>NC_083582.1:57642726-57981476 GCF_027579695.1 Neoarius graeffei | reverse complement strand
TTTAAGTGTTCTTTTAGCTATGCCATATTTTGGGCTGTGTATGGTTCATCCAGAGACATCCAGAGACAAAGAAGTTACAGTGCCTTGCAAAAGTATTCATCCCCCTTGGTGTTTGTCCTGTTTTGTCGCATTACAAGCTGATATTAAAATGGATTTTTGGGTGGTCAGCACCATTTGATTTACACAACATGCCTACAACTTTAAAGGTGAAAATTGTTTTTGTATTATGACACAAACAATAATTAAGATGAAAAAACAGAAATCTGGAGTGTGCATAGGTATTCACCCCCTCAAAGTCAATACTTTGTCAAGCCACCTTTTGCTACAATTACAGCTGCAAGTCTCTTGTGGTATGTCTCTATTAGCTTAGCACATCTAGCCACTGGGATTTTTGTCCATTCCTCAAGGCAAAACTGCTCCAACTCCAAGTTAGATGGGTTGTGTTGGTGTACAGCAATCTTCAAGTTATGCCACAGATTCTCAATTGGATTGAGGTCTGGGTTTTGATTAGACCATTCCAAGACATTTACGTTTCCCTTTAAACCCCTCCAGTGTAGCTTTAGCAGTATGTTTAGGGACATTGTCCTGCTGGACCGTGAACCTTCATCCCAGTCTCAAACCTCTGGCTGACTCAAACAGGTTTTCTTCCAGAATTGCCCTGCATTTAGTGCCATCCATCTTTCCTTCAGTCCTGACCAGCTTTCCTGTCTCTGCAGATGAAAAATATCCCCACAGTATGATGCTGCCACCACCATGCTTCACTGTAGGAATAGTGTTCTCAGGGTGTTGGGTTTGCGTCACACATGGCATTTCCCATGATGGCCAAAAAGTTCAATTTTTGTCTCATTTGATCAGAGAATCTTCTTCCATGTGTTTGGGGAGTCTGCCACATGCTGTTGGGCAAACTCCAAACATGTTTTCTTAAGCAATGACTTTTTTCTGGCCACTCTTCCATAAAGCCCCGCTCTGTGGAGTGTATGGCTTAAAGTGATCTTATGGACAGATACTCCCATCTCCGCTGTAGATCTTTGCAGCTCCTTCAGTGTTATCTTTGGTGTCTTTGTTGCATCTCTGATTAATGCCCTCCTTGCCCGGTCTGTGAGTTTTGGTGGGTGGCCTTCTCTTGTGAGGTTTGTCTCATCTCATCTCATTATCTCTAGCCACTTTATCCTGTTCTACAGGGTCGCAGGCAAGCTGGAGCCTATCCCACCTGACTACGGGCGAAAGGCGGGGTACACCCTGGACAAGTCGCCAGGTCATCACAGGGCTAACACATAGACACAGACAACCATTCACACTCACATTCACACCTACGGTCAATTTAGAGTCACCAGTTAACCTAACCTGCATGTCTTTGGACTGTGGGGGAAACCGGAGCACCCGGAGGAAACCCACGCGGACACGGGGAGAATATGCAAACTCTGCACAGAAAGGCCCTCGCCGGCCACGGGGCTTGAACCCAGAACCTTCTTGCTGTGAGGCGACAGCGCTAACCACTACACCACCATGCCACTCTGTGAGGTTTGTAGTGGTGCCATAATCTTTCCATTTTGCTATAATGGATTTAATGGTGCTCCCTGGGATATTCAAAGTTTGGGATATTTTTTATAAACCAACCCTGATCCATGCTTCTTCACAACTTTGTCTCTGACCTGTTTGGAGGCTCCTTGGTTTTCATGTTTCTTGCTTAGTAGTGTTGCAGAGTCAGGGTCCTTCCAGAACAGGTTGATTTATACAGACATCATGTGACAGATCATGTGACACTTTGATTGCACACAGGTGGCTCTTAATCAACTAATTATGTGACTTATGAAGTGAATTGGTTGGACCAGCTCTCATTTAGGGGTTTCATACGAAACGGGATGAATACTTATGCACACTCCAGATTTCTGTTTTTTCATCTTAATTATTGTTTGTGTCACAATAAAACAACAATTTTCACCTTTAAAGTGGTCGGCATGTTGTTTAAATCAAATGGTGCTAACCCTCCAAAAATCAATTTTAATTCCAGCTTGTAATGCAACAAAACAGGACAAACACCAAGGGGGACGAATACTTTTGCAAGGCACTGTATAAGCTTCCATGGACCCATAAGCCTTCATTTGAGATATGTTGACCCATGAAGTCTGCCAAATCAGATAGAACACGATATCTGGGTACTCGATGGTCAGTAGAAGCGTCTTCAGAAAAAGCTGACCTTTTTTTAAATAATATGGGTCAAAACCACACATATCTATCTTCTCTTTGCACTGAATGTTTGCTGGACCGTTCAAATCGTGGTAATATTGAGAAAATTCAGCATTGTTTACAGACATGCTTTCAGTGGCTGCCATCCTAGTTGCTTTGTATATCCACCATCATGCCGGACGCTTATGACGTAGCACATTTTGATCACGTGGTTGCAAGTCAAGGATTGCCTATACACACTTAGAACATAAGTAAAACAGAGTAAATACCTTTCATTTTCTTCATGTGTTTGTAGGCGTAATGCCAGGAGAAATCAGAAATCAGATTGTGTGTGTTATGAATATTTGAATTCCATTATTGTATAGTTATTGCGTAGTTAAACATAGCATGTAGGATTGTTGAGCTGTCTTACATCGAAAAAATCCTTCAGTGAAGCGTTCTTCGGTGTTTGCTGGGTAACATTCGGTTATTCTGGCACAATGAGTGGTAACCTTGACCAGCTTGTGCTAATTAAATTATGTGCAAACTGCCATAATGACCTAGAGAGATGCATTATGGGATACAGGAACCTACAGGAGTGCCAAAGCTGATGTGCCAAGAGTGTTAGCCTGTTCATAGCCTGTTTGTGTACCGTTTAATAAAATAAGAGTGCTATTATTTACTGTATGCTTCGTGTTTTTTGAGTTCTTATAAGATTATCACTAAACTGGCTCTTATTCACTGCCTCTCTCGAACTTCCTTGTTTTTGTCCTTGTTTTCTTTCCTAATGTAATTACACTGAAATTATCTTTGGACATTTATATCGGAGATAAATGGCTCTTTTTGTTAAGGAAGCATAACAGTCTTTAAAGACCTGTCTCTAATCTCTTTGCCTTTATTTGGAATTGGCCCCGTCATTATACGACCCCCATTCAAGTGAGAAATGACATGCATGAAGCTGTGTACCTGAATCCTGTCCAAAGCAATAATCACTTAACACTTATCTGACTGCCAGGCCGCCTTTCAAACTTACATAAGCACATTAAAGAAACAGCAAGCTTTTCACACCACAGATTTTTAATATGTAGAGTGTGAAGTCTGACAGAGAAGAGAAAGGAAGCTAATCGTTTTTTTTTTTAAAGGACCGAAAGAGATGGACAGTGTTGGACTCTAAATTAATTTTCTCCTTTTACCTTTTAGACAAGCTCTCTTCTGATTTTACAGAGAGAGAAATGTCCGATAACTCACTACCAGCTACACAAGTATGTATTTTTTTAAAATGATGTCTTTTCAAATTCACTTGAGTAAGATTAAAAAGGAATTAATTTGCATTCTCCGACAGTGAGTTCCAGGCCACTAATCTGATTGGTCGAGTAGTGTTCTAAGAGGCCTCATGTTTATTATTACAGCACTGGGACGTTTCACTGTGTGTATCACTCGGCTCATCTGTGCTCGCCATATAAAATAGCCCCCAAGCATAACTACGCCATCAGTTGTTTATCGCAATGCATTATGGGGGATATCCGGGGTCGGGAGCTGTGCAGTATAGCGGATGTTAAATTAATTTTATGTGAGAGTGATGTGAGAGAAGCGATTTTGCCGTGCTCTGTCGTGGAAGACAATGAAATTGGTGACTTAAAGAGGTGGATAACATGTCGAGGGTTTACAGGAGGAAAATCAGAATCCAAATCAAGCTTGGTGAGAAGGTAAGACATAAATGACAAGAATTCGTACAAGCTAAAGATTGACCGAGTCTACCACACTGTACAAGAACAACATCAAATCTCAGAATGTCTTATCAAAATATTTATAAATGAGTGATTAGTTAAATAAAAGTTGATATCAGGAAACATTACAAAAAAAAATCTTTGGAAACTCGCTGATCTGCCGAGTCATGTTCAGTATAAATGCATTTACTTCAATAAATGCCGCTAGTGAGGTACACTGAATGTTATACACACCCGAAAGAGAACCCTTCGTGGTTTCGATCCAACAGGCTCGTTCGGCTGCCGAGTGCTTCGGTACGTTGAAAGGCAAAGGCCGAAGAATGCTTCTTCGTTTTACAGGCTTTGGAATATCGCTAGTTTCAGATGATGAACAGTGTCGATTGTTATAATCTTCTATAACCGAAGGCCGCTCCGCAGACCGTGGAAATATCGCTGGGTGACAGTTTAAGTCCATCTTTTTCCCACCAGAGAAATGTAAGCTCCAAACACTTGTCCATTTCCAGTTCGAAGGTTTTCATTGCGGATTAAACTTATCCATTTCTTTCTTCTCTTCTTCTCGACTGGCAGCTGATAAAAGTTCAGATTAGGCGTTCTCTTTCTTGCGGAGACGCAGTAAGGCACACAGCAATTCACTTTAGGCATGGTTAAAACCGGTTAGACAGAACAATGCAGTGTTTAATAAAGGCGAAAGTAAACAATATAGCGGTGCTGACCCCAGGTATCACCCATAATGCATTGCGGTAAACAAGCCATGACATAGTCAGGGGTTAGGGTTATTGCACTTCCGAGTCTGAAACGGTTTCTACAGCCGTGTTAGTGACATCATTAGCAGACAAGGCAAAAGATACTTTTCAGGAATATAACTTTTTTTAAAAATATGAAAGCTCATCAGATGAAACTAGTTTTACTGGAGGCACCTTTAAAGAGAATATACAAATCACTGTGAGCGAGATAGCCAGCTAGCCAACATGCTATAAAGCGAGTGAGGCTTCTTCATGATCTATTTCTGCTTCCGGAGCAAAAATAAACTGAATATTTATCCAGATTGTGTCTCAAATGTCACTTACTTGATTTTAATTTCTTGCTTTTGATGGCTTTTGCGACGTCCGGACAAATGATGAACGACGGATGTGTACCACCACAGGGCAACTCAATCTCATAAACACTTGACCACCAGACAACAAAATTTGTAACTTTATTTACATAAGATAGATGGGTTTTTGCACAGCATTTATTTTTAATCTGCTTTTTAAAAAATAACATGGGATTATTTACTAACACTGTAGCAGCCCTTGGCATTAAGAATAACAGCAGAGGGTGTCTGACAGGTGTAGATGTGTTTTATTCCTCTTGAACATGAGTATATCATCAAACGCCAGGCATCATACACCATACACCGTGAAAACTAAAGAAAACAAACCAAAAATAAACTGTAACATGGTTGTAAATAAATACACAGTTTCGCAGAGTAATGTTTACAGACAACGTTCTGAATGTTACACACTTTATTCCACTCAACCAAGGGTGCAAACCTGTACAAGTTAGCCAAACATGCACCATAAGCCTCTACACTCAAAGTCTCGTGCAAAATCACGGTTCAACCAGTGCACTGAACACAAACAAAACACACTCAGTAAACAGCATGCACAAACTTTATATTGTTCATGAATGGCATATCAGGATGACCGATAGCAAAGCTTTATAACATACCATGCTAAACTTCTGATGGAGGCACATGGTGAATATAAACACAGCAGCAAGTGTCTGTAGCATAACAAATACAGCTTCCTGGGCTGACAGCTCCACCCAGAACATGAATAATATGAGTGACAGATCTGGCCGCCACTTACAAACACATTTTACACTCATTGGGATCTCTGCTTTTTATATATATATATATATATATATATATATATATATATATATATATTCGGGCGGCACGGTGGTGTAGTGGTTAGCGCTGTTGCCTCACAGCAAGAAGGTCCGGGTTCGAGCCCCGTGGCCGGCGAGGGCCTTTCTGTGTGGAGTTTGCATGTTCTCCCCGTGTCCGCGTGGGTTTCCCCTGGGTGCTCTGGTTTCCCCCACAGTCCAAAGACATGCAGGTTAGGTTAACTGGTGACTCTAAATTGACCGTAGGTGTGAATGTGAGTGTGAATGGTTGTCTGTGTCTATGTGTCAGCCCTGTGATGACCTGGTGACTTGTCCAGGGTGTACCCCGCCTTTCACCCGTAGTCAGCTGGGATAGGCTCCAGCTTGCCTGTGACCCTGTAGAAGGATAAAGCGGCTAGAGATAATGAGATGAGATATATATATATTCAATCTACATTCACAGGATATGAGCAATCGCACGCTCTGATTGGCTACTCTACTACTAGGATATCAGCTCATATACCGTGAGTAGAGAAAAACTAAATGGCGGAGCGTGTTGCTGAACCAACTGAGGAGGAAATAAAAACTCTACTCAAAAACAAAACTCCAAAAATATTTTTTAAAAATCAACAAAATATGGAATGAAAGTATTTAATGCCAAAAACATATCTTTTTTTATTTTTCAAGAAATATTATTATTATTATCGCATTTTTCACAAATTGCTCCTGTCATTTCGCCGGTGTGTTCACATTCTAAGCAGAAATGATTTAGTCGGATGTTTTGTATAAAGTTTCTATTTATTGAATTTGCAAAAAATAAAAATAAGAATGCTCAGTTTCTCAAAATCCAGTGAATGTGGATAGAATAAAACAATTATTCCACTCAATCTCCTTGTACATGGCTTATAGACAACTCGGTGCTTCGTGCCTCGTCAGCTATCAGCTCATGTACGACTCGATTTCTTGGAATAACTGTTTTATATATACGAGGGTAAGTCAAAAAGTTATAAGACAAATTGAAAAATATCATCTCATCTCATCATCTCTAGCCGCTTTATCCTGTTCTACAGGGTCACAGGCAAGCTGGAGCCTATCCTAGCTGACTACGGGCGAGAGGCGGGGTACACCCTGGACAAGTCACCAGGTCATCACAGGGCTGACACATAGACACAGACAACCATTCACACTCACATTCACACCTACGGTCAATTTAGAGTCACCAGTTAACCTAACCTGCATGTCTTTGGACTGTGGGGGAAACCAGAGCACCCGGAGGAAACCCATGCGGACACGGGGAGAACATGCAAACTCCGCACAGAAAGACCCTCGCCGGCCACGGGGCTCGAACCTGGACCTTCTTGCTGTGAGGCGACAGCGCTAACCACTACACCACCGTGCCACCGAAAAAAATCTTTATTGATGAAAATAACAAAGCTGTTTCTCTATATCAAATCAAAGTCCTTCCCACGCCATGTGGCGGCGCCGATCCCCATTTCTGTAGCCCTCAGCCTCTCACCTATTACATAGCTAGGGTTACAGTGGGGGGCTAGTCCTCTGGTAACCATGAGAGTTTGACTCCCTACTCACATCTATATTGCAGTATGCCTTGCCAGACGGAAGTAGGTACCATTTTTATGATGGTCTTTGGTATGACCAGACCATGAGTAGAACTTGCGATCTCCTGATCGAGAGGCAGACACGTTAACCACTAGGCCACCTCGCTGTTATTTCGCTATATAGCCTCCATTTAAGTCTAAACACTTCTGCAAGTGGTGTTTCCATCGGAGAATTCCTTCTTTGTAGAATTCTGGGGGATGTCTTTCACACCTTTTGAAATTATAACATCTGTCTTAGAACTTTTTTAATTACCCTCGTGTGTGTGTATATATATATATATCTCATCTCATTATCTCTAGCCGCTTTATCCTGTTCTACAGGGTCACAGGCAAGCTGGAGCCTATCCCGTATATATATACAATCTCACACTGGAGGTCATGCTGTTGTACTGGATATTATCACTGATGTGATTAGCTACAGTGATTGAATAACAGCATGATTGACCTTGAGTGTGTTATTGCTAAATTAAAACTACTCTTACAAATGCAATTTATTTTCCAAAGTCTGCCGTTGTGTGTCACATTCTGCATAAAACTTCTGACTGAGATGGTCACCTGAGCTGAGTGATGTGCTTTCACTATTCAGTACTATTTCACTTACGTTCTCACAGGTATGTGCTGGGAGAAAAAAATATCATGTCTGAGTGACCGCTACAATTGCTACCTTCATAGACAAGTTATTTTAAAGGCAGCAAGTCCAAAGTGAGGTCAATCTAAAATCACAAACATCTCATGAGCAGTTTAGTTCAGTAATAAGAAAGCTGGAAGATTACTTACCAGACTGCAAAGATGATCTACCAGCTTGACCTGTTGGCCAAGTGTTCACTGGTAGCTGGTCAGACCAAGCGGTGGCTATTTTTCACCAGAGTACACACTTCAGTGTTACTGTTAGGTAAGAAACAGTCCACCAGCCAAAAACATCCAGCCAATTACAGTGCTGTGGTCAGAAACACTTATAACACTGTTACAAGTGACACTTACAACCCTGATTCCAAAAAACTTGGGACAAAGTACAAATTGTAAATAAAAACGGAATGCAATGATGTGGAAGTTTCAAAATTCCATATTTTATTCAGAATAGAACATAGATGACATATCAAATGTTTAAACTGAGAAAATGTAACATTTAAAGAGAAAAATTAGGTGATTTTAAATTTCATGACAACAACACATCTCAAAAAGTTGGGACAAGGCTATGTTTACCACTGTGAGACATCCCCTTTTCTCTTTACAACAGTCTGTAAACGTCTGGGGACTGAGGAGACAAGTTGCTCAAGTTTAGGGATAGGAATGTTAACCCATTCTTGTCTAATGTAGGATTCTAGTTGCTCAACTGTCTTAGGTCTTTTTTGTCGTATCTTCCGTTTTATGATGCGTCAAATGTTTTCTATGGGTGAAAGATCTGGACTGCAGGCTGGCCAGTTCAGTACCCGGACCCTTCTTCTACGCAGCCATGATGCTGTAATTGATGCAGTATGTGGTTTGGCATTGTCCTGTTGGAAAATGCAAGGTCTTCCCTGAAAGAGACATCGTCTGGATGGGAGCATATGTTGCTCTAGAACCTGGATATACCTTTCAGCATTGATGGTGTCTTTCCAGATGTGTAAGCTGCCCATGCCACACGCACTAATGCAACCCCATACCATCAGAGATGCAGGCTTCTGAACTGAGCGCTGATAACAACTTGGGTCGTCCTTCTCCTCTTTAGTCCGAATGACACGGCGTCCCTGATTTCCATAAAGAACTTGAAATTTTGATTCGTCTGACCACAGAACAGTTTTCCACTTTGCCACAGTCCATTTTAAATGAGCCTTGGCCCAGAGAAGACGTCTGCGCTTCTGGATCATGTTTAGATACGGCTTCTTCTTTGAACTATAGAGTTTTAGCTGGCAATGGCGGATGGCACGGTGAATTGTGTTCACAGATAATGTTCTCTGGAAATATTCCTGAGCCCATTTTGTGATTTCCAATACAGAAGCATGCCTGTATGTGATGCAGTGCCGTCTAAGGGCCCGAAGATCACGGGCACCCAGTATGGTTTTCCGGCCTTGACCCTTACGCACGGAGATTCTTCCAGATTCTCTGAATCTTTTGATGATATTATGCACTGTAGATGATGATATGTTCAAACTCTTTGCAATTTTACACTGTCGAACTCCTTTCTGATATTGCTCCACTATTTGTCGGCGCAGAATTAGGGGGATTGGTGATCCTCTTCCCATCTTTACTTCTGAGAGCCGCTGCCACTCCAAGATGCTCTTTTTATACCCAGTCATGTTAATAACCTATTGCCAATTGACCTAATGAGTTGCAATTTGGTCCTCCAGCTGTTCCTTTTTTGTACCTTTAACTTTTCCAGCCTCTTATTGCCCCTGTCCCAACTTTTTTGAGATGTGTTGCTGTCATGAAATTTCAAATGAGCCAATATTTGGCATGAAATTTCAAAATGTCTCACTTTCGACATTTGATATGTTGTCTATGTTCTATTGTGAATACAATATCAGTTTTTGAGATTTGTAAATTATTGCATTCCGTTTTTATTCACAATTTGTACTTTGTCCCAACTTTTTTGGAATCGGGGTTGTAGGAAGCAGTAGAGAATAAATGAACATATATATTGTGCACAAAAAAAATAACATATTCTCTGTAAATGTATAAATAAAGTGGAAGAGGAATTTATGTGTCTATAACACACACACACACACTACCATGTTAGTGTCACTTCTGTGCTGAGAATGATCTGCCACCCAAATGAGAGAGAAAGACAGAGAGAGAGAGAGATTGGCTCACTCTGACCCTCTGATGGTAGTTATAATCTGCTCCTGTTGTACAGCATGCATCAACCCCACAGATCTGATCATTTCTTTAGTTTTATGACAGCATTAAATTCATGAATTGCTGAATAAAATTCATGTCAAATTTTCACATTTACATTTCTAATGTTCTGTCAGGAAGCACAGGCAGATTCAGACACATTTATACTAATACACTGACATTAGAGAGAGAGAGAGAGAGAGAGAGAGAGAGAGAGAGAGAGAGAGCAAGGATCTGTAAAAACAGCTTGTGTGTGTGTGTGTGTGAGGGTCTCACTGGGTGCTCGTTAGTGTTTTTCCCCCTACAGCCCACCTTCTGCTCAGCTGGAATGCTGTGTTAGTGTCTGTCTCTCAGCATTAACAGGGTTAATTAAGTGTGTGTGTGTGTGTGTGTGTGTGAGAGAGAGAGAGAGAGATAATGAGCTAGCTGCAGTAAAGTGTAATGATTAATTTTTAGTACAAACAAATTGACTTGCTATCCCGGGTGTCATTAAATCAGCAGTGTGTGTGTGTGTGTTTTAGAAGCAAAGAAGGAAAAAATGTTCATGGATAGAATTAATTAAAGTTAAACCAAGTTTTCAGCTGCAGCTTGTACTTTTGGTCAGTGGTTATGTGGAAAATTGGATCTGTGAAGTTTAAACAGGTGGTTCAACATGTTTTCGTTGCTGCTGTTTGTTTGTTTGTTTGTTTGTTTGTTTGTTTGTTTGTTTGTTTGTTTGTTTGTTGTAACAGTGGTGGAAATCACAACTGACCATTATCAAAATTATTATTATTTTTTTAAAATTTCATTTAATCCAAACCTCAATAACACAAATATTTATAAATAATATTACTTGGACCTAATGTGTGGTCTGTCAGTTGAAAGATCAGGATTTTTTTTAATTTATTTTTTTGTCTCCAGGAAGAAGAAGAACTTTATTTTATCACACGTACAAGCAAAATGAAATTCCTCTCTGCATTTAATCCATCTGAAGCAGTGAACATACACATGCACACACAAGAGCAGTGAGCACACACACACACACACCTTAATTTCCCTGAAGGAACCCTCCCAAAGGGATCAATAAAGTTTTATCTAATCTAAGTTTTATCTAGGCGGCACAGTGGTGTAGTGGTTAGCGCTGTCGCCTCACAGCAAGAAGGTCCGGGTTCGAGCCCCGTGGCCGGCGAGGGCCTTTCTGTGTGGAGTTTGCATGTTCTCCGTGTGGGTTTCCTCCGGGTGCTCCGGTTTCCCCCACAGTCCAAAGACATGCAGGTTAGGTTAACTGGTGACTCTAAATTGACCATAGGTGTGAATGGTTGTCTATGTGTCAGCCCTGTGATGACCTGGTGACTTGTCCAGGGTGTACCCTGCCTCTCGCCTGTAGTCAGCTGGGATAGGCTCCAGCTTGCCTGCGACCCTGTACAACAGGATAAAGCAGCTAGAGATAATGAGATGAGAAGTTTTATCTAATTTTTTATCTAATCGACACACACACACCCAGAGCAGTGGGCAGCTATGCTACAGTGCCCAGGGAGCAGTTGTGGGTTAGGTGCCTTGATCAAGGGCACTTCAGCCCAACCTTCAGGCCATGGCTGCCTCATGTTAACCTAACCTGCATGTCTTTGAACTGTGGGGGAAATCAGAGCATCCAGAGGAAACCCACACAGGCACGGGGAGAACATGCAAACCCCATAAAGAAAGGCCCCCGTCAGCCACTGGGCTCAAACCCAGAACCTTCTTGCTGTGAGGCGACAGTGCTAACCGCTACACCACCGTCCCAATGAGGATGATGTTTGACTGGTTGGATTATGTTCATAAATCGAATCCACACAGCTGCAAGACATTTGAGAGAGAAGCGTGCTTTAGCTTCTACTTTAATTCCTGTTCAGTATATTTAAAACTGATTTCCCTCACAGTCCACAGACTCTGGTTAGGTTAACATGGGGGTGGCCTTAGGCTGGGGTGCCCTTGAGCGAGGCACCTACCCTTCAACTGCTCCCTGGGCACTGTAGCATGGCTGCCCACTGCTCTGGGTATGTGTGTGTGCTCATTGCTCTGGGTATGTGTGTGTGCTCATTGCTCTGGGTATGTGTGTGTGCTCATTGCTCTGGGTATGTGTGTGTGCTCATTGCTCTGGGTATGTGTGTGTGCTCATTGCTTTGGGTATGTGTGTGTGCTCATTGCTCATGTGTGTGTGCACATGTGTGTTCACTGCTTCAGATGGGTTAAATGCAGAGAGGAATTTCGCAAGTGTATGTGTGATGAATAAAGTTATTATTATTATTATTATTATTATTATTATTATTATTATTATTATTCAGGGGCAGCACGGTGGTGTAGTGGTTAGCGCTGTCGCCTCACAGCAAGAAGGTCCGGGTTTGAGCCCCATGGCCGGCGAGGGCCTTTCTGTGCGGAGTTTGCATGTTCTCCCCGTGTCCGCGTGGGTTTCCTCCGGGTGCTCCGGTTTCCCCCACAGTCCAAAGACATGCAGGTTAGGTTAACTGGTGGCTCTAAATTGACCGTAGGTGTGAATGTGAGTGTGAATGGTTGTCTGTGTCTATGTGTCAGCCCTGTGATGACCTGGCGACTTGTCCAGGGTGTACCCCGCCTTTCGCCCATAGTCAGCTGGGATAGGCTCCAGCTTGCCTGCGACCCTGTAGAAGGATAAAGCGGCTAGAGATAATGAGATGAGATTATTATTCAGACATAAAAATATGTGAAACTTTCTGCTGTGAAACTGTTCACTGGCCTTCAGCTGATAGAACACGGGTTCGCCATACTGAATGCTACAAGCGCCCCATAGTGGTTATTAGAGGTATTACATGATGTTGACCATTTTTCTTCAAAAATCACTGAAAACAGATGAAACGGATTTCTCTCATCTGAATTATAGTAGATGTCCTGTGTTCTCACCAGTCCAAACAGTTCAAATCCGGATTAAAATGTTTTGCTTTTTTTTTAATTGCGCCCTTTGTATTTTTTGCATGATTGTTGTCATATTCATAGCTTTGCAATCAATTCTTCAATAGATTGTTTTATCGTTAAAGTTTTATTTTGTATCGTAATCTTTCTATGTAGACCACTTATTTTGTATTTTGGATGAAATATGTAGAATAAATATCTAGATAGAGATGATGATGGTGGTGGTGGTGGTGATGATGATGATGATGATGAAACTATAGTAAATAATCCAGATGTGTTGTGATGTAGTAGATGTGTTTAGCAGTGCTCGAGTATGTGGCAGTGGTACAGGCCCAGCCAGTCTCATCAGTCATCCTCTCATGTAACCTGCAGAGGTCAAACAATTAACCTTCAGAATACTGAAAGCAAAACTAGAATACTAACACAATAGCCTGTACCGAAACCGAGGACGTTACTATAGTAACTTGCACTGAAATCTGAAAACATGTCAGTCTTTGCTTTCACATACTTTCTGTTGCTAAGGGAACTTCTTCATTCATAATTTTCAATTGCATACGATTATACAGAAATGATAGGACGGTGTGGTCAGTACTGTAGGTGAGGATGTGTGGGGATATACAGCAACTGGATACGTTCCATTTACTCAAAAAAAATGTTGCAATTTTGTTTGTGAGACTGAAAGAGCCTCAAGGGACTTAGGATGCAGTTATTATGTGGATTGATCATTAACATAAACATTAAATGCATTAGATATGATTCAATGCCTCCAAAGCATCACAGTCTGTATCGCTATCACAACTTATTTGATTTTATGACTTACTCAAGAGGGTGGCATGGTGGTGTAGTGATTAGCACTGTCGCCTCATAGCAAGAAGGTTCTGGGTTCAAGCCCAGCAGTCAATGGGGGTCTTTCTGTGTGAAGTTTGCATGCTGTCTGCATGGGTTTCCTCCGGGTGCTCCGGTTTCCCCCACAGTCCAAAGACATGCAGGTGAGGGTAATTGGTGGCTCTAAATTGACCGTAGGTGTGAATGTGAGTGTGAATGGTTGTTTGTCTCTGTCTCAGCCCTGCGATGATCTGGTGACTTGTCCAGGGTGTACCCCGCCTCTCACCCATAGTCAGCTGGGATAGGCTCCAGCGACTCTGCACAGGATAAGCGGCTACAGATGATGGATGGAAACGATTTTGATTCAAAAGGTAATGAGTCGATATTTGACAAATCTAGTATGATACAATACATTTCGATACAGTTTATTAGCCATTGATTGATTTCTGATCAATTCTGTTCAGAACCTGAGGTAGCCCTAACATAAATTTGATGATGATGACAACATTACAGAGTTACAGGCAAATCACCTTGCTACTTTATTTACACATAGGCAGATTGTTATACCCATCCATTATCTGTAGCCGCTTATCCTGTTCTACAGGGTCACAGGCAAGCTGGAGCCTATCCCAGCTGACTATGGGCGAGAGGCGGGGTACACCCTGGACAAGTCGCCCACAGCAGGGCTGACACATAGAGACAAACAACCATTCACACTCTCATTCACACCTACGGTCAATTTAGAGTCACCAGTTAACCTAACCTGCATGTCTTTGGACTGTAGGGGAAACCGGAGCACCCGGAGGAAACCCACGCGGACACGGGGAGAACATGCAAACTCCACACAGAAAGGCCTCCGTCAACCACTGGGCTAGAATCCAGGACCTTCTTGCTGTGAGGCGACAGCGCTAACCACTACATCACCGTGCCACCCAGATCGTTATGCACCTAATCACTAATGCTACAAAAGAGCTAACATTATTTTAGTTTGTTTAATAATGGTCTCTGAACTGATGGGAGTAGCTCAGAGGAACAGTAAACAGGATGGGACATGTCTTTCGTGATCGATTAGCTCCTGTAGAAACATCTCCTGAATGAGCAGGTGGATTTGGATGTTGTCCAACAATGTTCTTTAAGTTAAACTATGACACCACGGCCATGGCCTAAAGGTTAGAGAAGCAGCTTTGGGTGGCACGGTGGTGTAGCGGTTAGCACTGTCACCTCACAGCAAGAAAGTTCTGGGTTTGAGCCCAGTAGCTGACGGGGGCATTTCTGTGTGGAGTTTGCATGTTCTCCCCGTGTCTGTGTGGGTTTCCTCATGGAAACATGGAGCAGCCATGGCCTGAGGTTGGGCTGAAGTGCCCTTGAGCAAGGGCAACTAACCCACAACTGCTTCCTGGGCGCTGTAGTATAGCTGCCCACTGCTCTGGGGTGTGCGTGTGTGTGTGTGTGTGCGCTTGAGTGTATGTGTGACAAATAAAGGCTGCTTGGCTTCTTATTATCAAAAGGTCGCTGGTTCAATTCCCTGGATCATCAGGAATAGCTGAAGTGCGCTTGAGCAAGGCACCTAACCCCCAACTGCTCCCCAGGCTGCTCTGAGTATGTTGTGTGTTGCTCTGGATAAGAGTGTCTGCTAAATGCCATTAATGTAATACCAGATTTTTAAAAATCTGGATTTTCTTCATTAAAGCTCTGTAAACCTCATTCATCTCATCTCATTATCTCTAGCCGCTTTATCCTTCTACAGGGTCGCAGGCAAGCTGGAGCCTATCCCAGCTGACTATGGGCGAAAGGCAGGGTACACCCTGGACAAGTCGCCAGGTCATCACAGGGCTGACACATAGACAACCATTTACACTCACACCTACAGTCAATTTAGAGTCACCAGTTAACCTAACCTGCATGTCTTTGGACTGTGGGGGAAACCGGAGCACCCGGAGGAAACCCACGCGGACACGGGGAGAACATGCAAACTCCGCACAGAAAGGCCCTCGCCGGCCCCGGGGCTCGAACCCAGGACCTTCTTGCTGTGAGGCGACAGCGCTAACCACTACACCACCGTGCCGCCGCTCTGTAAACCTGTGCCAACATTTTTTTTTTTCCTGCAAAAGATAAAGACATCGCTGGGCACTTTTTATCAGTGTAATGCACATGAGCAATAACTAGATATTTGGAGCAAATCCAATCTGCAAAAAATATGGACATGGGTTGAATATCTTGTGCGGTGTTTCTGCAGTGAGACTGACAAGTTTGTAGATGAGTCATTGTTGTGTTATTTATGTCCTGTAGCTCCTAATGGGGCTGCATTATGTCTGCATTACTGTCTGTGGAACCGGGGCTTTACACTGAGTGAGTGAATTAAAATCCTATTCATCCCAGAAAAACCATAACTGAAGTCTAATTAAAGATTGTAATGTTCAGTAGCTATGGCAACTGGCAGCTTTTTATCCCTTCTCCAATGAGTGTGTGACAGGTTTGTGATAAGCACAAGTGTGTGATCATTGACACGTACATTCGCTATGACCTGTGTGAAAAGCTGACCTTTGTGCACAATATACAGCTCTTACACTTTCACCACCACTGGATAGAAGTTCACTGTGAATTCGCTGTTAATAATTAATTATTTCCTTGTGCGTGTGTGTTTTAGTGCGGATGGTGCCTTAATAATAATGCATCGACCCTGTGATGTGTGATTATCCAAACTGTGTCTATATAATTTAGATGTACTTATGGGGCCGTGCCCTAATTAGTTCCTGCAATTAAGGTAAAGGTTGCGGCTGAAGGCTGAGGAACAAATGAAGTGAGAATGAACAGTAATGAATGCTTTCTCCTTCCCTTGTCCCTGCTTTTTTTTCACTCTCACTCTCTCCCATGCTCTTGATCTCATCTTGTCCTTGTGTAGTTACATTTATGAATCTTTCCAGTTCACTTTTAATTACAGTGCAGCTCACTGATATTAGGCAGTCACAGATGCACACGATGTTGATTCTATACATTTTAAATGACACAGTGTTTATACAGTAAATCCAGAACGACAGCTTTAATCTGAAGATGCTCTTACATATCAGGGACACTGTAAGAATTAAAGCAGACCTTGTGACACATGGCCATATGTGTCGTAATCGATGATCAGGTTTGATGTCACATTAACTAAAAAAAGCAGCTTAAAATACTCTAGTTACAGTTTCTGTGAGAGCTTATCTGTGTTCTGAGACACCAACGAAGCTGACTTTATGTTCAGACTGTTAATGCTATAGTCATGTTGTCTGTTGTTACCCAAATGAGGATGGGTTCCCTTTGAGTCTGGTTCCTCTTGAGGTTTCTTCCTCATGTCATCTGAGGGAGTTTTTCCTTGCCACCGTCGCCACAGGCTTGCTCATTGGGGATAAAATGGGGGCGTCATGGCTCAGGTGGATAAGGCGCCATCCCATAAATCCGGGGACCCAGGTTCGATTCCAGCCTGTGTCTCTCTCTCCCTCCCGCTCATTTCCTGCCTCTATGCTGTCCTACCCAATAAAGGTGAAAAAAGCTTAGGGATAAAATTAGCTCATATTTTAAGTCATTCAAATTCTGTAAAGCTGCTTTGCGACAATGTTTATTGTTAATAAACTTGACTTGACTTGACAATTGCACGACCCGAAGTGCTTTTGCTGGTGTTCTGGTGTCTTCATTCCCTCCTTCTAACACAGACGTCAACATAACTATTTACAGATACTGTACAACGCTAGCTCTGGAAATGGAATTGTGTCACACAAGGCGATCTTGTGTCATTTCCTCCCATGAAGATTGTGGAATGTCAAAAGCACAAAGGTCACGTTTAAATACATCTTTAAAATGCAGCTTTGGATGACCAACTGGACGTGGAGAGTCGGCAATCACTGAGAATTCAGAAGAACTTTTCATAGTTGAAAGCTTGCCATCAATGATGCCTGGGTATAATCACTGATGTGGTGATTTTAATATGAACGGTTGTGTACCCAGAACAACCGCCCATCTCTGGACCTCCAAACATCTTTAAGTCTAACGGAATGCAGGGGCATGACAGTTGGGATGAAAGGAGGTGGTCCTGCAGAATGTTGAGAACTAACTGCTGCTGCCCAGTTCAGGTTGGTTTTGTTCAAACACTTTATATATATATATATATATATATATATATATATATATATATATATATATATATATATATAAAACCCTGATTCCAAAAAACTTGGGACAAAGTGCAAATTGTAAATAAAAACGGAATGCAATGATGTGGAAGTTTCAAAATTCCATATTTTATTCAGAATAGAACATAGATGACATATCAAATGTTTAAACTGAGAAAATGTATCGTTTAAAGAGAAAAATTAGGTGATTTTAAATTTCATGACAACAACACATCTCAAAAAAGTTGGGACAAGGCCATGTTTACCACTGTGAGACATCCCCTTTTCTCTTTACAACAGTCTGTAAACGTCTGGGGACTGAGGAGACAAGTTGCTCAAGTTTAGGGATAGGAATGTTAACCCATTCTTGTCTAATGTAGGATTCTAGTTGCTCAACTGTCTTAGGTCTTTTTTGTCGTATCTTCCGTTTTATGATGCGCCAAATGTTTTCTATGGGTGAAAGATCTGGACTGCAGGCTGGCCAGTTCAGTACCCGGACCCTTCTTCTACGCAGCCATGATGCTGTAATTGATGCAGTATGTGGTTTGGCATTGTCATGTTGGAAAATGCAAGGTCTTCCCTGAAAGAGACGTCGTCTGGATGGGAGCATATGTTGCTCTAGAACCTGGATATACCTTTCAGCATTGATGGTGTCTTTCCAGATGTGTAAGCTGCCCATGCCACACGCACTAATGCAACCCCATACCATCAGAGATGCAGGCTTCTGAACTGAGCACTGACAACAACTTGGGTCATCCTTCTCCTCTTTAGTCCGAATGACACGGTGTCCCTGATTTCCATAAAGAACTTCAAATTTTGATTCGTCTGACCACAGAACAGTTTTCCATTTTGCCACAGTCCATTTTTAATGAGCCTTGGCCCAGAGAAGACGTCTGCGCTTCTCGATCATGTTTAGATACGGCTTCATCTTTGAACTCTAGAGTTTTAGCTGGCAACGGCGGATGGCACGGTGAATTGTGTTCACAGATAATGTTCTCCGGAAATATTCCTGAGCCCATTTTGTGATTTCCAATACAGAAGCATGCCTGTATGTGATGCAGTGCCATCTAAGGGCCCGAAGATCATGGGCACCCAGTATGGTTTTCCAGCCTTGACCCTTGCACACAGAGATTCTTCCAGATTCTCTGAATCTTTTGATGATATTATGCACTGTAGATGATGATATGTTCAAACTCTTTGCAATTTTACACTGTCGAACTCCTTTCTGATATTGCTCCACTATTTGTCGGCGCAGAATTAGGGGGATTGGTGAGCCTCTTCCCATCTTTACTTCTGAGAGCTGCTGCCACTCCAAGATGCTCTTTTTATACCCAGTCATGTTAATGACCTATTGCCAATTGACCTAATGAGTTGCAATTTGGTCCTCCAGCTGTTCCTTTTTTGTACCTTTAACTTTTCCAGCCTCTTATTGCCCCGTCCCAACTTTTTTGAGATGTGTTGCTGTCATGAAATTTCAAATGAGCCAATATTTGGCATGAAATTTCAAAATGTCTCACTTTTGACATTTGATATGTTGTCTATGTTCTATTGTGAATACAATATCAGTTTTTGAGATTTGTAAATTATTGCATTCCGTTTTTATTTACAATTTGTACTTTGTCCCAACTTTTTTGGAATCGGGGTTGTGTATATATGGCAGCAAGAGAACACTCAGTTCTTTGAAGTTAATGTGTTGTAAGCAGTGTTGGGCACGTTACTTTCAAAAAGTAATTAGTTATAGTTACTAGTTACTTTTCCCAAAAAGTAACTGAGTTAGTAACGGAGTTACTTTGTCATAAAAGTAACTAATTACCAGGGAAAGTAATTATTCCGTTACATTTTGTTCCCCCTCAAAAAAATCAAATTCAATTAGTGTAATTATAATAAAAGTGAATGTTAAATGTGTTTAATGACTGAAATGGACACTTAACAGAACCAGTTAGTAACATTATCTACACTATATTAATATTTTTGTGGGACAATGTGAGATAAGACATCTATCAAATGTAATATATTTTTGCAGTTATTAAAATTATGTTACTAATTACTGGCCACTGACGAGGACAAACGCTTTGTTCCTCGACATAATGTGCATTGCACGTAAACACTCTTGCCTTTTATTTCAAGTAATGAAAAGCACTGGCTGTATTTCCAGTGTGAAAGCGCAGTGTTGGGCTGACCGCTCGCCATCGCTGGCTCTTCCGATTGAAAGCGTGCGCAGTAGTGCAGTAGGCGTGGCCTACCTACATATGTTGTCCAAATCTACTCTGATTGGCTTACTGTGCCGTTGTCTCGTGTCTCCCCGCCCCACACTAAAGCAGAGGAAAGAAAGGCTGAGCGAGCAGTGTGCCAGATGAGAACAGCTTTAATAAAGTAACGCATAGTATTTTATTGTAAGTAACGGGAACGGCGTTATAACGATGTAAAAAGTAATTAGTTAGATTACTCGTTACTAAAAAAAGTAACGCCGTTAGTAACGCCGTTTATTCTAACGCCGTTATTCCCATCACTGGTTGTAAGCAGGAAAAATGGGCAAATGTAAGGATCTGAGCGACTTTGACAAGGGCCAAATTGTGATATCTAAATGACTGGGTCTGAGCATCTCCAAAATGGCACATCTTGTGGGGTGTTCCCGGTATATGCAGTGGTTAGTACCTACCAAAAGTGGCCCAAGAAAGGACAACCAGTTAACCGGCGACAGGGTCATGGGCGTGGAAGGCTCATTGATTCACACGGGGCACAAAGGCTAGCCCATATGGTCCAATCCCACAGAAGAGCTACTGTAGCACAAACTGCTGAAAAAGTTCATGCTGCCTAAAACAGAAAGGCATGAAATATTTTTCAACATGAGAAGATCAACTTCATATCTTCATGCCACCGTGTAATATTCTTTTAATTATATGGACACATCCACAAAAAAATGCAAGTTAATCAAAATAATTTTAATTTGCCATTTTGACAACACGCTTCTAGTCAGCAGGAAAACACTGGGAGTGCCGTCATCGGCGTGAAATATCGGGAAATATGTCACTCAGGTCCGTGATGTATTTTGCATGAAAAATGCAAGTTTTTCAACACAAGAAGATAAACTACATATCTTCAAGCTAATGTGTGACTTTCTTTTTATTATATAGACACATTCACAAAAAAAGCACCCAAATTTATCAAAACAATTCATCGATTTCCTCACGAGTGAGGATATTGAAAAATATGTTACTCAGTGTCCTGGATGTAGTTCATATGAAAAATATGGGTGGTGTATTTCTGAGTAAAACACTTGTGTCTATACAATAAATATCTATATGAGACACATAGAATGGAAAATATTCAAAGTTTGGTGCAAAGATCACATGTGCTAGGACGTTATTTTGTCAATATGTCTAGATATAAATTCAAACTCAAAATCTAGCCTAATTTTATGTGAAAAATACATTAGGTTATTATGAAGTCAACCCTTTTTACAACACTTAAAAGCAGTTTATCCGTTTGTGTAGTAAAATGCTATTTAAAAGCAGAAATGCATAGCCAAATCATCCATTATCCGTAACCGCTTATCCTGTGCAGGGTCGTGGGCAAACTGGAGCCTATCCCAGCTGACTATGGGCAAAAAGTGAGGTACACTCTGGACAAGTTGCCAGATCTAGCCAAATCAAAATCATTTGTCAAACTTTTAGTCATTTACAGCATTTTCTCTTGTGCTCTAATACACAAACCATCCATTGTTGTTAAAGGTAGACTGACTTTCAGATTTTTCAAGTTTAGGTCAGAAAAAGAATTTTCCCCGACACCCAATTATTTTTGTTTAGTGGATCGAAAACTACTGAATTTAAATCACAGACTTCCAATTTTAGAATTAAATTCATTAATTTAGGGCCACATGGCCCTAAATTCTCCGCTATTTTTTCTTGCTTCACCATGACCCAAATCAAGACACTACATCATGTATCACGTGGTGGGCTTTCCCTGTTCGCGCAAAGCATTGTGGGATACAAACCTGAAACAGTCAAGGAAAATGGAGGACGTGAGTGTGCAAATGAAACATGAAAGACCGACTACAGTAACGGAAAACGAGAAGAAAAGATATTATGTTGCGAAGGAAAGGAAACGCAGGACCAAACTAATAAATATCGGCGGTCAGCGAGCACCTCGGTGTGATCAGCTGTTCGTTTAGCGACAGAATGATGGAACTGTCAGTGCACGGTCAAAGGTAAACCTGTAGATGGCAGTAATGCAACACTGGATGCCGCATGACGGAAAACCCAACAGAAGAAGGAAAAGAAGAAGAAGAAGATAAACCTGAGCGTGTGCACACAGACTTCCTCTGTCTGCTTGACTGTGCAAAGCGAGTGATTTCATGCACGTTATTTGCTAGAGAATCCCCTCAAATTAAACAACTTCCCAGCCACAGAATGATCTGATATTTTGTGAGATATTACAGAAATAAACATATGTCACAATGACTGAATTTCAGAGGGAGCTAAATTTCACCGATTTAATGAAATCGAAAGGCAGTCTACTTTTAAAACAAATTTTTTTAAAAAAATCCTATCTTGCAATTTGACCAATAATGTGAGTTCTTGTTGCATACAAATGCTAACAAACCTCTTGCATTTTAACTCAACTGAAAGGAAGTGAAAGTAAAGATTTGGATAGTATTAACAGTGTGAAATTTATTGTCAGAAATCCAGAAGGCTGATGTACTGATTTGCAGCATTGCACACAGTGAACCTGACTGCAGTATTCTGTTATGAACACAAGTAGGCGCTAGTCTGTGATCTGTTCATCAGTTTCTACAGCTTTTCTCCATGAATGCTCAGAATCTCATCTCATCTCATTATCTCTAGCCGCTTTATCCTGTTCTACAGGGTCGCAGGCAAGCTGGAGCCTATCCCAGCTGACTACGGGCGACAGGCGGGGTACACCCTGGACAAGTCTCCAGGTCATCACAGGGCTTTCCCAGAATATGTAATTATAAAATGATTACATGTGATTAAGTGATTTTTAAATCCATAAACATGAAGAATTTTAGGATAATTAAGTCACATAAAGCTTCATATGTTATGTGGAACATTCTACACACAAATGTATGCTATGCAAATAGTAAAGACTGAGTGGCATGTAGGCATACATCCAAATAGGACAAGTGTTTTTATATAGGGACACACACACACACCACTGCAGTTATGGCCCTTCCCACAAATGGTATCTAAGCTGTGTGGGATTCCCCCCCAATTATGTTGTGAAAACCGTGTCAATATGCCAAGCCATGTACTATCTTATGTTGAAAGTTTTCAGTCATCTGGGTTCTTTGAACTGGACTTTTATGTTAACATTCCCATTTATTCATGTTGCAGGGTCTTAACAAGCCCAGCCAGTCCACATTTTTAGTCTTTTCCAGTTGTGGGACCTGAGCCAGATGTTCTGCATTCTACAGCTCTTGTTGAAAGCGAATCACATTTGTTTTCACATATTTGAAAATGCAATAAAACAACAACAACAAAAAAAAAGTCCATACTAGAAACCTGTTATAAACAGCTTACACACTAATTCAAGTTATCAGGATGCACAAATATTTTATATCTCGACTCATAATATCGACCAGATAGGTTTGTACATCCTGTTCGTCTATAGTTTTATGAACAAATCCATTAACTGGGAGTTACACATGCAGCTCGAGTTCAGCATCGCACTGAGAACACACCCACACCAATTCTTTATCCAAAGTTTTATTTCCACCTGCAACAAAAGCTTCCTGTTTCTCACTCTGGTTTCCTGTAGGCACACACCCACATACACACACACACATTCACTCTCCTGAGTAGTCTATTTGCCTTCTAAAACTTGTTTGCCAGATGCACAATTTCCCAACCCTGGTCGTGGAGCGCCCCATGTCCTGCACATTTGAGTGTTTTCTCTGCTCTGTCATACCCACTTAAATTCAGAAAAATTTATGTTTAAAAATATCATGTTAAATGGTTGATTAGTTCTGTGATGGAGTGTCCATTACTACAGTTGAGTATGTGCTCTGACTGTCATACTGGTGAGCCTGGCTCTTTGGTGTTGTGGCCAGGGTGCAGGTTTGGCACCCTGTAGACCTGGGTTCAAGGCAGGATAAAGTGACTGATCTCTCAGAAATAGAATGGCTTGTTGGGAGGCCATCAGAGGTGTGCAGGGCTTAATTTGAGTTGGAACATGATGGTTGTGGCTCAGGTAGATAAGGCGCCACACCATAAATCCGGGGACCTGGGTTTGATTCTGACCTGCGGTCATTTCCTGATCCCTCTCCTGCTCATTTCCTGTATCTTCACTTTCCTATCCAATAAAGGTGAAAAAAGCCCAAAAAATATATAGCCTAATAAAAAATGACATACACTGAACAAAAATATAAACGCAGCACCTAAAGATTTTATTTATTTTGTACATCCGATACTGATTTTTTTCTGCCCACATCAAATGATAGTATAGCATACCAGTAAACATTTTTTGAAAAAAAAAATGTCCCTCTACTCAAGTTCTGAGCAGTGCCCAGACTTGAGATAATCCATGATCCAGTCAGGTGTGACCATTGCAGACAAAAATTTCACTGAGTAATGCATGTCATGACCATCCTTTATGTGGGGCCAATAAAAGGCCACCCTAAAATGACAAAAATGTTCAAATGTCAAGATGCCACAGATGACCAGAATCAACCGGGAACGAGCCATTGGCATGCTGCAGGCTGGAATGTCCATCAGAGCTGTAGGGCGTCAATTGGGGGTGCTATTCCACGATAGTCCGCCTCCGACGACGATTTCAGCAGCATGGCACCACAGACAACATGCCACATGCACGCAGGCCACGTGTCACCACTCCAGCACAAGACCGGCATATCCGTCTGACCCACCTGCGTGATCGGTGCCGGACTGCAACACGGACCGCAGATGAGACCATGGGGAGACACAATCGCAGGGTCAGCAGTCAAACTGTGAGAAACCGACTCAGAGAAGCTGGCCTCCATGCACGTAGACCTCATCGAGGATTGGACCTGACTGCTGGGCGACGACGTTCTCGTCTGGACTGGGCTCGGGCACATAGAAAATAAAAATTAAAATGAATTTCTATCTGAACATTTGTATTTCATAAAATATGGACCGCTGCGTTTATATTTTTGTTCAGTGTATTACTGTCTGTAACTGTTCGTCACTAAAGCGTTTTCTAAGATCATAATGTCTGATATTATTTATTTATTTATTTATTTATTTATTTATTTTTGCCAAGCGGGGCCACTGCCGGGTCGGTCGACACGTGGTAGGTCTATTGTTCAAATGCGTTCTACGGTCTATGGGGCTGCATTGTGGGTGCAAGTGCCAGGACCGTTTTATTTATTTACTTTCTTTATAATCTCAGTCAGATACACAAGCAAGATTAAGTCTTTACTCTGCTGTGTTTTATTATGGCCATCAATATATTGTAACCTGTGTTTGATTTGTTAATTGTTGATCCAGTTGTTGCCTTAATGCAGGGGTCTGCAGTGGCTCGGGAGCCAGATGTGGCTCTTTTGGTGACTGCATCTGACTCGCAGATTAATCAGCTCACATTGAGATCAAGAAGTACACCTCCATTTAATGAAAAAGTCAGTTAGCTGTCCACAAAGTAAAGCGTTTTGACAAAGAACATGGCGAAAAGGGAAAAAAGGTGACTGGTAGGCTACCGTACATTTCAACAGGAATGGACAGAGGAATTCACCTTTGTGGAGTCAGAGGGTTTTGCTTTGTGTCCAATAGGCCTATACAATGACAAGATTGCCTCGATGAAACAATGAAATAAAGCGGCACTTCGAAACACACCAAGCTACGTTTGCGTCAAAATATTCAGCGGGGGACAGGAGGAAGATGGCATGTCAAGAGCCTCTTCATTATGAAAAAGAATATATTACACTCAAATTGTTGGTCATACGTAAAAATGCATTTTAGTTGTATTCAGCGTCACTTTTTATATATGGCTTTCACGAAAATGTATTTGAAAATATGTGGTTTCATGGCTCTCTCAGCCAAAAGGTTCCCGACCCCTGCCTTAACATATGTGTGGAGAGCGAGAGTGAACTTGAGTGCCTGTTTGGAGAACATTCTGAGCGTTGTCCATTGTTGTCCAGGATTTGATAACTGGTGCTGTTGCAATACATGTCATGCAATAGGCGTGTGTGCGTAAAGTTATAGTAAACCGCCCCCCGCCTTTTTTTTTTTGAGTCGCCAGACCCACCCACCTCCTGCGTTCCGGGACCCCCCACTTCACAAATTAAGCACTGGAGGTGTGCCCTGTGTGTGAACTGTATGAGGGACCCCCAGGATAGATGGCCCCTGTGTCAGGGACCCCAGAGATGGGTGAAGCACGAGTGTGTAAGTATGGCTAGGGTGTGTGTGTGTGAGAAGCGTATGGGTGTGCCTCCTGAAGGGGAGGGAAGTGTGACGGACTGCCCGTCACTACAGTTGAGTATGTGCTCTGACTGCCATACCAACGAGCCTGGCTCTTTGGTGTTGTGGTCAGGGTGCAGGTTTGGCACCCTGTAGACCTGGGTTCAAGGCTAGATGGGGTGACTGCGCTCTCCTTTCACTACAAGTTCAACCAGGTGTGTTGGAAGCAGGGAAAACACTCCAGGACTAGTGTTGGGCCTTATGAATGTAACAGACAGGTCTATAGCTTTCGGCAACAGCTTTATGTATTAATTCTTCCACCCCCAAGACCACTCAATCAATATACAGTCCTGTGCAAAAGTCTTAGGCACATGTAGACTAAAAATGGTTTGAAAAATAATTGAATGTAATGTTTCAAAATAAAAAAATACTATAAACAGTAATCATTAAGCCATAATGAATGAAACAAAGTCAATATTTGGTGAGACGACCCTTTGCTTTCAAAAAAACAGTAGTCTCAGGTACAATGAGTGCAGTTTTATAAGGAAATGAGCTGTAGGTTTTACTGAGCATCTTACAAAACCAGCCACGGTTCTTCTGGACACTTTGACTGTCACACTTGCTACTTAATTTTGCACCAAAACCCAGCAGCCTTCATGATGTTTAATTTTTTTTATTTTGAAAAGTGCTCTCTTATGGAATATGCCACTCAGATACAAACTTTTTTTCCTGTAACATTTAATTTTGCGCTGGAAAATGAACGTTCGGAACTCTGAAATGTTTTTGTACTGACTGGATAATGTAGAAGTTATAAAATAGAAATCGATAATAAAGTTTGTATGAAAAAAATAGGGTGCTGAAGACTTTTGCACAATGCTGTATGTAATATAATATCTAATAATAGAATAATGTCAGAATAACCAAGTAGATGAATAAGCAATATATTATGTTTTTGGGTTTTTTGTTGTTGTTGTTGTTGTTGTTTTTGGAAGAAGGCTGTAGTATTGCACAGATCCTGAGCTTTATCTCCTAAAGTAAAATGTGTCCTCCCTGGAAAAGGAGTTCATCCAAAATCTTTTGTGTTTATAGAGCATTTAGTTCACAACAATAGAGTTCAGATACTAGCCCTACAGGTCTTGACGGTAAAATACTCTCCTGACTCACAAAACAAAGTGCTGATCTCAGTCATGAATAACAGAACAGGATTTTGGTTTCATCATATTTATACAGAGTGGTTTGCCCAGTTTCTCTACTGAGGGTCAAAACAAATATAGGCGTCTGCTTCGAACTCTATAGAATACCAGGTCTGCCACTGTTGCAGCTGCTAATGACTGCAGGCCATAACTGCTTTGGTCAATTAGTTTTGTGTTTGAACAATGAAGCTAGCATGCTGCTATTGGTTTTACAGTGGTGGAAAAGTTGGTAACCATTTCATAAGAGGTAAGCAAAATTAAACAATATGAGACTGAATCAAAATTAATGATGTCATTAATTATTTATGAAAAATCTATTATGGCATAACATTGAGGTTTGATCAATCACTATCAAGGAACCGCTAACTATACTTCAGCCTACTTAAGTGATTATAGTTCAGTGTCCAGTTGACTTTTCACTTCAGTAAATGGGACTTAATCCAACCCTTAATGTCTTAAGTAAAAAAAAAAAAAAAAAAGCATAAATAATGCCAACTTAAACTGCAGTTTCAGCCTATATATAATAAACAGTTAGTTTAGTTGTACTGTAGTTACATCCGTCCTTCATCTGTAGCTGCTTATCCTGAGGGTCGCAGGCAAGCTGGAGCCTATCCCAGCTGACTATGGGCAAGAGGCGGGGTACACCCTGGATAAGTTGCCAGGTCATCGCAGGGCTGACACATAGAGACAAACAACCATTCACACTCACATTCACACCTACGGTCAATTTAGAGCCACCAATTAGCCTAACCTGCATGTCTTTGGACTGTAGGGGAAACCGGAGCACCCGGAGGAAACCCACACAGACACGGGGAGAACACGCAAACTCCACACAGAAAGGCCCTCGTCGGCCGCTAGGCTCGAACCCAGGACCTTCTTGCTGTGAGGCGACAGTGCTAACCACTACACCACCATGCCGCCTACTGTAGTTACAGTACAGCTAAAAATATAGGGAAAAGTTTCAGATGTACATTTTACCCCAGTGAAACTGGTTTGGGTCGGGCTTCTGTGTGTACAGAAATATAAAGCCCTCAACAAACAAATGTGATGGTATGATGGTGGTCTGGGTAACACTGCTGCCTTACAGCTCCAGGGTCCCACGTTCAGTCCTGAGCTCAGGTTCCTGTCTGTGCAGAGTTTCTCTGAATGGTCTCTCTGAGTCAGCATGGATTTCCTCCGGTTCCTCCAGTTTCCTCCCACCATCCAAAAGCATGACACTAGGTGGACTGATGACATTCAGTTGCCCGAGGTGTGTGTGTGTGTGTGTGTGTGTGTGGTGCCCTGGAATGGATTGGTATCCCATTCAGGGTGTGTTGCCGTCAATGTTGCCAACAGAAACTATCACTAGATTTGATGACTTTTTAGGCCCTTTAGGCAACTTTAATTCAAAAAAGAGACTAGCGACAAATCTAGTGACTTTTTGAGCACACTTTAGGGATGATTTTAAACCTGATACAGCTCTCTGGTTCATAGCACAACTGTTGATATACAAGTTGAGAGAGCAGGTTCCTTCAACTCACCATCAGTGTGCAGTAAATCAATGCAGTAAATCTTACTGCATTGTGCTTGCGACCAATCGCTGATTACCATGGTTTCCCAGCAACTAATCACTAATCGCTACTGTCTTTTTCACCCTCGCACCTCTTCATTTTAAACTGTCTTGAAGATATTTAGAAGTGATAAAAAAAGAGTAACTATTTCCTTCTTGACTACTCACTGTTACTGCTCATTTTTTCCCCTACATTCTTGATAGAAAGCATAGTATTTTGTAAACGCGTCAAATTTTTATTTGTGATGCCATCACCAAAGATGAGTTCATCTATAAGAAATTAAGTATTCAAGAATCAATTAAATGTGTTATTTTTTTTATTCAGATAAAAATCTATTCTATTATACTGTAATTGAGAATATTCCTTCTTTGTGCACCCGATTCGTAATTTGACATGCTACTGATCATGATGAATAAATCCATCCATCCATCCATCATCTACACCGCATATCCGTCAGGGTCCCAGGGAAGCTGAATCCAATCCCAGCTTACTTTGGGCGAGAACTGGGGTACACCCTGGGCAGGTCGCCAATCTATCGCAAGGCTATGATTAATAAATCTATTTGCAAATTCATCTACTTCTAACTACTTTTTGGGTGGGCTTTAGCTATTTTTTTTTTCTGAAAAGCGCTGATTGAAAACAGATAAAGCGGTTTCTGAAAATGTGCCTTCAGATGCCTAATGTACCTAATACACTGATCAGCCATCATATTAAAAAAAAAACGAGTTGCAAGGTAAGGCCTTCATGGATCGTACTTGTTTGTCGGGCACATCCCACAGATGCTTGTTCGGATTAAAATCTGGGGAATTTGGATGCCAAGTCAACACCTTGAACTCTAACCATTCCTGAAGAGTTTTTGCAATGTGGCAGGACACAATATCCTGCTGAAAGGGAATAAGATTGGCATGAAGCAACAATGTTTCGGTAGGTGGTGTGTAAATAGCTGGATCATATTCATAAACTAAAGCTCTGCTGCAGCATAACTGTATATGTGTTCCTCTCCACCCCCTTTCACTTTTTCCTTACACAAAATAAAGTACATTATTATCCATACATGACGTTTTTTCGATGGAATAAAAACATTTTCTATTCCCTTCTAGCAGATTTAATTCATTTGGTTTGATAGCATGCAATATTGTTAGCATATCGCTTATCCTATGTGTATTCCGTCACTCTGCCCACTGGAGAATGAGTGTTGAATATGATTTACAATATTGCATGGTTGTCAAGACAACATGACGTCACAAAAAACTTCTGTGCTAGCGAGCGACTGTGACAATTTGTAAACAAGCATGACCACTAGGTTTGCTTTGTTAAATACAGAAGATTTTGAGAGAATTTTGAAAGAGAAAGGCGTGTTGAACACCCGAAAGGAATGTGTGAAAGACTCGTTCAATATCATGCTAGCTGAATAGAATGTATCTCATATACCACGAAAAAAGCCAGCCAATATTATTTAATTATTGTACCTTTAAGGGTACAATGGCATATCACTGGGACAGTAACATCTATAAGCTACTTATTTATACCTTCTATATATTGCTTGGGAGTATATATGTATCTTTTTGGCCATAAAACGGTACACATAGTTACCTTGAGGCCCAATAATGAGCCCTTAGGGGGTACATTAGTGTAGATTGTACCTTAGGGGACAGAAATGGACTCCAACTGCACCCCTATTTCTGACAGTGTATCATTCAGGGTCTGGCTGCAAAAGGTCAAGAAGATCTGACCTAATGTGATTTTGTACCTATGTATAGGCCTGATCCAGCAAGGTTGTCTCAGAAATAACCTATGTTATGGTGTGTTTTTTATTTTAAATGTTCTTGGCTCCATAGCGGGTTAAGAAGTTCCACCACACAGGGTTGCTGGCCCTGAGCAGTGGGCAAGCAGGCTGCCCTCTTCGGTGCTTGTGTTCCTCAGTGGTTTGTTTGTGGAGTGGAATCATGAAGAAAGACATATCACCACAACTTTGCCAAAGAGGCAGATTGGAAGGGTCAGTGGGCTGACCCGTGTAAAGCTGACCTGTTGTTTTTCGGGGTCTGCTCCCCTGGATCCGCTGCATTCTGCAACACTAGGGGCAGCACTAAGAGCCACTGCGGACGGTCTTCACCATGTGAGAGATTAGGTTTTACGGTCCCTTGCTGATGACGGATTGACCAAAAGTTACGCTTCACATGGTGCTGGATATGGGGAGACCAGTCTGGGATGCCACCTAATATAGGCCAACCAGAAAGGTACTACTCCTCCAGAGATCCTTGCCCCTAAGTAGTAAGTAAGTAATGTTAGGTTATGTTATGATATGATATAGATCAGGCGGCATGGTGGTGTAGTGGTTAGCACTGTCACCGCACAGCAAGAAGGTCCTGGGTTCGAGCCCAGTGGCCGGCGAGGGCCTTTCTGTGCGGAGTTTGCATGTTCTGTCCGTGTGGGTTTCCTCCGGGTGCTCCGGTTTCCCCCACAGTCCAAAGACATGCAGGTTAGGTTAATTGGTGGCTCTAAATTGACCGTAGGTGTGAGTGTGAATGGTTGTTTGTCTCTGTGTCAGCCCTGCGATAACCTGGCGACTTGTCCATGGTGTACCCCACCTCTCACCCATAGGGATAGGCTCCAGCTTGCCTGTGACCCTGTAGAACCCTGTAGACTACAGCTAATGGACGGATGGATGGATAACGTAGATTAAGCAGCACGGTGGTGTAGTGGTTAGCGCTGTCGTCTCACAGCAAGAAGGTCCTGGATTCGAGCCCCGTGGCCGGTGAGGGCCTTTCTGCGCGGAGTTTGCATGTTCTGTCCGTGTGGGTTTCCTCCAGGTGCTCCGGTTTCCCCCACAGTCCAAAGACATGCAGGTTAGGTTAACTGGTGACTCTAAATTGACCGTAGGTGTGAATGTGAGTGTGAATGGTTGTCTGTGTCTATGTGTCAGCCCTGTGATGACCTGGCGACTCGTCCAGGGTGTACCCCGCCTTTCGCCCGTAGTCAGCTGGGATAGGCTCCAGCTTGCCTGCGACCCTGTAGAACAGGATAAAGCGGCTAGAGATAATGAGATGAGATGAGATGAAAATCTAATCTACTGACATATAGAGGTAAACAATCATTCACATTCACACCTACGGTCAATTTGGAGCCACCAATTAGCCTAACCTTTGGACTTTGGGGGAAACCAGCGCACCCAGAGGAAACCCACGCGGACATGTGAAGAGCATGCAAACTCCACACAGAAAGGCCCTCGTCGACCACTACACCACCGCCCTGCCAAAGACTAATTGGCGGCTCTAAATTGACCGTAGGTGTCAATGTAGGTCTGAATGGTTGTTTGCGTCCCTGCGATAACCTCTCGACTTGTCCAGGGTGTACCCCGCCTCTCACCCATAGTCAGCGTAGGCTCCAGCTTGCCTGTTTATGATGATATAGATCAGCTGATAAATACAGTTCTTCTAATTTCGGTATGTTCAGAATCATTAATGTGTGCCCATATGAGTGACGTGGCCAGCCCAGGCCTAATGCCCCACAGATGATCTCTCAATGAGGTAATGCTAGTTAACAAGCCGAGTGATTTATACCACTGACAACCATCTGAAGTCAAAACACGACTGGCAGCCAAGATATGATCGTTGTAAAAACAATAAGACAGGATAATCACGGATGTGTAATACTGGATTCGCTTTCCTTATTGTTGTTATGAGACGCAACCGCCCCGTCGGGACACAGCAGTGACGTCACCGAGCATCCGAGCTCCGCCACTGACTCTGAGCTGAAGGGTCTGAGGTCTGCGTGCGGTCTCAGGTACACACCCCGCCATGGCTTCAGCAGCAGCGGGGCACTGAGACGAGCAGGAAGAAAACAGAGAGAAATATATATATATATATATATATATATATTCGAGGACACTCAGTGAATAAGCGTCTGCATTGTGAAATTGCACAGAGCGTGGCGGGGCGCGGCCTCCTCCTGGAGCAGGATCTCGGCTGTACTGTGACACCCCATCGGCTCTGGGGGAAAGATGGCGGACCCGGCGGAGTGCACCATCAAAGTGATGTGCCGCTTTAGGCCACTAAACAATGCCGAGGTCGAAAGAGGGGACAAATATATTCCTAAATTCCAAGGAGAAGACAATGTAGTGATCGGGGTAAGTCAGCGAAAATGTCCGTGTGTGTGTGTGTATTGTTGCTAGCTAGCTCAATTGTCCCCTTGGCTATTATGGCTAGCTAACTAGCTTGCTAGCTAGCTAACTAACTGGAGCTACGTCGCTAAACGGAAGCTCGCCCATTGTAGGCCAGCCAATTCCCAGACCTTCTTTAACCAGCTCTGTGGGCAATTCACTAAGTTTGGATGCATTATTTGTTCGCAAGATTTGTGTATATATATATTTTTTCCAAACAGGTAACAAAACTAACCTGTGGTGATTTTAATTATTATTATTATTTTAACCTTGAGGTAATAATCAGCTAGTTAGGTTTGCAAGAACAAACAGGCGACTGAATGACTTTATAGCTTGCTAACTTTGGACTGTCTGTGTAGCAAGCTAATCTCAACCGTTTAGCTAAGCTAGCTAGCTTGGTCGGATGTGTAGCATCATCCTTTGGCCCTCCGTTTCAAAGACTGCGACGCAAGACGAGGCTAGTCAGCTAACATTCGTTATGCTTATTGAATTAAAGATTAGTGATAATCCGCCGTGTTTATAAACCTAGACCATTTTTTGACACGTATTTTAGTTGACCTGAAGATGGCTGGCTGGCTAGTTAGTTAGCCACCCACATATCCGCAACTTATTAATCGGCCTTTTTTTATTCATTCGTTCACTCTTGGTAACGTTAATCCAGTTCCTGAGGGAAAAAAATAGGCCTATTAAAGCTTCAGCTAGCCAACACATGAGCAATGAAATACAGGCTTTAATATATGTATGTATTTTTTTTTTAGGCATCTTGATATGTTATTTGGTTTTTTTAGCCGAGCCAGTTGGCACAGCATCACAGCTGCGGCTTGTCCATCATGGAGCATTTGGCCTCCTTTAGTCCTTTATGCAAAGTTTAACAAAGAAAAGCTTCATCTGATAAACGTTTGTGTCCTTGTGCTAATTATCAGTGTTTGAACTGAAAGACGAGGAATTGTTTTTGACAGTTAAGCGGTAAACCTGTTTGGTCTGTGGTCACGACTTATTCAAACATGGGTCTGCACAACTTGCACTACGTTCACACTGCAGGCTGAAGTGACTCAGATCCGATTTTTTCGCCCGTATGTGACCTGTATCCGATCTTTTATTGACAATATGAACGGCACAGATCCGATTTTTTTCAAATCCGACCCAGGCCGTTTGGATATGTGGTCCTAATTCCGATTCCTATCCGATCTTTTCATATGCGACTTCAGTCTGAACCGCCAGGTCGCATTCGTCCGACTTACACGTCATCAACAAGCCACAAACGTCACTATTCTGCGCTGAAGTAGGCGGCGGGTCTCTCAAAAAAAGTTACAAAAACATGGCACATGACTCGTTCCTTTGAACGGAGGTTGCAGTCACTACCCCGCAGAACGCCTGAGCCAAAACCCTTGCCCTCTTCCTTCTCAACCTCCTCCTTAACATCAGGCTATTGTGCATGTTCTGGCTCCGTCACAACAACAACTGCATCATCGCCAGGTACTCCATGCTGGCTACTGTCATACACAGGAAACTTTAGGTTACTTCCGTAAACACTGGCCATGCTCACTGCGTGTGACGTCGTCGTATCCTGCAATGCGCATGCGGAACACTTTTAGGTCGCTTTTCGTTCATACTGAGGATCACATACAAGTCGCATATATTTGTTAATGTGAACGACCTCACAAAAAAATCGGATTTCACAAAAAAATCGGAATTGAGCATTAAGCCTTGCAGTGTGATCGTAGCGTAAGTACAAAAGTTTGCATCCCTGATATAGTTTAAAATGCATTTCTGTTTTACAGATTGTCCACACAAGAGTGCTGCAGTAGGATGGTTTGAAAAGGAAGAATGCAAAGGTTTTTTTTTTCCTTGACCTGATGTGAAGAAGTTAGTCAATCTGTCATCATCTGACAGATGTGTAGAAGAGTGAGCAAACATTGAGGAGGAAAAAAACTGGAGAGAGTTAAAACAGAAATGTCAGAAAGAAGAGAGAGGCACATATTAAACTGCATATCACGGGTAAATTCAGGAGCGAGATCAATGTAATTCTCCTATTTTATATTAAACTTTTGGTCAAATATCTGTCGCATTTTGTGCAATTTTTTTTACCTTGCGCAATACCAGAAAAATTCAGTTGAAATCGAGCCATTTGATGTGAATTCTTCCGCCTCTGAAAAAACTTGGCATTTGGATTTCCTGGGAAACGTTGATTTTCGTGACGTCGTGTGCGGGGCGCCTCTTTCTGAATCCTACGTCAGCGCTGGTTTGTTTATGAGAAAACGACCTGATGGTTTTCTGCAAATTTCTTCAACGTTATCGTGTAATTATTAAAATGGTTAACAGATGTATTGTAGGAGGGTGTAGCAACACCAATCATGATGGGATTAGAACTCATCGTTTTCCAAAAGACCGGACAATGAGAGAGAAATGGGAGCGCTTGGTCTACACAGGCTGTGCACTGAAACCGTGCAAAGCTCTCGCAGCCTGCTGGCGCTTCCGCAGGTGACGTCATGATTCTGGCTCCAGACTCCCTTGGGATTTTTCCAGACGTGTTTTGTGGTTTTATTTTTTTCTGCTGGAGACAGATGGCCTTATGCAAAATTGCCCTTCTGGATGAGTGTGTAAAGAGACATACTTTTCATATTTAAAAAAAACCCACGAAATTGGTCCAGAATATGCACTTTAAAGCTGAAGTCATCCCAAAGCTTGACGGATGCAAATGAGACGACATGCAGGATTATTTATATTGCTTTCAGAAAAGGTTTATTTAAACAAACACACAGTCTGACTATTTTTATATAATGCAAGAACTGAAACTGGGGATTCCCCACGTTTGCTTTAAATACGGCTTGTCTTTTTCACTTTTGTCTTAAGGGTGTGTTAACTTTTGCCCTCAGGTGCACTTTAAAGCAAATCAGTTTTTCCGTTGCATCTGTAGCACATCAGCTTAGAAAGCTTCCTTTAATTTATTTACTTTTTAAATAATTCTGGTTCAAATGAATTCAAGCATTTGCTGATTTATTTTTTTTCTTCTGAAGTAAAATCTCTAACCTTTTTTTCTCTTATCATGAAACACTGTGTCTGTTTTCCTCTTATTAATGTTAGGACTTCCTGTTTCACCATCACTAGTATCATTTATGCCCGCCAGTGTTGCATGTACTGTAATGAGATGAGTTATTCGGCCAGTTTGTACGTGAAATTTAAAGGTCTATTGGTGAACTAATAGTTACAAGTGGGGAAGTATTCAGGAACAGGGTTGGACTGGAGATATCCGAACATAAGGTCAACCAGAGTGGCTCGCCGTGAGCCGATTCAGCCATGTCAGCTTTATTTTGCAGAATGTTTCGTCTCATGTTGGTATAAGCATGATTACTCGTACTTGCGTACTCACAAGTAGTGGTGGTAAATCATGACAAGAAGATTAATTTATATAGCACCTTTCACCAGCCAGAGGATGCTTCACAGAGTCATGGCACGACCACAAAAAAGATCAAATTAAGTCATTACTGATAAGAGGCACAGCGAAATCACAATCAACGTGGATATAAAGACATTAGATTAGCTCAAAGTATGGAAAAGGAATGAGCAGTCAGTGACGGATAGCAGAGAGAGACGAGATGAGACTTGAGTTGACTTTTCAGTTTGAGAAGAGATGTACCATCACGAAGGCTCTGAGGGTGAGAATTCTACAGCGTCGGGGGTTGTGACTCGAAATACCCTGGAAGCCATGGTGGCTAATTTACATTTGGGGCCCAATAACAGACCAGAAGGTGAAGATCTCAGGCTGCGAATGGGAGAGTTGGGTTGAAGTAGTTCCATAAGATTCCATGGCTGCACGCCTGAGTGTGCTTTCACTGTAAATTGATGAATTTTATATTGAATGCAATAGAACGGGGAGTCAGTGGAGGTTCTGGAGGAGACAGGAGATGTGTGGGTGAGGACTTTACCTGCAAAGTTTTGTATGTACTGAAGCTTTGGCTGGGAGACCAACAAACAGAGCACGACCGTAATCAAGTCACAGTGTAACAAAAGCATGAATGAGCACCCAGGACGCTGAAATGCTGAGTGCAGGACAGAGACGTGCAATGTTAGAGGTGAAATAAATGTAATCTGTTATAATGATTAGAAGGAACATTTTAGGTCATTTGATCGCTTTCAGTTTGCATATTCATCAAATGTTTAATACTACCGAATAACTGTTCAGTACTGGAGATGTAATCTTAATTAAAAAATTTATTATTGGCTACACTGGCATGTTTGTGGTTTTGAGCTTGCACCATTAATTATTATAACGGGATCCTTTAATTTAGGCACAAGTTGCATGACAAGCTAGCTGATTGTGTCTAGACTGTGAAAATGCTGATGAATCTGAACCAAATGCACTACAGAGCCAGTTACAGTGCACAACTGCGTGCACAGCTGTCACATAACCCTATGACTAGTTATAATGCAGTATCGCCTCATTTAATGAATACTGTCAACTCATAATGAAGATTTAATGTTTTATTTTATTAACATGCAAGTTTTGAATGCTCAGCTTTCTCCAAATACTCTTCAGTATGGGCTTGATTTGTTAGTCCCATATTGCTGATGTTATGAGGTATTGCCGTGGCTGCCCTCCCTCCATGATTAAAATGGATCAAGTAGGACAGCGAGCCTTCCCGTTATAATTTTGCCAGCTTGATGAAAAATTCAGTGATCAAGCTAAACTGTAGACAATGGGTCATCAATTTCAGTCTTGGAAGGCCAGAGTCCAGCACTGCTTGGTGATTTTTTTTTTTTTTTTTCTGCTTAAAGTTACAGCATGCCGGAGGAGAAAAACATGCTCAAAGACGGTGTTCCTGAGCTGCTGTCAGTCCTCCTGACCATCCTGCAGTACTAACACAAATGTGTCCGGTCGGAATCTGCAGGAAATTTGCATCGTGCACCAGCTCAAATATGATATTTTGGTGATGTGACCAAGACGTCACATTTATTTATTTTAATAAAAACATTGTAGGTACTACAGTATTTGATGGTATTTTGTTTTCCAAATCATTAAAAAGACTTTAATATTGGCTGTAGCTTTTGGTAGGACACTAGTCCCTTTTTAAGTATATATTTTTTTGTTTAAACACTTTTTCAAAAGGATTCAGTTGATTTTTATTTTGGATTTTTCCAACTTGTTCTTGACCAACTCCCACTCACCAGCCAACTCTCCGTATCATGATATCTACCAACCTGGGAGGGGGAAGGCTAATCGTGCTTCCTCATACACATGAAGCCAGTCATTGTTGCTCATACTGCATCATGGCAGCATTAAACTCCGATAAAAGTGCTATCTGCCCTCTTCCCCATGCATGAGTGCTCGCACACAGTTTATGTTCCATCCCTCCTACCCAGAGAGCACGGCCAGTTTTGCTGTCTCCTGCCATTGTCAGGATTCAAACTCATGATCTCCTGGTAGGGTGAGCAGTTTTGACAATCCAACGTCTGCCTTTTCCAGTGTTCTCTGTATAATGCCGCTTTTCCACTACCAACACGGCTGAGTTGGGCTGAGCCGTGCCATGCTGAGTCGAGCTGAGTGGGGCTGTTGGAGTTGCATTTCGACTACAACCGCGCTGAACCGTGCTGGCTGGAAGTAGGTGGACACATTGGGTGGAGTTAGCGAAAGTGGGTGGATGTCGTTAGGCGGCGCAAACAGTGACATCAGTGACCTTTTAAGCGGGAGTCTCACGACCTGGATAGTAAACAATAAACATGGAGTCGTTAGTGTTGCTGGTCTTGGTGTTGTGGCTTGTTGTCACCGACAACGCCAACAGATACTGGCAAGAGCGTATAGATGAGGCGAGGCGCATAAGGCTTCAGAAATTCTCGTAATTCTTCTTCCGGGTTTACGGTGTTTTACAGATCCCAGCGTGCTCGCGGGGCGTGTGTCGGCATGTGAGGACACTCCTCCTCACCAATCAGTGCACAGGGGAGTGTCTGCTCACACCCCTAGCCCCACTCGGCTCGGTTTGGCTCGCTTCAGCCCCACTCCAAAACCGTGCGAGTTTTGGGTGCTGAGCAGGGCTGAAGCGAGCTGAGTCGTGCTGCTCTGAGGTAGTCGAAACGCGAGCCGTGTCGGGCTGAAGTGAGCTGAAAAAGGCTAGTGGAAAAGGGCCATAAGTCTCTCCAGGCTAGATCTGAAATGACCAAAAAGACTGCTGATGTTTCCACCCTTTGCAGGAGCACGTCATTTGCACAGCTTGCATATTCTTCTGCGCAAGGTCCGTGTCTGTCTGTAAGCATGTCCCCTTGACAGAGCAAATGCGAATGGTGGTAAAAGTACCATTTTGTACAGATTCCACCATCGCAGTATGTTTGCACCAAATACAACAGGGACTTGAAGTTCGCTTCCAACATCAAATGCAACATGTTTGGTTTGTGAGCAGGACGTAAAGAGCACAGTGGCATGCTTTGTCGGCTATGCATATCTCACGCACGCACACATTTGCATAGAAATGCAGTGAGTGTCATGAATTTTTTTTTTTTCCCCCCCCTGCTTTGCAGCAGGTAGAGCTGGTGTTTTAGGTGAAGATGGAGGGACTCATTGCATGGATAAGTGCTATTGCTCTTTTTCCAGCTTTTCTTTCCATTGTACTCTGCTTGGGCAAGTGTTTGGTTTGGACTGAGGGCATGGCCTGATGGAAATTAGAAGGTATTGAAAAGAAAACATCCAAATGTGCTGGATTTTGGTCAGGCAGGACAAGAGCTGATTAGCCTCACATGTAGTGATGGAAAAACCCTTCTGAATTCTGTAAGTACATTTAAACACGTTACGATTATGAAGATTCTGTGCAAAGAGTTAACATCAAATCATATGCTTCCAGTCAGTTTGTCTGCTGCTTCTTTCGGCTGCTCCCGTTAGGGGTCGCCACAGCGGATCTGTTGCGCATGGTTGATTTGGCATGCCCTTCCTGACGCAACCCTCCCCAATCTATCCGGGCTTGGGACCGGCACTAAGTATGTACCGTCTTGTACAACCCCAGCGGCTGGGTATTTTATCTAATCTGCATGTCTTTGAACCGTGGGGGAATCCCACGCAGCCATGGGGAGAACATGCAAACTCCACACAGAAAGGCCTCCGTCTGCCGTGAGGTTTGAACCCAGAACCTTCTTGCTGTGAAGCGATGGTGCTAACCATTGTGCTACTTGTCAGTTTGTAATTATTAAAAATGTTTCTGAATATGCATCTTTTATTACTTGCCAAGACTGTAATTCAAGCTAGATCAGCAGTATAATAAAACTCAGGAGTGTTGCTGATCTATAGTGTTGTGTTCTTTTATAGTTTCACTCAAAAGCCCTAAAGGTCTGCTTGTTTTAAAGGTTCAGGACTAAACTTTGACCACAACTTTTGATGAGGTTCATTGGACTTGTATTTGCACCAAATTTTGGCTTGATTGGTCTTTCCTTGCATGGTCAGGCCAGCTGACACTGTGCAGCTTCACCAGAAGGATTAAAGGAATAAACCAGGCAGCCCTGAATTCAGAGTCCTGAATTTGCCAACTTCACCACCTCTGTGACTATATGGAATCAATTTTGTGCCAAAATGTTCATACAATACTTTTGAAATATCAAACAAAAACGACAAATCTCATCTCATTTATCTGTAGCCGCTTTATCCTGTTCTACAGGGTCGCAGGCAAGCTGGAGCCTATCCCAGCTGACTACGGGCGAAAGGCGGGGTACACCCTGGACAAGTCGCCAGGTCATCACAGGGCTGACACATAGACACAGACAACCATTCACACTCACATTCACACCTACGGTCAATTTAGAGTCACCAGTTAACCTAACCTGCATGTCTTTGGACTGTGGGGGAAACCGGAGCACCTGGAGGAAACCCACGCGGACATGGGGAGAACATGCAAACTCCACACAGAAAGGCCCTCGCCGGCCACGGGGCTCGAACCCGGACCTTCTTGCTGTGAGGTGACAGCGCTAACCACTACACCACCGTGCCGCCAAAACGACAAATCAAAATACAAAAAAAAGTTAGTTTTTTAGGACTGGCAAACACATTATTTGTGTAATCGTGCAAAATATCAGTCTATTACTCTTCAGAAACCTTTTATTTTTGTTCAGCGTCTTTCTCAGTTTTGTTTGACGTAATTTATTTTGGTTGTGATTCCAGCTTTCTCGTTTGTGCTCCCTGACTTTTTGCTTGCAGTTTTGGCACAAACTTCACGTGTGGGTGGGCTGTCCAGGAATGCATTCCCATTGGCTAACTTGTGTTTGGCTGAGCGTAGCTGTCAGTCATTCCCCCGGAGGCTGTTGCAGCCATTTCCTACTTGGATTTTGGCCGACTGTTTGACGAGTGACCGATCCATTGACGGTAAACAAGGATCGGGTGGACTTCAGTGGCGACTATGATATTGAATGTACACTTTGTTGAATTAATTCAATATCATAGTCGCCACTGAAGTCCTTGTTTACCGTCAATGGATCGGTCACTCGTCAAACAGTCCGCCAGAATCCGAGTAGGGAATGGCTGAGTGTAGCTGTCAGTCAAACACAAGTTAGCCAATGGGAATGCATTCCTGGACAGCCCACCCACACATGAAGTTTGTGCCAAAAATGCAAGCGAAAAGTCAGGGAGCGCAAACGAGAAAGCTGGAATCGCAACCAAAATAAATTGTCAAACAAAACTGAGAAAGATGCGGAACAAAAATAAAAGGTTTCTGAAGAGTAATAGACTGATATTTTGCACGATTACACGAATAATTTGTTTGCCAGTCTAAAAAAAATTGACTTGTTTTTTTTGTATTTTGATTTGTCGTTTTTGTTTGATATTTCAAAAGTATTGTATGAACATTTTGGCACAAAATTGATTCCATATGACTATAGATCTGCTGTAAGATAAAGCAGTGTGACCAATCGGCATCAGCTGGAGTGATCAGCGAATAATTAGGCTATGAGATGCACGGATGAGGTGATGAACAGCAACGCCATTCATGTTTAGTTTTGGACAGAGGTGTACAAAGTCCAGCCCCAGGGCCAAATGTGGCCTGTGGATGGATGTTAACTGGTCCACAACATCTGTCTTAGAATGTAGCACCTGCTGGCCAACACATGGAAATTCTTGCTTTCACTTGATGGTTACGAAAGTCATGGCTACAGACAAAAAGCACAAAGTTAACGGGTGCCCTCGGGTATTTTGATGAAGTCTAATCTTACCCCCTTTGAAAAAAGTTTGGACCCCCTGGCCTAGGGATTTGGTTAATAATAATAATAATAATAATAATGGCGTTTATTTCATGATAATTTGAGTATTAGGAGTGCCTGACCAGACAATTTTCCCAAATAGCTGGATGAGATGTTTACAGTTAGTTTTCCATATTTATTTGCTTATAGCTGATCCACACAGTGAAGATTCTTTCACCATGTCATGCTTTGAAATGTTTCTGCTGTCGTTGTCTGCATATTTTGCCGGACCATTGAACCACAAGAACCATTTTGTAGTAAACGTGACTAAACGGTTTAAAACGCATGCTGTGGTTGTGTAACAGGCCTTGTCCTCTAATCACAACCAAGGTTTGCTTAATCACAGCCTCATTTTATCATATTTCTAAATAGTAATTGCTGTAATCCACTGGCACCACCCAGACTGCGAAACAGTTTGTGTGCCTGTGTTTTACTGCGATCACCGCATCTCATGACTGCAGTCAGCTGATTAGCTAAAGATCCAGTTTATTGCCAGCCAGATACAGTTGCTTTTACACATACTGTGGCTGAATAGTCTTTTATGTGTTGTCTTCGAACACAAATGATCTTTTATATGTCATGCAGTGAACACAATTTGGGAGAAAGATGCAGAATCATTCAGAAGCTTCTTTTCTTGTGTTTTCCAGGGAAAGCCGTACATGTTTGACCGTGTTTTCCAGTCCAACACTACCCAGGAGCAGGTGTACAACGCTTGTGCTCAGAGGATCGTTAAAGGTGAGGAGTTTGACTGAGGACACCAGGCTTGCTCACACAGCTTCATGAACATGTACATGTGTGGGATAAATACTGGACCATAATCTGCCTTTGTGTTTTGCACACCATAAAATGACCAAATGAACTAAAACCTTTACATGCCGTCGTTATTCAGCAGCAAGTTTAACATGTTTTGATATTTTTCTCCCCACTTTGTAGATGTCCTTGAAGGTTATAATGGTACAATATTTGCCTATGGACAGACCTCATCTGGAAAAACACATACTATGGAGGTAAACTGCTGTTGTAGCTGCGGAGCTGCAGAAAGCCGTGCGTAATAATCAGTCATGCTGAATATACACAAATTGTGTGTGTTTCCAGGGTAATCTGCATGACCCAGATGGAATGGGAATCATTCCACGTATAGTACAGGACATATTTAACTACATTTACTCCATGGATGAAAACCTGGAATTCCATATCAAGGTAAACGAGCTGAGCCATACAGTAGCTCCAGGGGCATTGGGTATAAAGTATGATAAAACCTTTTAAATATAATTGATCAGTGATTTGTAGTAATTTGGTTGGTTTTGTCACTAGGTCTCCTATTTTGAAATCTACCTGGATAAAATCAGAGACTTGCTGGATGGTGAGTGTGAGCTTGATGATTGCTGTAAATACAGCTCACTAATTATATCCCCTGATTAAAATAAGTGGTTGCACGATCGTGCATCAGGCTGCTGGCTTAAAGGAACAGTCCACCGTATTTCCATAATGAAATATCCTCTTATCTGAATTGAGACGAGCTGCTCCGTACCTCTCCGAGCTTTGTGCGACCTCCCAGTCAGTCAGACGCAGTCAGACGCGCTGTAACTCCTGTTAGCAATGTAGCTAGGCTCAGTATGGCCAATGGTATTTTTTTGGGGCTGTAGTTAGATGCGACCAAACTCTTCCGCGTTTTTCCTGTTTACATAGGTTTATATGACCAGTGGCATGAAATAAGTTCAGTTACACAAATTGAAACGTAGCGATTTTCTATGCTATGGAAAGTCCGCACTATAATGACAGGCGTACTAACACCTTCTGCGCGCTTCGGCAGTGCATTGATACGGAGCTCAGATATAAATGCGCTGTCGAAGCGCGCAGAAGGTGTTAGTACACCTGTCATTATAGTGCGGCCTTTCCATAGCATAGAAAATCGCCATGTTTCAATTTGTGTAACTGAACTTGTTTATCACTGGTCATATAAACCTATGTAAACAGGAAAAATGTGGAAGAGTTTGGTCGCATCTAACTACAGCCCCAAAAAATACCATTGGCCATGCTGAGCCTAGCTACATTGCTAACAGGAGTTACAGCGCGTCTGACTGACTGGGAGGTCGCGCAAAGCTCGGAGAGGTACGGAGCAGCTCGTCTCAATTCAGATAAGAGCATATTTCATTATGGAAGTACGGTGGACTGTTCCTTTAAAGCTTGAAACTAGATTTTTAGAGCACGTTTGCAGTCAGAAACCACATATGGTAAAATTAAATTTTCGATGCATGATGGCTAGGTCTTGTACGTCTTTTTATTTACCTATTTAAATTAATTCCAAATCTCTTTCTTGCAGTGTCCAAGACTAATCTATCTGTCCATGAAGACAAGAACAGGGTCCCATATGTCAAGGTGAATATGATGTATGAACAGTGGGATCAAAGAAGAAAGTTGGGTGATTGGTTGTGTCTAGGGATAATTAATTCTTTCTCGCTGTGTGTGTGTGTGTGTGTGTGCAGGGTTGCACTGAGCGCTTTGTTTGCAGCCCAGAGGAGGTGATGGACACCATTGATGAGGGCAAATCCAATAGACATGTGGCTGTGACAAGTATGCCCAAGCACTTTATTTTTTTTAATTTCTATCCACCAATATGCTGAGTTGCCAGTTTATTAAATATCATGCATCAGTGCTCACTGACCATTTTATCAGGTGCACATTCCATACTATCCACCCATTAAAGACCACTGCAGGCCATAGGACCACCACTGACCAGATATTTCCTGGGGGGGGGCAGACCACCTGGTATGAGTGCATTAGGAACCGTTTATATTCTCAAGCCCTTTATCAGTAATCAGTTTTTGATCAAAATACACCATTAGCTGGATTTTTAGCCATTTTTCAGCATGTTAGTAGTGTTTTTTTTTTTTTTTTTAAAGCTCAGTAACATTGCTGCATCTGATTCACTTGTAGAAGTTCCACATTCACTTGCAGGACAGTGTCACTGCTGTGCTGAGGGAAATTGTCCATAACTGGTTATATATCTACATCGTGCACTTACAGTATATGATGAGTGTAGGTAGAAGCACTTTATCTACATTTATGACTCTTTTTGTTTTTAGAAAAGGTTAAGACTAAGCATTCAATTTTCCTGACTGTGCTTTTGGAAAACTTTCACTCACACACACAGCCCCTGGTGATCTTGAAATTTGCACCCTTGAGGAAATTACCCAGGAAATATTAGTTATCTTGTAAATCTCAGCACTCTGATTGGTGTGTTCGTCTTGAAAGTCAGACAGGATGTGCCCTTGTTTTGCTAAATTTATTATGGTTACTGGAGAGCTAGTAGAGTTGGAGCAAGTACCAAGGGATGCATCAAGAGCCGCTGCTGTCAACAGCCCTGCATTTATCCCGGCATTGAATGGGACTCAAACAAATGACTTAAGTTGAGTTGTTTCGCTGACAGACCATCTATGTTGCATGACTGATCATTCAAAACAGAGCCGGGTGGTGAGCGGAAGCATATGTAAGCTCTTCCCCTTCCCTATTGAGTTACTGCCACTAATCTGGAAGGCATGCAGCAGGTTAGATTTGGCTGTGATTAATGTTGGGTTAAATGGAAAGGGAAAAAAAAAATCCCCAAGTTGTTCCTGGTTACGTAATAATAATTTCCAATACATGTACACCATAATAGAATCCAGAAAATGGAAGTAACAGGTTGTATTCTCGTGTGTGTGTCAGACATGAATGAGCACAGCTCCAGGAGTCACAGTATCTTCCTGATTAATGTGAAGCAGGAGAACACACAGACGGAGCAAAAACTGAGTGGGAAGCTGTATCTGGTCGATCTGGCTGGCAGTGAGAAGGTAAACCTGCTACCGATTAATTTTTGGTCTAATTGCTGGTGGTTCTCTCCATCTTGCTTTCTCTCATGTGTGTGTGTGTGTGTGTGTGTGTGTGTGTGTGTGTGTGTGTGTGTGTGTGTGTAGGTCAGTAAAACTGGAGCTGAAGGAGCTGTGTTGGATGAAGCCAAAAACATTAACAAATCCCTTTCTTCACTGGGAAATGTCATTTCTGCACTGGCTGAAGGAACGGTATGTCTTCTCCATTTTTGTATTAAAAATCTTTATCTCAATTGTGCGTGTGTAAAAAGAACGAGAGAGAAATCTGTATGATCTCCACTGAACCCTGTACATGAAGTTAATCTCTCCTGTTCCTTTGGCACTTCACTAACATCATATGCGTGTCCTTGTTAGACGTATGTTCCGTATAGAGACAGTAAGATGACTAGGATTCTTCAGGACTCTCTGGGTGGCAACTGCAGGACTACCATCGTCATCTGCTGCTCTCCTTCCTCTTTTAATGAGGCTGAGACCAAATCTACACTGATGTTTGGACAGAGGTGAGGATATACAAACATGTCTAAGGAAGCTGAGATGTTGGTTCTTACCTTGCATCAATCGGGGCATGGTAAACATTTGACAAGGAACCCTTTAAAGTGCATATCACGGGTAAATTCAGGAGCGAGATCAATGTAATTCTCCTATTTTATATTAAACTTTGGTCAAATATCTGTCACATTTTGTGCAATTTTTTTTACCTTGCGCAATACCAGAAAAATTCAGTTGAAATCAAGCCATTTGAGGCGAATTGGGCCGCCTCTGAAAACTTGGCATTTGGATTTACCGGGAAACATTGATTTTCGTGACGTCATGTACGGGACGCCTCCTTCTGAATCCTACGTCGGCGCTGGTTTGTTTATGAGAAAACGACCTGGTGGTTTTCTGCAAGTTTCTTCAACGTTATCATGTAATTATTAAAATGGTTAACAGATGTATCGTAGGAGGGTGTAGCAACACCAATCTTGATGGGATTGGTACTCCATTTTTTTCCAAAAGACCGGACAATGAGAGAGAAGTGGGAGCGCTTGGTCTACACAGGCTGTTCACTGAAACCATGCAAAGCTCTCGCAGCCTGCTGGCGCTTCCGCAGGTGACGTCACGGATCTGGCTTCAGACTCCCTTGGGATTTTTCCAGATGCGTTTTATTAACCCCGCCGACAGTAGTCGGAGGGGTTATTATTTTCACCTGCGTCAGTCTGTGTGTGTGTGTATCTGTCTGTCTGTCTGTCTGTCTGTGTGTCTGCAAGATATCTCAAGAACCAATGGATCGATTTGGACCAAATTTTGTACATGTGTTGCCAATCACCCAGGAAGGAAACCATTAAATTTTGGAGGTCAAAGGTCAAGGTCATGGCAGAACTTCGAAATTTTTGCCCAATGTATTTTAATAGGGAAAAGGCGGGGTTTGCACTTGTTAGAGTGTCCCTGTCTAGTTTTGTTTTTCTGCTGTAGACAGATGGCCTTGTGCAAAATTACCCTTCTGGATGAGCGTGTAAAGGGACATACTTTTCATATAAAAAAAAAAAAACGAAATTGGTCCAGAATATGCACTTTAACCACTTAGTGATAGCAGTGACATCAGTGATCACACTACACTAATTCAGCCTGATTTTGTCTTCAGAACAGTGAATGGGCTTTGTAGTGTGATTTATAATTGAAGAACAGCGATGTAACATCTGGGATGCCCCATGAGGCCCTGATAAGTCTAGCATGTCAATTTTGTGTGTTCTCGTCTAGTTTGACAACTCCTACGATATAGCCATGATTTAACCATTGATTGACCCTCCTCCCTGACAACACGCAAGGATGTGAACGATGACTGGTCAGGGTCAAAATTTTAGTGTTGCCCATGTCTCCTGACCAAGACGCAGCAAGAACTGATAGCACTATGATTGCCTAATCAGACATGGTGACCATCATGAAAGACCAAAGTATTGTGTCGTCTCAGTCAGACAGCGAGAGTGGCAAAACATAGTGCGAATGGCTGCTTTTAGTAGGGGGAAACTGTGAAACCAGGAGTAAAACAAGTGATTTTGCTTTAATAAGGAAGTTGGAATTGAATGTCATCCTTAGAATCTTCCAAAGAACTCGCGGTGCGTCGACACTGACGTGGCCAGGAATTGGTGTTCTGAAATACACAAAGCAAAGCCAGAACGCATCTAAGTTACTGGATGCTGCTTGTGTACTGTTACTTGGTATGTTTCTAATTCGCATTTAAAGGAGCAATTTGTGACCAACTTCATAGAAGTAAACATCATTTTGCGAGAAGATAAAACAGTGATTCGTTCCCAGTTTGTGAAGGCTTTGTACTGCTAACCCAAGATTTTTTTGTCTTGTCTCATCATCTATTAGTCTTTACATTTTCGAAATATTTTAGATTGTTGGGTTTATTAATAAAGGCTATTTCCCCCCACTGTGTTCATGTCTAAGGTTGGAACGTGAGGCAATAGCCGATCTAGACCCACCTAACGGTTGTGAAAAAACTACTGAAAGAGTCAAAACTGTTGGAGAAAAGTTTCAGCAGGTCCTATCTTGTAGAGTATCGGTTTTATTTGCATCTGATTTTTACCCAAAAATCCAGCGTAGCTCCTAGGAATTATTCGGTGGGAACCTCACCATGACCAATCATTTAAAAAAAAAAAAAGAATAGTTTGTGGTTTATCATGTCTTTAAATATATTATCACTCTGTAATGGTCAAATAGTTCCCAGTGAATATTGAATATTTTTTCGCGGTCCAAATCCTGTGCTCTGATTGGCTGGTGAGCGGGTCTGTCTCCTATGGTACGGACCCCAGTTACGGACCTCTGGCAACTCGCTCGTTCACAACAGCAAAAAAATTATCAAAAATCTTAAATTATTTTACAGCATAGATAGCGATAACGACAGTCTTCACAGCGAAAGCGAGTTTGACTACCCTGAGGAAGAAGAAATAAAATAAAACATTTCAGGAGAAAGCTAAAAACCTCTAACTTGCTAATGCCGAGCAAAAACATGGGTGAATCCTGAATGACTCCTATTTTGTATAAATAGGGGACTACATAGGCGGCAAAATGTAGTTTGTTTTTTTTTTTCCCTGCTATGGAAGTGCACTTGTATACCGAGGAGGAAGCAATTTGCATTACAGCCATGAATGAGGATTCAAAATGGCGGCTCGGCTCGGTTTTCCCTTTTGGGCGCTCTCATTTTCTGTTAGAATTTGGTAAAGAAAAAATAAATATCATTTACCAGCTTAAGGTCGCTCCGTATGGTGAAATACCATGACCTCGGCCCGGTCCTCGGTCATGGTATTTCACGATACGGGCGTCCCAGCTGGTAAATAACGTATATATTTTTGCTTGAAATGCCTATCCGTAGGGTACCTGGCACAAAATGGCAGCCATACATCCAAGTTTTGGTGCCTGGATTCAAGTTGTCTGTGAGTTGCAGTGAGCCATTTACTTCTCTTTTCTTTAGCTTTTGGCAATTAGATAGCTCCAATTTCTTTCTGAATCTGTTTGTAACGTCAATCGCACAATTTTTATTATTTTTTCCCTCCATTTTTACTTTGAGTTTTCGAGGCATTCAAGCTGAGCCATTCAGTCTCTTTTTGACTCGGTGGGTGTAACCGCAGTGACTTCTGCCCACGGAGATATCATGTGCATACCCTGTATACAATTACCTTTTGGAAAGGTCCATATAAAATTCCTTGCTTACAAAGGTGACGATGCTGACAACTACACTTTAATGTGCAACCATTAGTTCATGGCTACCAATCAGACACACCAGGTTTGAATTGGTTGTGTGGCGTGGTCTTTTTTTTTTTTTTTGAGGGGTGGGTAGTGACACTTTTGATCAGCACCATGGCCTGAACAGAAGAGCCACCTGTTTCAAACTTGAAACAGAGTAAACATGTACTTCCGTCTGGTCATCTTTAAACAGCTTGTTTTTATTGTAAGTTTTGCAAATGAAAACTTGACAAAGCAGACTCGAAATAAATGATGAATAAAATACATCAATGAATATCTGTGAAAACTCTTCAATGTGCTGCCTTCAAGTAAATAATTAGCATAAACGTGTGTTTGGCTACAACAGAAAATCCTCTCCAGAAGTCACAATAGCTTCTGTTTAAGAAAACTGGAACCAAAATGCAGGCAGTCGTTTCATATTTTTGATCTGTTTTGCAACAGTGTGTTTCAAGTGCCTGGTTCTGAAATGCTGCATAAAAATTGACCATCCCTGCTTTATTGAGACAGTTTTTGCTCTTAAAAAGTTTAGGTGACTTGCAGTATGTTTGTGTGTGTTTGCTGGCTTCAGGGCAAAGACCATTAAGAACACAGTGACTGTGAATGTGGAACTGACGGCAGAACAGTGGAAGAAAAAATATGAGAAGGAGAAAGAAAAGAACAAGACACTCCGCAACACGATAACCTGGTTGGAAAATGAGCTCAACCGCTGGAGGAATGGTAAGATGCTACACACACACACACACACACACACACCCCAGTTATGTTGAAGCTTTTTGGCAGAACACAATATAAAAAAAGCTTTGGTGTGGCTCTAAGGTTTGTGTGGTTGCTTTTAGGCGAGACTGTGCCGATTGATGAGCAGTATGATAAAGAGAAAGCCAATGCTGAGGTATTGGCTCTGGATAACACCGTGAATAATGACAAGATAGCTTCCACTCCCAACATCCCTGGAGTGCGTCTGACGGACACCGAAAGAGAGAAGTGTGAGGCTGAGCTGGCCAAACTTTACAAGCAGCTCGATGATAAGGTAAATACTTTGGAGCGTTTTTTTTGAACTTCTGCCCAATTTGTGTGTTTTTTCTCTCATATTACCTCGGTGTAATTTTTTTTTTTTTTTTACCACCCCTCTTTTCCTGGTTTCTACTGTTCTTCCTGTCCTTGTTGTAGGATGATGAGATAAATCAGCAGTCTCAGCTGGCTGAGAAGCTCAAGCAGCAGATGTTGGACCAGGAAGAGGTGAGTCTGTGCAGGTTTTTGTTTTATAATGTGTTATTTCAAACTGTTCTGTTAGCTTTAAGAAAAGCTGTGACAAGCTGTAGGATGGTGTCTGTCTCTGTTAATTAACAGACCATTGTGCTAATGAACTGTATGTTCTCTGTAGCTTCTGGCTTCTTCACGGAGAGACCACGATAACCTTCAGGCAGAGCTGATGCGTCTGCAGATGGAGAACGAAGCCTCTAAAGAGGAGGTGAAGGAGGTGCTGCAGGCGCTGGAGGAACTTGCCGTTAATTACGACCAGAAGAGCCAGGAGGTGGAGGATAAGACCAAGGAGTTTGAGACCCTCAGTGAAGAGCTGAACCAGAAATCGGTGTGCAGGCATTAATTTCGTTTTATTTACAGGTGTATGAAGGTTCAACCACGGTACACAGTTAAGCGGGGGGGGGTTGTTATGAAGAAGAAAGCAAACGATACGGTGTTGTACTTGGAGTTCTAAGCAGGGTTTTTAAAAAACGTAGAGTAAATGGAACAGTTCCAGCGCATGACGGACAATATTTTATTAATCAATCTATAAGGTGTTTTTTTTTTTTTTTTTTTTAAAGTGTTATTGGAGCTGATTGCACAGCCAGTAATTTTGTTTTGAGTTTCTCCTTATTGCTGTTCATTATTGTTTTTCCAGAGTGTTTTAGCCTCATTAGATTCTGAGCTGCAGAAGCTAAAGGAAATGACCAACCACCAGAAGAAGAGGGTGACTGAGATGATGTCATCACTGCTGAAGGACCTGGCGGAAATCGGCATTGCTGTGGGTAGCAATGACATCAAGGTAAGTCATAGTGGCTGTCCTTCAAGACGTGCAGAATGCTGGTGTTGAGAGAACTGAGATGGACCTTTGCATGACTTTGTATTCCCCCCCCCCAAAAAAAAAACCCACACACAGTGGTAGCACTTGCTTTTTGACTTCTGCATTGTGTTCGCTTCCTCTTTTGTGTATCTGCTTTTTAATGTGACACCTTTTCTTATCCCTTTCTCCCTCTGTGTCTCTCAGCAGCATGAGGGCAGCGGGATGATTGATGAGGAGTTTACTGTAGCTAGGCTTTATATCAGTAAGATGAAGTCAGAGGTCAAGACCCTGGTGAAGCGCAGCAAGCAGCTGGAGGCAGCTCAGGCCGACAGCAACAAGAAGATGGACGAGAACGAGAAGGAGCTGGCTGCGTGCCAGCTCCGCATCTCTCAGGTAACTGACGTGAGGGCCAGTAGGACTGCGTGAAAACCTTGACACTTGTTAGATTTAGTTTCCATGCAACTGGGAAACTCCCACCAGTTTTGTGGCTTGGCTATCTCAACGCAATGTGAAAAATGTTTTCATTTTCTCTGTCTCTGCAGTATGAGGCTAAAATTAAGTCTCTAACAGAGTACCTTCAGAATGTGGAACAGAAAAAGAGGCAGCTGGAGGAAAATGTCGACTCGCTCAATGAGGAACTTGTCAAAATCAGCGCACAGGGTATGCACGCTACGGCCCAGTCTGAAAGTTTTCCATTACATTTCTAGTTTTTTTTTACGCAGATTTATTTTGGTAAGTTTTGCATTTTACTTCTAGATACCCTTTATAGCTTTATATGCAAGTCTCTGAAAATTGTCTTGGTGGAAATCTGCCTCTGCCCCATGTTTATTCTTCTTTTCTGAATACTTGTTGCATGTGATCTTTTACAGAGAAAGTTCATGCTATGGAGAAAGAGAATGAAATTCAGTCAGCCAATGAGGTCAAGGTATGAAACTGTAAACCAGCCCTGTAATAGAATGGTGCTTTTTCACCAGACTATGATCTAGTTAAGCAAATTTACACGACCAAATGGGGCGTATAGTACATATGAAAAGCTCTTTTCCAAAATGCGATAAGCTCGAGATTTGAAAAACATGACTTAGCAGTGCCAACATATCAAGATCCGATCCCCATTTGTTATTCCGTCTTTCTTTTTTACCAAATCGCAATAAATCCCCATGTATTTAACACTCCTAATCATAGTTTCGTTTCATATCGCGATAAGCGCCATTCCCGTTTTTCCGCAAACCACGATAGCGCCTCTCGACCAATCAGCGTGCTAATCGATATCCAACATGGCGGCACCCACGCTTTAGGAATTTCACCGTGGGTTTTTGGACTTGGATTTCATATACAAAATGAATAATTTCGATGGCTCTGACAAGCAGGTGATGCTCTCGCCAGGTGGTAGAAAGCGTAGATTAAACACAACCATAAAAGGGAAAAAAAAGAAGAAAATTTGCCATTCTGGTGGCGGACTGTTTCCAGCAGTAGCCTGTACACACGCTGCAGCTCGTAACTCACAGCTATGCCATGCAGACAAGCTGACTCCTGAAGATTTGGCCATGAATTTTTGCAAATTTTATAACAAGCCTGTCAAAACTGAGCAGGACAGGGCTTTGCTTCATCTGCTGGCGATAACTCTTAAACGTCATTGGGGGGAAAAGTGGGTAATGAAGAGAAAAGAAAGGACGGGGTGGTCCTTTTTGTGAGGTTGGACATCCAGTGAGGAACTCCGATATTACCTGCACCCATACTGATTTATTATGTCCTGCAAGGTTGGAACATAGACTTTTGTTACAGCAGGTGAAGACACAATCGTTAATAAGGCAAAACTGAGTTCCTGGAGTTATAACGATTTGGAAAAAAAGTTAAAACTCATGGATATATTGGGGGCGCCGTGCCGTGGGTCCGGGGACCCGGGTTCGATTCTGACCCGGGGTCATTTCCCGATCCCTCCCCGTCTCTCTCCCACTCATTTCCTGTCTCTACACTGTCCTATCCAATAAAGGTGAAAAAAGCCCAAAAAAATATCTTGGGGAAAAAAAAAACTCATGGATATCATTTTGGGGGGAAAAAAATTAGTTTTGGTTATGTAATCAACCAAAATGTTGAAACATTCCAAGTTTGTAGTTGGACATGTTCAGACTTCTAATAAACCATTTTAATCAGAGGAATTAGGGTTTTTTTGTTTTTGTTATATGTTGGAAGTGATTGATACAGTGGTGCTTGAAAGTTTGTGAACCCTTTAGAGTTTTCTGTATTTCTGCATCAATATGACCTAAAACATCAACAGATTTTCACACAAGTCCTAAAAGTAGATAAAGAGAACCCAGTTAAACAAATGAGACGAAAAATATTATACTTGGTCATTTATTGAGGAAAATGGTCCAATATTACATATCTGTGAGTGGCAAAAGTATGTGAAACTTTGCTTTCAGTATCTGGTGTGACCCCCTTGTGCAGCAAGAACTGCAACTAAATGTTGATCAGTCCTGCACACCGGCTTGGAGGAGCCCATTCCTCCGTACAGAACAGCTTCAACTCTGGGATGTTGGTGGGTTTCCTCATATGAACTGCTCGCTTCAGGTCCTTCCACAACATTTCGATTGGATTAAGGTCAGGACTTTGACTTGGCCATTCCAAAACATTAACTTTATTCTTCTTTAACCATTCTTTGGTAGAACGACTTGTGTGCTTAGGCTCGTTGTCTTGCTGCATGACCTACCTTCTCTTGAGATTCAGTTCATGGACAGATGTCCTGACATTTTCCTTTAGAATTTGCTGGTATAATTCAGAATTAGTTGTTCCATCAATGATGGCAAACCGTCCTGGCCCAGATACAGCAAAACAGGCCCAAACCATGATACTACCACCACGATGGGATAAGGTTCTTGTGCTGGAATGCAGTGTTTTTCCTTTCTCCAAACATAACGCTTCTCATTTAAACCAAAAAGTTCTATTTTGGGTCTCATCCAACCACAAAACATTTTTCCAGTAGCCTTCTGGCTTGTCCACGTGATCTTTAGCAAACTGCAGACGAGCAGCAATGTTCTTTTTGGAGAGCAGTGGCTTTCTCCTTGCAACCCTGCCATGCACACCATTGTTGTTCAGTGTTCTCCTGATGGTGGTCTCATGAACATTAACATTAGCCAATGTGAGAGAGGCCTTCAGTTGCTTTAGAAGTTACCCTGGGGTCCTCTGTGACCTTGCCGACTATTACATGCCTTGCTCTTGGAGTGATCTTTGTTGGTCGACCACTCCTGGGGAGGGTAACAATGGTCTTGAATTTCCTCCATTTGTACACAATCTGTCTGACTGGATTGGTGGAGTCCAAACTCTTTAGAGATGGTTTTGTAACCTTTTCCAGCCTGATGAGCATCAACAACGCTTTTTCTGAGGTCCTCAGAAATCTCCTTTGGTCGTGCCTTGATACACTTCCACAAACGTGTTGTGAAGATCAGACTTTGATAGATCCCTGTTCTTTAAATAAAACAGGGTGCCCACTCACACCTGATTGTCGTCCCATTGATTGAAAACACCTGACTCTAATTTCACCTTCAAATGAACTGCTAATCCTCGAGGTTCACATACTTTTGCCACTCACAGATATGTAATATTGGATCATTTTCCTCAATAAATAAATGACCGAGTATAATATTTTTGTCTCATTTGTTTAACTGGGTTCTCTTTATCTACTTTTAGGACTTGTGTGAAAATCTGATGTTTTGGGTCATGTTTATGCAGAAATATAGAAAATTCTAAAGGGTTCATAAACTTTCAAGCACCACTGTATGCTGTATTTGGTCATCCATCTCCCCCTGGTACAACCTGAGCCGATTTGGGACAAACGGGGCGGAGCTGAAATAATTTGATGCAGGTCATGCACGTCACATTCAGTTGTCATAGTCTCATTAATCTTCCTGCCCGGAGACACTTCTCTGAGCTTCTGTTCAGTGGGGAATTGACTGACTGTCTGCCAAAGTGCCTTCCTATTTTCAAATGCCCTTTTTGGCAGATTTAAGAATTGTAACAGTATTACAGCTTTAAAATTTGTTTAATGTTTTAGATGAATTTTTATTGATCCACAGCAATGATTTTGTCACTGTTTAGCTTGTTCTTCGATTGCTTCATGTAAAATCCTCTGTCTGCCTGCCTGTCGAATTACCATCTGTTCCAGAGAACAACTTCTGCTTTCATATGTAAAGTTGGGTTTACGTCACCATAAGACAGTATATTCAGGCAGGATACGCATAGTCCTGGACTCTCAGGGAAGGGAGGGGTAAATGATGAACATCAAAATATTATCTGCTTATTAGAATTTAAAGCCACTCAGTTTGGGTTGCAGACCATTTTCCTTCAAGTGTTATAGTTTTTCCCTGTTTTTGTTAATTTGTCCTACCACTTTATTTATTTGAACTAAATATTTCCTACCGCACTGTACTGGGCACGCTTCCAGGACGAGAGCGCAAAGTAACCTAATATTGAATTTTGTGATGAATTAGAAAAGTCCTGTGCCTGTGGAAAGCAGGTTAGTTAGATAAACCCACTGCCAGACAGGCTGAGTCAGGGTTGTGTGCATTCACAACACACTTTTTAAAAGCTTTCATCAATCAGTGGAGCTACGGAAATGTGATTTAAAGACAGGAAGCCAAGAAAGGAATTAGACTCGGAGCATCTCTTGGAAAATTGAGAGAAAATACAGAAATTATTTTCGGAGAATACGTATACAATAAGTGTACGTTTGAATTTCTGGTGTGCCAACATTTAGTTTCATGACTAAGAATTCTGCTGATGGATATTAGAATAATCATAGATGTATTTTAGAAGTAATATTTGCAAAGTAACTGTACATATTTAACAATTATTCGCTGAAGGTGAAGTGAATATCGGTATTTGCTGAGCCTGGGGTGGATAAGTGTTCGAGTATAAATACACAGGTGACTTTTTTTTTTTTTTTTTTTAAAATAAATAAAATCGTATTTTTTTTTTAAAAGAATAATTTCAATCTTCGAAAGCAGCATGCATATGTAATGCTCACAGGCCTGGTCGTTTCTGTATGTGAGTCACGTAAAATATTTTGTTTTGAAATGGATAAAATAAATCACAATTCCACCTTATCTTTGAATAGTTTTTAAACCGAACCTCATAGCATCTTTAGTGCTTTTAGAAACAGCAATTTCTTTCATAATTTGTAATTCTTCCTCACTTACGGTGACGAAAAGATTGGCTGCCCTTTTGTTGAGGTGATGCTCGAGAAATGGTCAGAATCTCTTGACCATTCAGCACATGCTATTTCCTATAATCACCTCCGTATTTGTACTAAAGAGCTGTATAAAGATTGACAGATTAAAGAAATAAACATGGTTTGGGGCCACCATGAGGCACCAGAATAGCTTCAGGGCACCTGAACATCGATTCTGCAAGTGTCTGGTACTACAGTATATTGTGCCGTGAAACAACCCCACCCCCAAATTGCAGCAACATGTGCTCCAATCAGGTGTGATTGGGCTTAACTGCCATTTTCCATGTTATTTTCAGAGCGCATGTTGATCAGCTAATCATGCTTTCTCCTAATCCTTTGCTAATTTCAGTTTACATTATAAGGCAAACATAAATCTTGCTGCTCAACATCTAAATCTCATTTGTTGATGCTTTTTGATGCCAGATGTTATTTATATGAAAGTGATGGTGTTTGGATGTCAATAATAAAAGGAGGTATAATGTGTGTGTTTAGGCTGCGGTGGAGCAGCAGATCCAGAACCACAGGGAGGCTCATCAGAAGCAGCTTAGCAGCCTGAGAGATGAACTTGAGATTAAGGAGAAACTCATTACTGAACTACAGGAGTAAGACACCCAGTGTCCTACAGATGAATAAAAATGGATTACAAACCCTTGTCATATTCTAATCCTCTCGCGTTCTGTCTGTGTTTTGTATACAGTATGAACCAGAAGATCATGCTGGAACAGGAGCGTCTCCGGGTGGAACATGAGAAGCTCAAATCTATGGACCAGGAAAAGAGCCGCAAGCTGCATGAGCTTACGTATGTGCTCGTCACACACCAGTCATCTGATTGGGGTTTTGAATGTTGCCTTCCTTTGTGTAGAAGCTAATTTATTTTTATCCGTGCTATTGATGGTGTTTTGAGTACAATCTTTCATGGCCTGTGTGTGTGTGAGAGCAGAGTTATGCAGGACAGAAGGGAGCAGGCCAGACAAGACCTCAAGGGCCTGGAGGAGACAGTTGTGAGTTATTTCTTTTCATTGATGTGAGAATTTCAGGTTATATATGAGGGTGGTGTGTGTGTGTGTGCTCAGTCTACTTTTTCCATTATTCTCTCCAGGCTAAAGAGCTGCAGACTCTCCATAACCTGCGGAAATTATTTGTGCAGGACTTGGCAACCCGGGTCAAGAAGGTGAAAACGGAATTATTTTTTTTTCTCTCCAATTTATAGTTTGTTTGGGAACCTGCAAGGGATTTTTCGACAAATTTTGCACAGATGTATGTAAAAGACAGCCTCGTGCACTTAAAGGGGAACAGAGGGCAATATATAGAGTAAATATAACAATAAAACACATTAACGAACCTTATTCAAGACTTGCAAAAGTTTTTTGTTCTAAGGTTGGAAAGTTATAGTGTTTTGAAAGTAGCTCGAGCAAACTATTTCGGCAGTTTGAACAGCCCGCCATGATATTGATTTTATCCAATCGGAATGCACGTTCATTTTCTCTGCGTAACACTCATGACGTATGTATGTGTCCAGTTGTGTTGGCTCATTGAGGTTGGGAATAGCACGTGTGAAATACCAGTTTCTGCCTCTTGCGACGATTTCGCAAGTCCACGGGTGGCGCCTATCTCATTGCAGCAAATAAATTTTGCTGGACTCGTGAGCAACTCCACGTTACATTTTCCACACGAGCACCACGCCGTGTCACCTGCACGCAGACGCTCTGCCCCACGCTCGCCATGCCCATGGTCAGCATCAGTCTCATCCTCGCCGTCATCCGAGCTTTCTTCTCTTATTTCATCACCGGAGTCGACAGTACCTCTCCTAGGTTCAAACTGGTACCCTTCTAAGCCATAGCCTGCTTGCAGTGTGTCTTGCGGGATCTCTTCGTACGATTCGACAGAGCTGTCGCTTTCACTTGATGCGCCCGACACCATGATTACACGCTTCTCTCTATTTCGGAGAGTTCCGCTAGTGCAGTGGGTAACGCTGATGTCACGGTCTTTTAAAAATGGCGACTCTTGTGCGGTTTAGCGTATAAAGTATTATATTTACAATTACCAAGATATTTCGTTGTTTTCTAGTACATAAATTTGATAGAATACTTAAGAATACGTTACTTTGTCACATCAGCAACTGTATATATTATATTTGGTACCCCTTTAAGTGTGTTTGGTGAAATCAGTGTTGGGTCATATGAATGTACATATCCTACTCTTTTACAGTAACACTAAACCGCTAATACTGGAGCGCATTACTCGCTCTAAAGTGTGTTTTTAACAATATTAATATACTGTAGATATATCTAGTGGGATTAGAGCTGGGTGATATGGCCTAAAAAAAATAATCTTCGAATTTTTTCACAAAAAATCAAATTTTTGATTTTAATTCCCCCCCCCAACACACACACACACACACACACACACACACACACACACACACACACACACACAGAGAAAATCAAACTACGGATGCAAAGAAATGGTTCAAAAGTTTTACCTTTATTTTGTTTTCACTTAAATTTCCCCTTTGGGGTTAAAGTGCAACCAGAAGCCAAAAAACAAGCAAGCTTGTAGGTGAGATGGCAGACCATGCCATTGTAAACAGTGAGAACATACAGTAACTTTTAGAAAGCTTTCTCCAACATAGCTTCATTTCAAACTGACACAATGCACCCTCAAACTTCAAAAAAAAAAAAAATAAATGCCCCCTCAAAAAAATAAATAAAATTACGTCCTTTTTGATAAAACTGACAAAATAGGAAAAAAAATCCTGACTTTGCCACCGTATGTATGGGCACCATGTCTTTTGCAATAAACATCGCGATAGCATCTGTGATTGCCTTCCACCGCGCCCCATTCTGATCATAAGGCACACAGTTCGAAAATGTGTCCGGGACGGTTGCTTGCTTTACTGTGGATGGTGTGCTCGTGCTGCGGCTGTTTTCATTCGGCTGGGAGCAGCACTTCTCCCGCTCCGCTGCATGCTTCTGTTTATGCCAACCCCTTAAATTTGTCGTGCTGCTTCCTTTGGAAGCGACCGTTTTCAAACACACCTTACAACGAGGACTTGTTTGGTCTGCATCCGACGCCGCAAAACCGTACCAATTCCAGGTCACGGAGAAAGTTACTCCTTTCTTGGGCACAAGTTGCGGCTTTCCCCCAATCTCTGCCATGTTTGTGTGTGTCTATGGCAAGCGCACGGGAGGAGGGCTATCGTGTCAGTGCCCGGTCCGTTATTGCACATGTGCAGAGGGGAGCATCGGTGGCGGAAGTTAAAACTGAGAGAAAACCGATTTTCATAACACATTGTCCTTAACTGTAAATTCAAATTAATCGATTTATCGCCCAGCTCTAAAGGGCTCTGCATGCTTTTGCGACAAGGCTTTCGCAGATAGCTTTTCGCAGACAGTTGTAATTTATCGTTGAGGGGGGAGTATAGGTGTGTATAGGCGTGCGCGATGTTGTTCACCACCACAACGCAAGGGGGCGCGAAGTCGCTAGGAGTAGTTGGTGGGTGTGGTTAGTGGAGTGTTTATCCTCCGGTTACTTATAATTGTGCTTATAATGACTAGAACTGGAGTCGTATAGATGTACATACTTCCTCGATCAACCGCTCTTCGTGCTGCTCCATCTTCGCTCGTGTTAAAAATGGCGGTCGTGAAAACAAACCAAACTGGGAAAGTAAGGAAGCGGAAGTGCGTGTACAGCGGATGTAGAGTGGACCAATCGGAGCCCTCTTGTCTGCGACACTGTCTGCGGTGGTCACAATTTTTGGGAGGTGCGCGCAGAGCGTCTGCGAAGGGGAGAGGGCTTCGCAGACGCTATCTGCCACGCCATCTGCGAGGACTGGATTGTCAGCATAAATTGGCCTTAAGTGGGATAAATGCTTAATGTATTAATCTGCGTAATTTTGATTCCTCCTCCTTTTACAGAGTGCTGAGATGGACTCTGATGACACTGGTGGCAGCGCAGCTCAGAAACAAAAGATCTCCTTCCTGGAGAACAATCTGGAACAGCTCACTAAAGTCCATAAACAGGTACATGCATGAGCGCATACACCCATCTCATAGTAGGGCTGCACAATAATGGATATCAGAATGTTCCATGTTTATTAATCACAACTATTCAATCATTTAAGAAAAATGTTATTGCACATTTAACTTTAAAATATTTTAACACTGCACATTACAAATGTATATTCATAAACCTGTATGTATCTCATGCTACCTTGCTGGAAGAATCTATGTAGAGTGATTTGTGAAAGAGCTTATTTAAAACACCCTCCTCTGTCTCTTCTCCTTAAATGTAAAGGTTGCCTGAGACGAACCGTTTCGTTCGTTATTCTTTCTCTGTGACTGTGTGTATGTAGTTGGTTCGTGATAATGCAGATCTGCGCTGTGAGCTGCCCAAGCTGGAGAAGCGTCTGCGTGCGACTGCTGAACGCGTGAAGGCTCTGGAGTCCGCGCTGAAGGAGGCCAAAGAGAACGCAGCACGCGACCGCAAGCGCTATCAACAGGAGGTGGACCGCATTAAAGAGGCTGTCAGAGCGAAGAACATGGCTCGCAGAGGACACTCAGCACAGATCGGTACACACAGTACTACTTTAACTATAAGGATAATGTTTCTAACAAAGGAGAACTTGGAGCAAGTGTTAAATTAGCTTTGAGAGAACTGCATGCATAAAGCATTGGCACTTCTCAAGCCTCATCACTAATCTCAAAGAAGTGTGCTTATTTCTTCCTCAGGAATATCATTCCAAAATATTTGGTAATGTTTGCCGGAAGGCAGGTTTAACATGAAATGAATTATGATGCAGAACACAACTGCTGGGGGGAGAAATAAATAAATATATGTACTGGACGTGTAACTTATTACTTTCAGTTTTCTCAATTTCTCTGGCTCTTGGGAAAGGTTAAATTACAAACATCCACTAGAGGGCATTCAATCCTTTTTTAGCTCCACCAGATGTACAGTTATTCGTATCATTCCACACAAAATGGATTTAGGAAATGGGGCACCAAGTTAATAGGGGGAATTATATGTTGGAAGTGATTCACATAGTGGTGCTTGAAAGTTTGTGCACCCTTTAGAGTTTTCTGTAATTCTGCATAAATATGACCGAAAACATCAACAGATTTTCACACAAGTCCTAAAAGTAGATAAAGAGAACCCAGTCAAACAAATGAGACAAAAATATTATACTTGGTCATTTATTTATTGAGGAAAATGATCCAATATTACATATCTGTGAGTGGCAAAAGCATGTGAACCTTTGCTTTCAGTATCTGCAGGGATGTGATTTTTCCGCGAATTCGCGGAATTCCGCTTTTTTCACCTCAAAACTTGAAGAAAATTTTTTTCCAATTTTTCCCTCATCCACATTCGTATCCTATTCGTTCCGACTTTGTTTGAAAGATGGCAGCTTCAGATTTGCATCTTTACGCCTCGATCACGGAGGCTGCCATCTTTCAACTCTTTGTTTGAAGCAAGCTTACGTACAGCTATCTAACAAGCGCGTTCATTGGTTGTTACAGAGCGATGAGCCAATCACGTACCTCGTTTCATCTCATTGACGTAATTACGTCATTTATGCAATTACGTCATTGAGATGAAACGAGGTACGTGATTGGCTCATCGCTCTGTAACAACCAATGAACGCGCTTGTTAGATAGCTGTACGTAAGCTCGCTTCAAACAAAGAGTTGAAAGATGGCAGCTTCCGTGATCGAGCGTAAAGATGCAAATCGAGTTAAAGAAATCGACAGAATAGTGAAAAAAAAGTTCCGCTGGGAATGGTTGGAGAAAAACCGCGGCTCGCCTCGGGGCGAATTACGTCACAAGGCGGGGGGCTAGCGGGCCCTGCTCGCACTGGTTCTTTTGGGGGGGGGGGGGGGGGGTGAGAGAGTGAGCGAGAGTGTGTGTGAGCGAGAGTGTCAGAGTTGCATGTTGACATTAAATTGGCTTGAATTTGTTAATCATGACAAGTTTTTTCTTGTGTGTTTGCTTGCCATTTTAGTACAATTTTTAAGTCAGAAAACCCCAGAACCCAGGAGCTTCGGGGGGCTTCCCCCCTTGTCCCCCCACCAGGCTGCTGCCCTGGACCAGCTGGGGGCCTACGGCCCCCAGCCCCCCAGCTAAAATTTTCAGATAATTTCACCAGCCCCAAATCACATCCCTGTATCTGGTGTGACCCCCTTGTGCAGTAATAACTGCAACTAAACGTTTCCGGTAACTGTTGATCAGTCCTGCACACTGGCTTGGAGGAATTTTAGCCCATTCCTCTGTGTAGAACAGCTTCAACTCTGGGATGTTGGTGGGTTTCCTCACATGAACTGCTCGCTTCAGGTCCTTCCACAAAATTTCGATTGGATTAAGGTCAGGACTTTGACTTGGCCATTCCAAAACATTAATTTTTATTCTTCTTTAACCATTCTTTGGTAGAATGACTTGTGTGCTTGGGGTCGTTATCTTGCTGCATGACCCACCTTCTCTTGAGATTCAGTTCATGTGCAGATGTCCTGACATCTTCCTTTAGAATTCGCTGGTACAATTCAGAATTCATTGTTCCATCAATGATGGCAAGCCGTCCTGGCCCAGATGCAGCAAAACAGGCCCAAACCATGATATTACCCACCACCATGTTTCACAGATGGGATAAGGTTCTTATGCTGGAATGCAGTGTTTTCCTTTCTCCAAACATAACGCTTCTCATTTAAACCAAAAAGTTCTATTTTGGTCTCATCCATCCACAAAACATTTTTCCAGTAGCCTTCTGGCTTGTCTACGTGATCTTTAGCGCAAACTGCAGATGAGCAGCAATGTTCTTTTTGGAGAAGAGTGGCTTTCTCCTTGCAACCCTGCCATGCACACCATTGTTGTTCAGTGTTCTGATGGTGGACTCATGAACATTAGCCAATGTGAGAGAGGCCTTCAGTTGCTTAGAAGTTACCCTGGGGTCCTTTGTGACCTCGCAGACTATTACACGCCTTGCTGGAGTGATCTTTTGTTGGTCGACCACTCCTGGGGAGGGTAACAATGGTCTTGAATTTCCTCCATTTGTACACAATCTGTCTGTCTGTGGATTGGTGGAGTTCAAACTCTTTAGAGATGGTTTTGTAACCTTTTCCAGCCTGATGAGCATCAATAATGCTTTTTGAGGTCCTCAGAAATCTCCTTTGTTCGTGCCATGATACACTTCCACAAACATGTGTTGTGAAGATCAGACTTTGATTGATAGATCCTTGTTCTTTAAATAAAACAGGGTGCCCACTCACACCTGATTTCAGTCAATGGGATGACAAACACCTGACTCTAATTTCACCTTCAAATTAACTGCTAATCCTAGAGGTTCACATACTTTTCCCACTCACATATGTAATACTGGATCTCATCTCATTATCTGTAGCCGCTTTATCCTGTTCTACAGGGTCGCAGGCAAGCTGGAGCCTATCCCAGCTGACTACGGGCGAAAGGCGGGGTACACCCTGGACAAGTCGCCAGGTCATCACAGGGCTGACACATAGACACAGACAACCATTCACACTCACATTCACACCTACGGTCAATTTAGAGTCACCAGTTAACCTAACCTGCATGTCTTTGGACTGTGGGGGAAACCGGAGCATCCAGAGGAAACCCACGCGGACACGGGGAGAACATGCAAACTCCGCACAGAAAGGCCCTCGCCGGCCATGGGGCTCGAACCCGGACCTTCTTGCTGTGAGGCGACAGCGCTAACCACTACACCACCGTGCCACCCGTAATACTAGATCATTTTCCTCAATAAATAAATGAGCAAGTGTAATATTTTTGTCTCATTTGTTTAACTGGATTCTCTTTATCTACTTTTAGGGCTTGTATGAAATTCTGATAGTTTTAGGTCATATTTATGCAGAAATATAGAAAATTCTAAAGGATTCATAAACTTTCAAGCACCACTGTATGTACTAATGTATACAAGTCAGGATTGAATATAGGCCTGAGGGGGGACTGATGGAGATGGGCACTTCAATAGTAGTAGTAATAAAATTTATTCAATAGTGTTTGATAATTTTTGCTAAAATGCATTAAATGCAAACCACCACATACCGTATGGAGTGAGAGAATGACCAGTGTTTCCCACAGGGCTTAAATTTACTTGTGATGGTTATCAGCTGAAAGGGCCATTATTACCTGCTGCTCCAAAAACGGTCTCCTGTATGTGATTTTGCATCACATTGGTATCTACTTCTTTTGAGAGGTTTGGCATTTACTCCATAGTTTTAGATTGCAGTTTTCTCTGCTTGAGCTGCTCAGTAAATTACGCTTGCTATCAGTGGCTACCACAGGCGTCAGAAAAATGGAATCCTGGTTTTGTTTACAGTTACTTTTTTTTTTTTTGACTTGCAAAGAAAGAACACAAAACAAAAATTGTCCATTTCTTGTTACTGACATGTAAATAGAATGATTAAATGTACATAGACCATTAACGCCCTTTTAATAATCAGATAAATAGGCTGGGGGGGGGGGAGCTGTTGGCTGGACTCAAGCACTCCATGTCGTCATGCTAATGTTGACACTACCACGTGATGTGCAAAATGATTTTGTCTACAGCGTGAAAGCTCTCTGTTCAGTCATTCCAGCACAACGTTGTTCCTTTTAGTGGTGATTGATATTTAATAAAGCAGTGTATGTACAAATGGTGTTGCTGGGAAAAACAGTTTAATTTGAGGCAGTTGTTTGCTGAACTAGTAGCTAAGCACTTTATTACTGGTGTTTAAATTTTTTTTTTTTAAATGCTTGATCGGCTGATGGATGATCAACTGCATTTATGCCAGGAGCATAAATTGTGTTCATTTTGTTTTTGGATCATCTATTACTTAAAAGCGGTTGGGGCTTTTTTTTTTTGGTATAGCGAATTATGGTTTTCTGACCTTCTTAACACATGTATTGTTTTTCTATCAAGCCAAACCCATCAGACCAGGCCAGCCACCTGTGGCTTCTCCCACCCACCCTAACATCAACCGCTCAGGGGTGGGACTCTTCAATAACCAGCCAGGGGTCATCCGAGGAGGAGGCGGAGCCAAACAGTAAAAATGTAAGTTATCCGGTTTTGTATTTTGTCACTTCGTGATTGATTTCTACTTGGTTATAAGTTTCATGCTGATAATCTGCACTTTGTTTTTGTAGCATTTTGAAGTCTGCAAGTCTAGATGAAGTCAGAAGAACTGAGCTGGCCTTCCAACACTGGACAGTTCAACAGGCCTAACACTTTAAACTATATATATATTTGAATATAAGTATATATATGTATGAAATATTCCTACATTTGGCTGTACAGTTGTCCTCTCTGGTCATATGTTTAGAGGTCCCATTTCCCTGTTTAAACACACACCAAAAAAAAAGAAAGAAAGAAATAGGACAAAAATGAGTGCAATCACTGCTCTGTAAGTACCTTGTAACTTCACTCTTAATTGCATTAGATTTTTAGCCCTCACTGTGCCAAGCGGAATGTATCATCAAAAAAATTATAAAGATTAAAAAAGGCAGGAATAAATGGGAAATTAACTTCCAAAAAAAAGGGTCAAAAGAAACCCAGCTACTGCATCCTCCAAGCTTATTCATGTATGCATCATAGCGACTTGTTTTTAACTGTTTTGGAGAGAGTGACTTTGTTCTTGATTGCTTCCACTGAGCAGTTTCCAATAAACTAATTCACTTGAATGGATAATTTAAACACTACAGTGAGAGTACATGAACACAGAACCTGTTTTTGTGCACTGGGGTTCTTGGGGCCTTACAATGGTCATGTTTATAAAAAAGGAATAAAGAAAGTGGAAGAAAAATGAAGGTTTTAAGAGAACTCAAAGCTGCTGATTGGAGACACTCCATATGTTACTTTCAAGCACTGTACAAAAACATCGTAGTAAATGTGCATCATTAACTGATGGTGATATCAGCATTATGAAATGTGCGCTCGGTCTGTAAATGGAAGGTCACCTGTTATGTTCGACACTGCTGTTTTTAAAATTGATGGGTTTAACAAATCGCTACTCATCGGTTGACGCTATTGATTGGGAGTACTGCCTTATAGCCTTTCATTAGTTCAGCCTGTGATCTAATATAATGTGGCTATGTGAAGAAATGCGGTAGCATTTTAACTAATAGATTTAGACATTTTACCTCTGATGGGTTTTGAATTGAATTCCCCAATAAGGAAGTGGTGTTGGGCTATTTTAATCTCTCCTTTTAGTCAGTGATCATGTTCATTTCACCCATAATAAGCAATATAGAGAATGTTGGCGTTGTGGTCTTACTTAGCTTAACAGCAGCTGTTCTCTGTATCTTGGTACAGATGCAACATCTGCAGAAATGGGCAAAGTTTATTCTAAACAACTAGTCCCTGGTTTGTTGATCTCTAAACAAGCCTGTGCCATGTTTGAAATAATATTCAACCCTGACCATTTTGCAAATGCTTCATCAGTGACCATGGCCAGTCGATATTCTTTGCAGATTTTCAGTCACTGAGCATCGGTGGTCATTGACTGTTATTCTGAAATCTGCCGTTGCAGATTGTACGGACTAAACGCTTTCATAAATCTGGCACTAAGCTTTCATCATGCTTTGCTCATGAGTATTTATTGTGATTAAATGTAGCCATCGTGTTTGGCTTGCACATTTAATAAAACCGAAAGCAGTTAAATGTTTCATACCCACCACTGTTTGAAGAGTTTTGTTGCCTTTGTGATTGCAGTTAGAAATCTAGATTTGATCATTATCTTTTGATAACTTTTCTCTTGTCCAGTTCTAGGACTCAGCATGACGTTGCAGCGTTTTATGGCCTAGCTGAATTTACAATAGGGTCTATTTAATAGTTATTTACCATGTTTTCATTGTATTTGCAGGTGGATGTTTTATTTATTGATGTTTTAATATAGAGATGGGAATTTTGTTTGTTTCTTTTTTTAATACTTTTTTTTTTCTTCTCCCCTCTTGGCTTCCACGGTCAGGTTTTCTTTCTGATGACCTTTTCACCTACATCTTATTACTCCTTGTAAATTTTGGTTGCTATACCAAGCAGGGTGATGGCTGAATAACTGATAGATATGAATTTTTGTGCAATATGGATCAGGCATAATTAATTTTACAGAATATTGATGTGAGAGATTAAGGATAACGTAAACAGACATGACTGGCCTGGTTTTGTTCCATTTCCCTCTGTACTTTTTGAAAGCACTTTAAATGTTCCATCTCAGTTGATCGCCTCACTTATTGTAATCCGAGTTAAAGCGTCTCATGTCAACTTGATTAGATGATTTAGATTTTTTTTCTTTTGAGTTTTGTAAGGTTTTTTTTGTTTTTTGAACATTTTTGCTTACAGAGACCATTTTGTCTTGAATCTGCATTGTAGTTTAAATAACAGAACCTGTGATGATGGAGAGGGATCTTGGTGTGTCTACACTCAGCTCTCCCGAGTTGTGCAGAGTCATAAACTGGACTGAACTGTATATTTCTTCTGAATGCTTACTGTAGGGCAGGTTTTCACCCCTTGACATGAAATAAAATTAAAATTAATGGCAAATGGTTTTCTGATTTTTATTTATAGTGTTACATTGAGCGTAACTGATTTTTACGGCTTTGTGACATTTTACAGAACTTTCTTTTTAAATTGGTACAGTCCTGTCCTCAGTGCTGCTGAAAATCCTTGGCATTAAATGAACAGATGGTGGCAGTATTAATCCACAGGTTCTCCCACACATCTCCATGGTACCCTGACATGACTGCTTGCTTGTTCTAGTTCACTCATTAGAAATGTGGACTGATCCAGTTCTGAAATTGACTATAAGGGCATTGCAACAGAATTTTACTCTATACAGCTAAGTGCTAAAGCTTGAAGGCATTTATTTATACCAAATCAAGATTCACACTTCATTAATCATGTAGCAATAACTATTAGGGAGTAAGTTTACATCTCTGGAATGGACTGATGTTCCATCCAGGGTTACGAAAAGACTCTCTGGATACATTGTGATCCTGGCAAGGATAAACTGTGTGCGCACTGCTCCCTTTCTGACCTTGCTGAATATTATTTCAGATCTTGTACACCCATCCATTACCTTTGTGACTGCCTTCAACCATTTTGCATATTCTCCAAGAACCCATTTAAGATAAAAGATAGCCTTTTATTATCCCACAAGGGGAAATTTGCATTGTTGGAGTCGCAAAATATATAAAGAGAAAAAGATAAGGCAGTGAAGGAGTAGTGCAAAAGTACACAAAGGAGATGTATATGAATGAGAGAAACTACAAATTTAGAGATTAAAAAAATTAAATTTGCAGGTTGGCAGATATACAGTTAACATAAGTGTATTACGAAGGTGGAATTGCACATAATACCAGTATTACCTGGGTGTAATAGTACACCCAGGTAATACTACCTGTGCAATACTACACCCAGGTAATACTGGTAATACTACCTGTACAATACTACACCCAGGTAATACCACCCGTGCAATACTTACACCCTGGTAATACTACCTGTGCAATACTACACCCAGGCAATACTGGTAATACTATCTATGCAATACTACACCCAGGTAATACTGGTAATACTATCCGTGCAATATTACACCCAGGTAATACTGGTAATACTATCCGTGCAATACTTACACCCAGGTAACACTACCCGTGCAATACTACACCCAGGTAATACTACCTGTGCAATACTTACACCCAGGTAATACTGGTAATGCTACCTGTGCAATACTACACCCAGGTAATACTGGTAATGCTACCTGCGCAATACTACAACCAGGTAATGCTGGTAACACTACCCGTGCAATACTTACGCCCAGGTAATACTACCTGCGCAATACTTACACCCAGGTAATACTACCTGTACAAAACTACACCCAGGTAATACTGGTAATACTATCCGTGCAATACTACACCCAGGTAATACTGGTAATACTATCCGTGCAATACTTACACCCAGGTAACACTACCCGTGCAATACTACACCCAGGTAATACTACCTGTGCAATACTTACACCCAGGTAATACTGGTAATGCTACCTGTGCAATACTACACCCAGGTAATACTGGTAACACTACCCGTGCAATACTTACACCCAGGTAATACTGGTAATACTATCTGTGCAATACTTACACCCAGGTAATACTACCCGCGCAATACTTACACCCAGGTAATACTACCTGTACAAAACTACACCCAGGTAATACTGGTAATACTATCTGTGCAATACTTACACCCAGGTAATACTGGTAATACTACCCATGCAATACTTACACCCAGGTAATACTGGTAATACTGCGCGTGCAATACTTATACCCAGGTAATGCTGGTAATACTACCTGTGCAATACTTACACCCAGGTAATACTGGTAATACTATCTGTCCAATACTTACACCCAGGTAATACTGGTAATACTATCTGTGCAATATTTACACCCAGGTAATACTACCTGTACAAAACTACACCCAGGTAGTACTACCCGTGCAATACTTACAGCAGGTAATACTGGTAATATTACCCATGCAATACTTACACCCAGGTAATACTACCAGTGCAATACTTACACCCAGGTAATACTGGTAATACTATCTGTCCAATACTTACACCCAGGTAATACTGGTAATACTATCTGTGCAATATTTACACCCAGGTAATACTACCTGTACAAAACTACACCCAGGTAGTACTACCCGTGCAATACTTACAGCAGGTAATACTGGTAATATTACCCATGCAATACTTACACCCTGGTAATACTACTCGTGCAATACTTACACCCAGGTAATACTGGTAATACTATCTGTGCAATACTTAAACCCAGGTAATACTGGTAATACTATCTGTGCAATACTTACACCCAGGTAATACTGGTAACACTACCCGTGCAATACGACACCCAGGCAATACTGGTAATATTACCCGTGCAATACTACACCCAGGTAATACTGGTAATACTATCTGTGCAATACTCACACCCAGGTAATACTGGTAATACTAGCCGTGCAATACTACACCCAAGTAATACTGGTAATACTACCCGTGCAATACTACACCCAGGTAATGCTGGTAATGCTACCCGTACAATACTACACCCAGGTAATACTGGCAATACTACCCGTGCAATACTTACACCCAGGTAATGCTGGTAATACTACCCGTACAATACTACACCCAGGTAATACTGGCAATACTACCCGTGCAATACTTACACCCAGGTAATACTCATAATACTACCCGTGCAATACTTACACCCAGGTAATACTGGTAATACTATCTGTGCAATACTTACACCCAGGTAATACTGGTAATACTACCCGTGCAATACTTACACCCAGGTAATACTGGTAATACTATCTGTGCAATACTTACACCCAGGTAATACTGGTAATACTACCCGTGTAATACTACACCCAGGTAATACTGGTAATATTATCTGTGCAATACTTACATCCAGGTAATACTGGTAATACTATCTGTGCAATACTTACACCCAGGTAATACTACCTGCACAAAACTACACCCAGGTAATACTACCCGTGCAATACTTACACCCTGGTAACACTACCCGTGCAATACTTACACCCAGGTAATACTGGTAATACTATCTGTGCAATACTTACACCCAGGTAATACTGGTAATACTATCTGTGCAATACTTACACTCAGGTAATACTACCCGTGCAATACTACACCCAGGCAATACTGGCAATACTACCCGTGCAATACTTACATCCAGGTAATACTGGTAATACTACCTGTGCAATACTTACACCCAGGTAATACTACCCATGCAATACTTACACCCAGGTAATACTGGTAATACTACCCATGCAATACTTACACCCAGGTAATACTGGTAATACTACCTGTGCAATACTTACATCCAGGTAATACTGGTAATACTACCTGTACAATACTACACCCAGGTAATACTCATAATACTACCCGTGCAATACTTACACCCAGGTAATACTGGTAATACTACCCGTGCAATACTTATACCCAGGTAATACTGGTAATACTATCTGTGCAATACTTACACCCAGGTAATACTGGTAACACTACCCGTGCAATACTACACCCAGGTAATACTGGTAATACTATCTGTGCAATACTTACACCCAGGTAATACTGGTAATACTATCTGTGCAATACTTACACCCAGGTAATACTACCCGTGCAATACTTACATCCAGGTAATACTGGTAATACTATCTGTGCAATACTTACACCCAGGTCATACTACCTGTACAAAACTACACCCAGGTAATACTACCCATGCAATACTTACACCCTGGTAACACTACCCGTGCAATACTTACACCCAGGTAATACTGGTAATACTACCCGTGCAATACTTACACCCAGGTAATACTGGTAATACTATCTGTGCAATACTTACACCAAGGTAATACTGGTAATACTATCTGTGCAATAGTTACACCCAGGTAATACTACCCGTGCAATACTACACCCAGGCAATACTGGTAATACTACCCGTGCAATACTTACATCCAGGTAATACTGGTAATACTACCTGTACAATACTACACCCAGGTAATACTGGTAATACTATCTGCGCAACACTTACACCCAGGTAATACTGGTAATACTACCCATGCAATACTACACCCAAGTAATACTGGTAATACTACCCGTGCAATACTACACCCAGGTAATACTGGTAATACTACCCGTACAATACTACACCCAGGTAATACTGGTAATTCTACCCGTGCAATACTTGCACCCAGGTAATACTGGTAATACTATCTGTGCAATACTTACACCCAGGTAATACTGGTAATACTACCCACGCAATACTTACACCCAGGTAATACTACCTGTACAAAACTACACCCAGGTAATACTGGTAATACTATCTGTGCACTACTTACACCCAGGTAATACTGGTAATACTATCTGTGCAATACTTACACCCAGGTAATACTGGTAATATTACCTGTACAATACTACACCCAGGTCATGCTGGTAATACTACCCGTGCAATACTTACACCCAGGTAATACTGGTAATACTATCTGTGCACTACTTACACCCAGGTAATACTGGTAATGCTATCTGTGCAATACTTACACCCAGGTAATACTCGTAATACTACCCATGCAATACTTACACCCAGGTAATACTGGTAATACTATCTGTGCAATACTTACACCCAGGTAATACTGGTAACACTACCCGTGCAATACTACACCCAGGTAATACTGATAATACTATCCGTGCAATACTTACACCCAGGTAATACTGGTAACACTACCTGTGCAATACTACACCCAGGTAATACTGGTAACACTACCCGTGCAATACTACACCCAGGTAATACTGGTAATACTACCCGTGCAATACTACACCCAGGTAATACTGGTAATACTACCCGTACAATACTACACCCAGGTAATACTGGTAATACTATCTGTGCAATACTTACACATGTAATTCCACCTTCGTAATCCACTTGTGTTAACTGTATATCTGCAAAGTTTATATTTTATTCTTCTCCTTTGCCCTACTGCAGCCTGTCTTGCTCAGATCCAGTTTGGAGATGGGTCTGATCATGATGGAGAACATTTTACACACGTGTATTATTTCTGAAATGTATTGATTTGTGATGCAACCCCCTCTCACTGCTTGAACAGTCACTGCACTGTCGCTGGCACTGATGCCATGTTCGTCATGGGGTGAAGAGCGGAACGGTGATGTAAATGAACACTGCTCCAGAAGATACAGGGTGCGGAATACGAGCACGCGCAGTGACACGGATACGCGCATTGGCTTCAGAGCAGCGGATTGGGAGTGAAGGCGCGCAGGAACACGGGCGCGCGCATTGTGAGGTACAGGCGGTCAGGACAGCGTTTTAAAGTTTAGCTCGGCTTTTCCTGGACGGGCAGGCCGACCTGGCAGCACCGAGTCCCTGGGCACAAGGTCAGTCCTGTACAGGGGTTCTCCGGGCCTTGTTTTTTTTGTTTAAATGCGATTTTGTTGGATAAATCCAGAGTTATATTGTTGTTGGTGGTGGGTTGCACCGCTGCGGCTAACCAGCAACCACAGCTGAGGGAAAAAGCCAACCTGCTGTGTAACTGTACACTTCATTTAAATACAGAAAATGGGTTTAAATGTAGAAGGGTATGATATTTTTTTGTGTGTAAATATATACAGGTTCGTTTCTGTGGTGCAAATTTAACAGAGAATTGTTGTTGTTTGTTGTTGAAACAACGAGCTGTGTTTATCAGAGTCTGTAGAGTGCTGAGGGGATGAGTCGATATTTATCGACGATACCGGAGCAAAGTTTCTCGGTTAATGGTGGTGAAGGCAGGTAGTCCAGTGTCAGGACAGGAGCTGCGTTTATACATCATTAACTCTTCGCCATTGCGGTTTTCACACCAGCTCAGGCAGCTTTGGCTCTGGATCTTTTACCTGAATCAACTGATGAATTAAATCTCTTTACCCTTTAAACCAGTTGCTCCAGCCACCCTTGTATATCTGGGTCTGTCTCAGAAACTGGGTACTGTGGGGGAACCCCACTAATGCCGCTTTTCCACTACAAACGCGGCTGAGCCGAGCCGTGTCGAGCTGAGCCGGGCTGAGCGGGGCTGTTGGAGTTGCATTTCGACTACAACCGCGCTGAACCGTGCTGGCTGGAAGTGGGTGGACACATTGGGTGGAGTTAGCGAAAGTGGGTGGACGTCAGGTGATGTCGTTAAGCAGCGCAAACAGTGACATCAGTGGCGGAACAAGTCAGAGCCGGGCCGGGGGCGGGGCAAATGACCGGGCCCTTTATTAAAGCTTATCATAACATCATTTTAGGCTACAAAATGTCCGCAACTGCGGTGTTTACCAATTTCAACACTACCGGGTGCAACTATGTTATTTAGTACATCAAGTCCTTCAAACGAACATGTAACTCAGAAACAAAAAACATTAGGATACTGTACATGGCTCATAATAAAACATCAATAGCCTATACTGCGCACATTATTTGAAGGGCATACGAATGAGCGCTCAGAGGTTGCAACGGTGACAGGAAGAGTCAGAAATAAAAGGAGGGCGGTGCAAACCTCACTGAATGCACTGTGTTTACCAATTTCAACACTCCGGGGTGCAACTATGTTATTTTGTACATTAAGTCCTTCAAACGAACATGTAACTCAGAAACAAAAAAAACATTCGGCGACATACTGTACACGGCTCATAATAAAACATCAATAGCCTACTGCGCACATTATTTGAAGGGCATACGACGAGCCTTGCGCTCCGCGAACTCGTCCACGATGCTCTGTATGTCACTGATTCAGTGATCTTTTAAGCGGTAGTCTCACGACCCGAATAGTAAACAATAAACATGGAGGACATGGAGTCGTTAGTGTTGCTGGTCTTGGTGCTGTGGCTTGTTGTCACCGACAACGCGGACAGATACTGGCAAGAGCGTATAGATGAGGCGAGGCGCATAAGGCTTCAGAAATTCTCGTAATTCATAATTATTCTTCTTCCGGGTTTGCGGTGTTTACAGATCCCAGCGCGCTCGCGGGGCGTGTGTGGGCATACTCCTCACCAATCAGTGCACAGGGGAGTGTCTGCTCACGCCCCCAACCTCAGTCGGCACGGTTTGGCTCGCTTCAGCCCCACTCCAAAACGGTGCGAGTTTTAGGGGCTAAGCAGGGCTGAAACGAGCTGAGTCGTGCTGGTTTTTGGTAGTCGAAACGCGAGCCGTGTCGGGCTGAAGTGAGCTGAAGCGAGCTGAAGTGAGCTGAAAAAGGGTAGTGGAAAAGGGCCATAAATATACTCACACTCAATAAACTATATGGTTTTGAATGGTGATGTTGGTTTTAATTTGAAATAAAATGATGAAAGAAATAATACAGATAAAACTAAATCTTTGATGTGAATACTTTATTCAGAATTTGTCAAAAAATTCTGCAAATTTGTGGAAAAATGGCGGCTTGATCTGGGACATGATAAATGGTTGACTACATCGCATTCGCTTAAAAAGGTCGTAGTCCCCAAGGGGGGGAGTTTGCGCAACTTAACAGTGCGCGCTACACTGAGCAGATTGAAATTCTCCAGTCAGAGTTTGAGAAGCGATTTCAAGACTTTGCTTTGCTCGAGCCACCAGCTACATTCATGTGCCACCCATTCGGGGAAGATACTGAGGTGGATTCCCTCGCCTCAAAAGTTGCGGCACTGTTTCAGCTGAACACGTCTGCCGTGGAAGACGAGATGCTGAAATCTGACATCGAGTTGAAGTCCAGGGCGCATGGGCCGTTTTGGAATTTACTCACGGAGGCGAAGTACCCGAACATGCGGCAATGTGCCACCTCCTTAACCGCATTGTTCGGCTCCACTTATTTGTGCAAGTCGGCCTTTTCGCATATGAAGATCATTAAGTCCAAATACCGCTCCAGTCTGTCCGACGATCATCTCGAGGCCTGCTTGAGGCTCGCTACCAGCAGCTACTGTCCGGACTATGCAGCCCTCTCTGACTCCCTCCAGTGCCGATCATCATCGGATTAAGATCTGATTTAGGGCCTACATCAGTATGCTATGTATTAAAGTTGTGCTGTTGCTAAGTTCCACGGTAAAAAAAAAAAAGAAAAGAAAGAAGGAAAAAAATATAAAAAGGAAAAATGTTTTTATATAAAATTGTTGTAAATGTCAAATCTCTGTCTAGCAGGCTATGCAAAAGTCAATTGATGTGAACAAAATTGTTTTGGGGTTTACAATGCCTGTCTGGATGCATTTAACTTTTTTTTTCTAAACATAGCCCCTTTTTTTTTTTTTTACAGTGGGCTTGTTTCATGTTTACATATTAGTAGTTTGCGGTTTATAAAAGTTAACAGTGATTTGAACAAAAATACGTTTAGGAGTACTACAAAGCTTATGCATTTAACATAATTTGAATGTAAACTTCCGTCACCTTTTTGTATGCATGTTTGCATATTATTAAACAAATTGCATATGAATGTTTATAAATCAAAACAAGTGTCATTATTGTTATTATTATTATTATTATTAGTAGTAGTAGTAGTAGCAGTACTAGTAGTCATAGTAGGCCTAGTAGTGGTAACAACCTAGTCCGAGTAGATCATATTAACATGGTCATTTTAAAAGTAGCTCGCGCATCAAAATATTGTGGGCACCCCTGGTCTACAGTATGACAGCTAACATGGATCAAGCGCACACAACGCCGTGAAAAGTTATTTTAAGCCAGTCAGTAAATGCATTAAAACAGTGGACGCAATTAACAAAGGTCATGGCGTAAATAATAAAAATCATCTTACCTTTACACAGAATCAGCGTCTTTCATTTGAAGAACTTGATTTGATTTGAAGAACTTTTAGAACTATGCACAGTTACTTGAAGCCAGGTCAGCTGGCTAATACATGGATGAATCAAATCTCCCCAACAACTGCCGGGGAGGTTTGAAGGTAGCGGATGTCCATCCATTTCTGCTCAGGTTTTTAATTCAGGGTCGGTCTCCCATTCCTTCCTGTAAAGTTTTTTATATTTTCCCCACTTCGGCATGATGACTATTTCGCTACCAGAATACCAGCACAGAGCCTAGAATGACTAGGACACCAGAGTTGAGAGAGCGCGGGCCAGGCTTCTGCGTCGGCGCACTATGCTAGTTTGTTGATGTGACGTCACGTTGTTATAGCGACTGAATAACTCACTGCAATGACCATAATACGAGTGAGTGATGTATACTGAATTTTGTATTTGTATTGTTTTTAAACCATAAAATAACGGTTTGTTGTGCAGTTTTCACAATATTAAAAAACCGCCAGTTGTTGGCAAAAGCAGCCCAAATTGGGCGGAAAACCGCCCAATCTGCCAACACTGCTTGTGCTCAATGCGCCGTCTTTTAAACACTAGTGCTGATGCGGCTGATTTCCAGGAAATGGGTCGTTTTCCTGTTGTAATGCTGGAGAGTAAATACTCAATGTCCCATACAGTGGGAAGAAAAGTACATCCTTTGGAATTTCTTACATTTCTGCCTAAATTTGCCATAAAATGATCTGATCTTTATAAAATCAGAAGAATGATCAGTGTCTGCTTAATACTGCTCAAACATTACATTACATTTTCTTACATTTCTGCCTAAATTTGCCATAAAATGATCTGATCTTTACAAGATCAGAAGAATGATCAGTGTCTGCTTAATACTGCTCAAACATTACATTAGCCTACGTTGCATTTGGCAAACGCTTTTTAAACCCAAAGCGACTTACAATAGAGGACATAAACAGTAGCATACAACAAACAATAGGAGTAGAGAGAATACAAGCCAAGCGTGTTTTTTTTTTTTTTTGTAATAAATACATTACAGCATCAAAGGAATAGTAAATGGCATTCTCAATACAGGAACAGTGAATTACATTATCATGCTGTAAAGGTATCTAATTGTACTTGTATAATGACAATAAAGGCTTTCTATTCTATTCTATTACCGAACAGATTTCTTATTAACTTCTTGAAGGATGATAGCAATGACCCTTTTCTAGTGGCTGGTGGTTGCTCATTCCACCTTTGAGGGACAAGTACAGAGAACAGCTTGGACTGGGAGTGTTTTGTGTGGACAGGAGATATGGCTTGGCAGTTCTTGTTGGTGAGTGCAACGTCCTGGTAGGGGCATATGGCTTCAGTAAGGTATTCAGATAGGCCAGGGTAGTTCCTGAGGTAGTTTTATAGGCAAGAGTTAGGGCTTTGTGCTTAACCCAAGCTGCCACCAGTAACCAGTGCAGATCGATAAATAGAGGGTTAACATGGGCCCTCTTGGTTGAGAGAATATCAGACGGGCTGCGGCATTCTGGACCATTTGCAGTGGTTTTATTGCACAAGCAGGTAGGCCCGCCAGGAGAGCGTGGGAGTAGTCCAGACAAGAGATTACCATGGCCTGTACGGAAACCGAAAGTGAGTCCTTGTGCTCAATGCGCTGTCTTTTAAACACTATAGGGCTGATGCGGCACAGGGCTGATTTTCAGGAAATGGGGCGTTTTCCCGTTGTAATGCTGGAGAGTAAACACTCAATGTCCCATACAGTGGGAAGGAAAGTAGCCTACATCCTTTGGAATTTCTTCCATTTCCACCTAAATTGGTCATAAAATATGGTCTGATCTTTACAAAATCACAAGAATGAACAAACAATGTCTGCTTAAAGTAATACAACTCAAACTATTACATGGCTAGAGCAGGGTAAGATGAACTATTACATGGCTAGAGCAGGGTAAGATGAACTATTACATGGCTAGAGCAGGGTAAGATGAACATTTCTTGCCACAACTACGCGTTAAAGGCATATTTGTGGCAAATCCTCATACCAAATTGCAGTGTCCTGTTACTATTACAGCAAAACGTATTTGATAAGCTTTCATGGTTAGCGTGGTCGCCATGGTCTAGTAGTTAGACAGTTGGTCTTTAGATAAGAGGGTTGTATGTTCAAACCCCGCCCCGCCGTGGCTGAAGTGTCATTGAGCAGTGTTCTTGAGCAAGGCACACTACTCCAGGCTGTAACCAATATCATGTAATAAGTGTAAGCATCAGCTAAGTGTAATGTAATGCATATGTAATGGTTGAACTAATATTTCCTCTGAGAGAAGAATGGGCAATGGCTGATCTTACACCATGCTCTACGCGGGGTACTACTGCAACTCTCTCCTGGTGGGCCTACCTGCTTATGCAATAAAATCACTGCAAATGGTCTAGAATGTGGCAGCCCGTCTGATATTCACTCAACCAAAGAGGGCCCATGTTTCCCCTCTATTTATCGATTTGCACTGGCCCTAACACTCGCCTACAAAACTACCTCAGGAACTCCCCCGGCCTAACTGAATACCTTACTGAAGCCATATGCCCCTACCAGAACGTTACGCTCTTCCAACAACAACCGTCTAACCATACCTCCTGTCTACACAAAACACACCCAGTCTAAGCTGTTCTCTGTAATTGTTCCTCAATGGTGGAACGAGTTACCAGTAGCCGCTAGACAAGGGTCATGTCTATCATCCTTCAAGAAGTTAGTATCTGTTCCGAGATGCTTTTACTGCATGATAATGTTATTTACTGTTCCTGTACTGAGAATGTAATTTACTATTCCTGTATGGTGAGGTGATGTATTTAAAAAAACAATTACTAACACCACTAAACCTAAAATACCACGGGTTGACCACCTGAAGTAAACTTGCATTACAAGCAAGTTTTTAACTACAAGTCAATTTGGGACTTTCTCAATACAGAAAGGTTTTTATCCAAAGCGATTTACAGTTATTACAGGGTATTGGTTACAACCTGGAGCAAGGACTTGCTCAAGGGCACTTCAGCTGGTTAGGGTGGGGGTTGAACCTGCAATCCTCTGGTCTAAAGACCAACTCTGTAAGCCACAGCTGCCCGGGTGTGCGCGTGTGTGTGTGTGTGTGTGTGTGTGTGTGAGTAAGTAAGTGAAGGCTTTAACTCCAGAGGTGAGTCATATACTCCATGCTGTTGGCACCAATCATAGGTGTGTACTGTATGCTCTGGTTCTCTCTCTCTCTCTCTTTCTTTCTTGCACCCCCTTCTTCCGTCTCTCTCTCGCTCTCTCTCTCTCTCTCACACACACACACACACACGCAGACACACTCTCTCTCTCTCACCCTTCTTTTCCCTTTGTCATTCTTTGTCCCTCTTTTGCCTGCCTGCCTGCCTGCCTGCCTGCATGTGTGTGTGAAAGATGTCATCAGTAGATATGAAGGAGCCAGTTTGTCTGGTGGACAATGGGCCAGATGGGGAAATGGCTGTCCAGCAGGGGGCGCTGCAGATCCTGGAGCAGATCCAGCAGCCAGTGGTGGTGGTGGCCGTGGTGGGGCTCTACCGCACGGGGAAGTCCTACCTCATGAACCGCCTGGCCGGGAAACAGACAGGTAGCAACACACACACACACGGGCATATCTGATGGACATGCGATAAAACACAGGTGTGTGTGAGAACTGAGCTCCTGGTGTGTAATAGATGCTTCTCTTGACCCCTCAGGCTTTGCCCTGGGCGGCACCATCGAGTCCACAACCAAAGGAATATGGATGTGGTGTGTACCTCACCCCAGGAAACCAGGTGTTTATACACACACTCTCTCTCTCTCTCTCTCTCTCTTACATTTCTATCCTTGTGGGGACCTTCCATTGACTCCCATTCATATCTAATATAACATAAGTCAAAAGTTTTCAGAACATTAGACCAAAAGACCGCTCCATGTGGTCTGTCCGCCTTATACATTTCCTTTACGTTGTCCATATTCATGAGGCCAGGGCAAGTCTCGTTGCTCTTTCATCCTCTTTCGATTTTTCCTCATGTTGCTGCCGGCGCCTCTGCCATTTTTTGTCCCAAAACTCTGTTGGAGTTCTTCATCTAGGGAGCGTTGCAGCAGAAACCACTGACCAAAATTACTTAGCCTATCAGCTCCATGTGGTCTCTCATAGCAAGAAAAAGAGCTTCAGTGGCCAAGGACAACTGTTCCTCCATCATTGTTTGTACTGTAAAATAGCCGTTCGTTGCTTTTCCAGTAGACATTTATACCTGAAGCCCGAGGGACGCCTTTTCTTCCGCTCACATCATATATGTGCGCCTCATACTATGCATGATAGTCACACCACCCCCCCCAACCCGCATCCGCGAGGGACAGGCAAGAGGGAGTAAATATCCCCCTCACTTTCACATTGCTTATGCCTGAACAAAAGTCCTGTTAAACCTCTTCAACCCACCTCGACTCCAGTGTGAAAACCGTAGATAACTTTTTTTTGTTTTGTGGTTTGGTCACACAGGACACACACTGGTGTTGCTGGACACTGAAGGATTGGGAGATGTGGATAAGGTGTGTGTGTTGTATGTGGGTGTGTGTGTGTGGTTATGGTAATTGTAGGACATATGAGGACCTTGTTTTGTGGGCGTGCAATAACACTTTGCAAAAAGGCGAGGTTGGGACCTGGATAAAACACTGCTTCAGAGCGAATGTCCCTGCATTCATGAACTTGGTTGCCAATGGGATGAATGAGGACTTGAATCTTGCATGTTATTTTTGTGTTAATGTATGTCTGAACTTCTTTCTTAACGACATGTTTGTAAGTGCTTTAGTCTGTAGACTTCGGTTATATTATTGGTATTCTGGTTTATTATTTTGACTGCATTGATATCTAATCATTGGTATCTAATTTCTTTTGGTTCACTTCATTTGTTTTGGTTCACTTATGTGCACCCAAGCTTGCAGTAATCATAGGGTGACCACCTGTCCCGCATAGCGCGTGCGCGTACAGCATTTGAAGCTGAATTTATGCGTCCCGCAAATTCAGAACGTGTCCCGCATAATCGATGCTTGCTGAGGGGGATGTCGCTCTCCCCGGGCCACCCAGGCAGCCAAACGAATATTACTTGACATTTCAGCACACCACCGTCGCCACTGTAGAACAAAACCACACACACACCCCTCACAACTGACTGGTTGTTGTCAACTTTTTGTTGTTGCCATGACACCGCACTCACGTGCACAGACAGTGACGAGGGACGCAGGTGCAACGCATGCATTGCTTTCATATTAAAAAATGGAGAAAGGTACCGGGGAGATGGCAGGTGAGGCACCGCCACCTCCAGTTAAAAAGAGAAGGTGTATGTACAGGAAAGAGTGGGAAAATGAATATTTGTGGCTGAAAGGGGTTGAGGGGGATACCGAGAGGGCTTTTTGTGACCTTTGCAAAACATCTTTCTCAATCGGACATGGCGGGGAATACGATGTGAAACGACACAGGCTCGCGGAGACTCACAAGAAACGTGTGCAACAGAAAGAAACGTCTAAATCTATGGATGCTTTCCTCCGACCTAAAAACGACTCTCTAGCTGACAAAGTGACTGCGGCAGAGGTGACGAGTGTGTATCACACTGTCCAACACGCAATATCATATCGGGCAGGCCTTTTTTTCTACTGTTTCTGTGGTGCTGAGCCACGACAATTCCTGTTAATCCACTGAAAACTAAATGGAGACTTGTCACTATTCCTGCTGTACTGATGCACTGCAAAGCCTCAGACTCAATATTATATTATGATTGATTTAAAGTGAATAAATTGTAATGGAAAATAAATAAAATTGAGTAGCTTCAGTAAATCATAAGTGGAAGTGTGTCTGTCAAGTCATAATTGAATGGTCAAAATATTATGAATGTTTATTAAAAAAAACCACACATTTGGTGGCCTGTTCATGACCATACATCACCAATAACAGCAGATTAGGGTATTATTGATATACCATGTAAGGTAGTATGTGCTAGAAATGGGTAAACCACTATCTGTGAGTCTTCCAGCAGCCGGCGCGGCGTCCCACATTGTCCCTCAAAAACATACCCCTTGTCCCACCTTGGGCTTATGAGCAGGTGGTCACCCTAAGTAATCATGACATCATGACCACCTGTTCATGTTAAAATCTTGCTTCTTTTCATCCTTTACATTACATCACATGACATTGGACATGGTGCATTAATCGTTTCTGTAAAGAGAATAAGATAGAGAGTGTGGCCTTTTCTACTCAATCTGTCTGTATACTTGGTCTTAACAAAGTAGTCTTTACAAAGTCTTCACAAAGGCAAAGAAGGGCATTTACATTTACATTCCCACACAACAGCAACATAGACTTTCAATAATAGACTTTAACAGTGTGACTGTATAGAAGAGTAACCTCCGCAATGGCTTCAAATAACACATCTACTGTAAACATGCCTGAACTGCATGACCAGCGCTCTCTTAAAGGGGCAGTGCTGCATTCTTTTAAAGGCAAGGTATTTCTACTGTAAACATGCATTGACGGCATGATCACTGGTTTCTTAAAGGAGCAGTGCTGCATTCTTTTAAAGGCAAGGTATTTCAAAGGCATTGTGTTCTGTGTGTTTTCAGGGCGATGAGAGGCATGACACGTGGATTTTCTGTCTGGCTGTTCTGCTCAGCAGCACTCTGGTCTAGACCCCGAAGCCGCCGCCAGGCGCCGCTAAAACCGCCATTTAGAATTTGAGCCGCCGCCAGCCAATAATTTTGTAAGCCAATTTGAGCCGCTATCTAATAAAATTTGGCTGAGCCACTAAGAATTGTGTACATCAAATAATGGGTTTATCCACATCATGAGCTACAAGAAAAGTGACACAAACATGATCAACTGTACACACTAGTAGTAACACAATAGAGACGTATAGGCATACACTGTAGAGATTTAGAACTGATATCACAGCACAGAGAGCCACCACAAGCTTGCCGTTGTGACTACCTGTCTGGCTTCCCGCCCCTCACACCGTTACCACGATACACTGGGGAACCCGGGAACCCACCCAGAGCATCAATCGACTCCGATATCGACGAGATGGCTGCATTCTTTGCCGCTGCTGAGGGAAAGTGTAAAGGTATTTTTTTTGTTTGTTTGTTTCACATACTTCGAGATTGATAAAAAAAAAAGTACTCCACCACTCTACTTTCATCATAGTAAGATAGCTGCCAGTCCTTCACTGGTCATTGCTAGTGAGAGTAGATAGCTAGATGCCTTCCTCGAACAATCCAGATTAGCTTATTATTAGCATTGAACTACAATCTTGCTAGATTTATATTTACAATGAAGTAAGAGACCAGGGGACCTGTGGTAATTTGCTATTTATTCCCCCCATTTGTTTGATCCGTTCGCCCGGATATATGCCACACAGTGACGTCCAGTATCAGCCATTTGTAGCCATAAACATTTTGGTGGCTGCAGCAGCCATTAAGGTTTTGGCTGAGTCAGCTAGCCAGCCAATAATTTCATCAGCCAGCCATTATCCTGAAAACAAACGGCTTCGGGGTCTACTCTGGTCTACAACAGCATGGGCACCATTGACAACAATGCCCTGGAGAAACTACAGTATCCACACACACGCGCACACACGCACCACTACTGCAAAGTATTTTTTTGCTGTGAATGCCGTTACAGCTGTAAGTGAGGTGGGCCATTAACTGGCAATAGCTGCAAAATGTGGTGTAGTGTTGTAGCGTTAGCTAGCGTTAGCGGTCAGTGTGGTGGGGGATTAGCTAACAATAGCTGCACAATGTGGTGTGGTGTAGTTTTGTAGCGTTAGCGGTCAGTGTGGTCGGGGATTAGCTAACAATAGCTGCACAATGTGGTGTAGTGTTGTAGCGTTAGCTAGCATCAACTGTGAGTGTGGTGGGGCATTAGCTAACAGTTGCTCCGAAATGTGGTGTAGTGTTGTAGTGTCATCCCCTTTATGCTTCTTTCCATTCGCAGTATAGGGTCTGGGGATGTGGTGCGCTGTAGCATTTTTTGGTGGGAGGAGTAAACTCAGCTCTGGTTTGAAACGATTGGACCCGCTCTCACTCAAACACTAACCGTTGCCCATGACGTATGTTATGTTATGCACCCGACATCATTTGGCATCATCGTCATTTGCGCCCACCCCCGAATCTGTCCGTTGCTTATTGGGTAGACAGGTTTTCTACATGGAAAGTCACTCCCAGCTCTGCGTCCCCAGACCCTATACTGCAAAAGGAATGAAGCAGAAAGGGGATGGCTTTAGGTGGTTATGGCCCTTGGGGGAAAAACCTTTTGTTGTTCTTTTGTTCCTAGCTTTGATTACATTACATTACACTTAGCTGAGGCTTTTTAACCCAAAGCGACTTACAGTTATTACAGGGTATGGTTACAACCTGGAGCAGTGTAGGGTTAGGTGTTTTGTCTAGTCCGCGAATATAAAACAATGCCCCACCCCCTTTAAAGAGCTATTTGTAGATCAAAAATTTTGGCAATACTCATATTGAACCAAAAAATATCATGTTGACACGTCATCGATGGGAGCCAGAGGAAACAACTTAAGGAAATTGAGACTCATCTTTTGAGCCTCAGTGTGGTGTAGTGTTGTGGTAATAGCTAGCACTAGCTTTGAAGCAGCATTAGCTAGGGTTAGCTTTGAGTTTGGTGTATTGTTAGCTGTGAATGTGGTGTAGTGGTGTAGCTGTGAGAGTGGTGTAGCGTTAGCTTTAACTGTGGTGTAGTGTTGTGTTGGCGAGTTATGTTCCTCAACAGCGCCCCCCTCAGTTACGTGACGGAGCTGACGAAGCACATCCAGGTGAAGAGCATCGAGTACAGCCAGAGCACGGAGCTGATGCGTGTCTTCCCCTCCTTCGTCTGGACTGTCAGAGACTTCATTCTGGAGCTGAAGCTGAATGGCCAACCCATCTCTGCTGACGAGTATCTGGAGAACGCACTCAAGATCAATCCAGGTTACACGCGCGCACACACACACACAGAGTATTCCATCAACCACACACAGAGCCAGGTAAGCCGACAGTGGGGGACAAAGGGGCAAGTAGTCCTGGGCCCAGGGTGTGAGGGGGCCCAGAATTGGGTTCTCATTACATTGTATTTGTCAGGAAGGGGGGCCCTTTCAAATGACTTTGCCCTGGGCCTGGCCAAAGCTGTCAGCGGACCTGCACACAAGGCAAGGCAAGTTTATTTGTATAGCACATTTCATACACAAAGGCAGTTCAATGTGCTTCACAAGAATAAAAGCATAAGACAAAGTTTCAGGTAAAAGGAAATAATAAAGAAATAAAAAGAAAGTAAAGTAGCATTCCATATGTACGTATCTACACTACCCCATTTTGGAAGAGATTGTGCATTTTATTGCTTTCATTTGTGTTGATCAGGACAGCAAGGGCGGCACAACCAGGTGCGGCAGGGCCTGAGGAATTTCTTCACGGTGCGGCGCTGCTTTGTGTTGGAGCGGCCAGCAAACGCCAAAAACCTGCAGAGGATGGAGGAGCTGACGATCAAAGACCTGGACGAGAGCTTTGTTGACGAGGCCAATAAATTCTGCAACTATATCTTCGACGAGGCCCAGCCCAAAACCATGAGGGGCGGTCTGGGAGTCACTGGCAGGAGTGGGTATTGCCAATTACAAAAATGTCACCACTATTACACAATAACTAATACATCATCTCTCATACACCATCACTTATACATGTAGAATAGAATAGCATAAGATTAGAAAGGCTTTTTGTCATTGTACACTACACAGTACAGTGAGACTAAGGGATAGTTCGGGATTTTTGACATGAATCTGTACGGTATCCCCGTCAGCAGTGTCGTGCATCCACACTGACTTACCCCCCACTATTACACCATAACTAATGCAGCATCATTGCTCCATCAATAATTGGCTAAATGCCCAGACAATAATGACATACGGAATTAGGCACAGCAGACGTAGTTATTGTAGCATTTTTGTACAGCAACCGTAAATATTGTAGTATTTGTGTATGCTTAGTATTTCACTGCTGTGTGTGTGTGTGTGTGTGTGTGTGTGTGTGTGTGTGTGTGTGTGTGTTGCAGTGCTGGGCTGCCTGGCAGAGACGTACGTGGAGGCGATCCGCAGTGGCAAGGTGCCGTGTCTGGACAGCGCTGTGGAGTCACTGGCGCTGATCCACAACGGGCGGGCCGTGGAAGAGGCTCTGGCCCACTACCAGAGAGAGATGCAGCGCTGGGTGCGATTGCCCTCCGAGACACAGGAGGAGCTGTCCAAGATCCACTCTAATGCCAGCACAGAAGCCATCAGCATCTTCACCAATTCTTCCTTCAATGACAGCCAACAGAAGCACCAGCTGCAGCTCATGGTACACACGCGCGCACACACACACACACACACACTGCATTCACACACACGGCATCATTCAAAATCAGATTCCAAAAAACTTGGGACAAATTGTACAAATTGTGAATAAAAACTGAATGCAATGATGTGTCAGATTTCAATACTCCATTCAGAATTGAAGCATTTTAAGGGGAAAATGTGCTAATTTTAAACACACACACACACACACCTACACACCTACCATAACAATAATATGAAAATAAATGGTCTGACAACAACAAAAAAAAAATTACACTTTAAGTTATTGCAAAGTAGGCGTTTCAAAAATGTAATAGAATGTACGGATTTTAGTGTTTTGTCACCACCTGTTCTCAAACTGAGAATTCATTCTCGTCCAGACAATGCTGACAGTGTGAATCTCACTCAATTCTCTCTTGAGATTTTGTGCATTTACTTTCAATAGGTGCCTTAATTTTCAGAGACAGTTGCAGGTCTCATAGTGCAGACTTTAGACATCAGATTGAGGTTTGACAATAGAATAACGTGTCTGTAAATTCTTTTGACACACATACGGTACAATTAGGCCAAGAAGCTACAGTGTGTATATATTTTATTTGGAGACCCTGTGTATATATACTGTACAATAAGGCCAAGGGGCTGCAGTGTATTCATTTTATTTGGAGACCCTGTGTGTATATACCTGCACATGACTATAATTCATACTTTTGTATCCTCCTGTCCTACCATCTTACTAAATATGAAGATAATTATAAGCTTTGCATCGTATGAGTTATCATGAAGTAAAAGATTTCTTTGGTTTCCTTCTTTTGTTAGTGCAGGACATCTGTTTCCTGTACTACTCCCAAAAGTTAGAGAATGGTTACTTCCCTCCATTCACAAGCTAGAAGTGTTCTGCTTAGTATCAGAATGATGGATAACCTTGTTGACCACATAAATAGACTAGGTCGATTTTCAGATAATGTGACACCCCCAGGCATTTTTGAGTAAAAGTTGGCAAACAAACTTTTCTAAAAGTATTTTTTGTGCTGAATCCATTTTTGCTGTTTGCCAAGCTGTATCTCTTATGTGGAAGTCTGTAGAGCACAAAATCTAAGACAACCTCTAAAATTTCAGTAAATTCCGTTTTTTTTATTTTACATCATGTACAACAATAATGATCAAGTCTAGGAGGTTTATTTGTAGTGAGAATTATGGTACTTGTATGTGACAAGGACAATTGCACTTTCATTTCTTATTGTTGTCCTGAATATGTCTTCTTTTATCCCTATATTTCAAGCAGACAAATAGAAAATCTTACATTCCTGAGTCATTTCATTGAGGATGCCATCACATCAGAGTTTGTAAATTAACTTCAAACTTATCCACAAGAACTTTAATTCAAAATAAAATCACTTTTTGCCATCATTTCTATTTCCATACAGTGTTTAAATATTGCTAATCATAGGGCTGGGCAATATATTGATATTTAAGATGTATCGAGATGGACAAGTATCTCGATATGGATTTTGAGATGTCGAATTAATCGAGAAAAAAAATTACTTTTTGGAATTACAGAGGTTTGGTCACCCTATCACTCTGTAACACCTCAAAACACTGTTAGTTGAAAGATAAGTAGCATTTACTTGATTGCGTTTTCACATATTTCCACTGCATGCCTTCGGTTGGCTACTCCAGCGACTTCACTCAGACTGCCCGTGCTTCAATCGCCCATGCTGCAGTAGGCAAACATCTTACTGCGGAGCAGCAGCACAGACAGTTTTGTCCCACAGCAGTTTAAAAACTGATACAGTTCTGTCCCTACTAGCAGAAGTTTTACTTATTTTTTATTTATTTAGGGGGATTTGAAAATATCGAGATATATATCGTATATCAAGATATAGAAGAAATCGAGATATGTTTTTCCTCCATATCGCCCAGCCCTAGTTCATCACCATAAAACTCTATCCAAAGAGCTATATAAGCCAACATTTCTGGTAGCATTTGAAATATTTCTGTCGGTAAGATCATCCATGAAGTCTGTCAGATTGTAAGAACATCATTATGGAAGCTGTGTGTAGCTTGAAGCTAGACCAGTCAATACCATTGGATGCCTGCATTATATGCAGAGAGTCCAAGAGAGATCAGGTATTCAAAGCAACTGAACAGGACCTTCTCACATTAAAAGCAGCTGCAGAAGACAGAAAAAGGCTTCACGACACTAATTACAGAGATGCTATCCAAAGAGTGCTTCTTGTTCAGAACATACAGAATGTCTTCTGGCACCGTATGTGCTATGCTTCGTTTACCAGTAAAAACCACATTTCTAGGCTGCAACAAAAATCCTGTGACAGTTCTGCAGATCTGGATGAAGGTGCTGGTCCAAGCAAGAGAGCAAGAACACTACCAACAATGACAAGGAGTTCTGTTGCAACCATGAATTGGGATGCCTGCATGTTCTGCCAGGAAGTGAACTCAAAGTTTAAAGTTTCCATGGTCACAACACTGAACATGAGTGATCGAATACTGGCAGCTTCAAAATATGACCAGGTCCTTTCAGTCCATCTTGCTAGTATGAGTGACCTCATAGCAGCAGAAGGAAGGTATCATACTCCACACTACCTAAAGTCTGTTTTTGAGAGTTCCTTTCACCCAATTGAAGCCAAATTTGGTACTTATTTAGCCAAGAGGTATATGCAACTTTCTGCTATTTTACTTTTTTCATACTGTACAACATTGAAGAGTTTTATATTGAAATACTCGAAATATGCAAATTATATGCAAATGTGCCCTCTACTGGGCTCCACGTATGAGATACAGCTTGGCAAACAGCAAAAATGGATTCAGCGCAAAAAATACCTTTAGAAAAGTTTGTTTGCCAACTTTTACTCACAAATGCCTGCAACTCCTTATTTAAGCCCCTTTTTGCAATTCTGACCTAGTCTAAAAAGGGCTTTGCCTCAGACAGCGGATCAGAGAACAGAATGGTCTGATGAAAGCAGTGTTTCCTCCTAGGAAATAGAATAAAGTGTCTGTAAATTCTTTTGACACACACACGGTACAATAACGCCCAGAAGCTACAGTGTGTATATATTTTCTTTTGTATCCTCCTGTCCTACCATCTTACTAAACCTAGCTTGTGTGTGTGTGTGCACACAGAAAAGTGTGTACGAGCAGTTTGAACGGCTGTGTGAGGAGAACCGTGCGGAGTCTCGGCGTGTGTGTGAGCGTGCGCTGCAGCGTGTGTTTGCTCCGCTGGAGAGGAAGTTGAGGGAGAAGAAATTCCTGGGATCCGGAGGATACCAGCGCCTCACTGCCGCCCTGCAGGATGGAGAACGCAACTACAGGAACGAGAAACGCATGGGCCTCATGGTGAGACAGTTTGTGTTTGTGTGTGTTTGCAAGTACAAGAACGAGAAACACAAGTAGTCCGGGAGCCATGGGGTCGGACCCGGAATTTTTGGTTAAAGTTTTTTTTTTTTTTTGCTTTATCTTATAGATTTGAGGTAGCTCTTCAAGATTTAAGAGGGTGCCCGGTGATATCCCTTGGGCAATTTAATATATTAACCCTTTAATGCCCTATATGCCCAAATAATGGAAGAAAATACAAAAAAAATAATATCAGTGTAAATACTGATATTAAATGCACCAAGTTGGCTGTATCTGATAGGTATTCACATTTTTCTCTATATTTGTCATTCAAATACATCAAATGTGGATTAATTAACCCTTTCATAACTTTTCCAAATTAGCGATTTTTATACAAGTATTACATAAACTCTACAGTTAATACAAAATAATGATCAATATCTATGTAAGAACTATACAGCATGCAAAAGAACTATATACAGCATGCACACACACACACACACACACACACACACACACACACACACACACACACACACTAATGACCAATAACTATGTAAAAGAACTATATACAGCATGCATACACTCACACCAATGATCCACTATGTAAACGAACTATATACAGCATGTATACACTCACACCAGTGATCCACTATGTAAAAGAACTACAGCATGCAATAGAACTATATACAGCATGCATACACTCACACCAGTGATCCACTATGTAAAAGAACTACTGTATATACATCATGAAATAGAAATATATACAGCATGCATATACATTCACACCAGTGATCCACTATGTAAAACTACAGTATGCAATATATCAAGCATGAAAAATGGCATATACAGCATGCGCGCACACACACAAGAATAGCAAAAGATACTGATTTTCAATTAACCAAATTGGCTGTACAGTATTCACGCTTTACTGTCATTCAAATTAGTCAAACGTGTAATTGACCCTTTCATAAATTTGCAAAATTAACAATTTTGATACAAGAACTACAGTACATAAAGCATGTACGTGTATGCATGCATGCATGCATGCACACACATGCACACACACTAATGAACAATAATTATGTAAAATAATTACATACAGTATGCAAACACACACACAAAACACAAAAACTATTTAAGGAAAGAACTAAGAGTTCAGATGAAAAAAAAAAAACCCTCTAAACCCTTTGCCATTGCTTAGTGTCTGTAAAAATATGCTTATGTACTGGATGCCAGCTAGTACAGAGGAGAATGTTAAGTAAACCTTACTCCCCAACGTTTTAAAAGTCGTGCTAGTCAGTGGAAGAGCAGTGTGGTTTGGAGTGAGGGTGAATCGGGGACAATGCCCTGAATTTTACTAGAGAACCAGGAACATTACTATTTCAACAGTCAATATCGTAAAAATAAGCAATCTATTAGCTTAATGTATTAGCTTAAGGAAACCTTACTGCCCAACGTTTTAAAAGTCGTGCTAGTCAGTGGACTGGCTAGTGCACATGACTCTCAGTCCACAAGCAGTGTGGTTTGGAGTGGGGGTGAGGGTAAGGTTAACAGACTTTTGAGATGATAATCGGGGACAATGCCCTGAATTTTACTAGGGAACCAGGGACATTACTATTTCAACAGTCAATATCGTTAAAATAAGCAATCTATTAGCTTAATGTATTAGCTTAAAAAAATCAGTGACTAGCATTTACTAGGTGAGAGTTGGGTGTGCTAGCCAGTGTTGTGAAACTATGGGTCTAGTTCACTGGTGAGCAGTGAGTACATGTCACTGCTCTTTCATGATTACAGTCAAATAGTTTCTCTGCTTAGCTTATGCGTGCTGTGATCTTTTGGGGGCAGTGTGATTGACAGAGTTAGCAAGATAGCTACACAAGTTGGCTTGAATTAGCTAATTGTGTCCCTCATATGCCCCTGCAGAAGTAAACACAAGGATGACAATGGAGTGTATGCCTAATAATTTAAGGCTCGCATTAACAACCAAAGTAATAGAGTAATAAAGGGCTTTTTTGTATAAGCCCCGCCCCCAATTGCATGGCCACACCCCCAACCATGGCTGGAACCCCACCCCCAGGCCTTAAACTCATCCTATTATGTTAACAAACACAAAAATAAGTATGATATATAGACTTTGGTGAACATAAAGTGAAGAATGTCAAAATGTCAGAATTTAGGCTATGACTGCAGCACATCCAACAATAAAGGGCCAATATCCGGAATTGCCCAAGGGATATCACCGGGCACCCTCTCTTATCTTAATGAGTAGACCTTGGACAACAACAAACAGCAAAAAAAAAACCTTTAACCGACGAAGCCAGGTTCAGCCAAATTTGGGCCTTTGGCTCCCGGACTAAAGGGCTTCATGGTGAGACTGTGTGTGTGTGTGTGTGTGTGTAGTAGTAGTAGTAGTCGTACTGAACTTTTATTAGGGCCCGAGCCCTATAGGGCGAAGGCCCTATTGTTCTTGTAAGAGTTCACTATTATTATTCTTCCGTCTTCTTCTTCTTCTTCTTCTTCTTTATTTTTCTCCGCTGTTGGGCCATTTTCGGGGCGCTTGCCATGGGCGAAAACGCACCAAATTTGGCGCCAGTTCCGAGAATTGCCACCGCTACTCAGAACCAAAAGCCCAAACTTGGCCGGGGCTCAGGGCCTCTATAGCGCCCCCTAAGTCGTTGTGATTTTGGTCTCCCGCATTAAGGTGCCTGGTTGCCATGTAGTTTGTAGTAGTGGCATGCAATTTGGTACGCATATGTATCTCACTAAGCCGGACAAAAATGTAATGCCAATGCATTAGCCACGCCCAACAGGAAGTGAGGTAATTTCACTTTTGTGCGAAATGCATGGCCACGAAGACGGCGCAACTCCTCCTAGACCGTTCATAGGAATGTCACCAAAATTGATAGACATCATCTACAGACATGGCTGACAAAAGTTACTAAATACGTTTCACGTAGCATAAACCGTTCAGAAGTTATACGTCAATCAATTTTCGATGCAAAATTTTACATGCTTAAAAATTCATAACAAATCTTCTAGTTGCTCAAAACTGCTCATACTTCACAGGCACATCACTCATTGGGCTTCTGACATGTTACCCAATTTCTGTGATATTTCGCCACTGGGGGCGCTATTTTTGGGCGAAAAATCCAATCTTTCCTCAAATTTGGTCAAACTTCACGGCCACCCTCTTACTACCTCCCATGTCATGTATACCACATTTTGGGTATTTTCGTCCATGGGGGGCGCTGTTTTTGGCCGACGCAATTTCTCCAAAACGGGTTTTTGGTAAATTATTCCATAATGCTTTCCCTTCACACCACTACCTTGTGATAGTACGTTGCTGTTGTAGACACTTATTTTTCCAACTCATAATTGCTCATGTACAGCATAGCGCCACCTACTGACATGGGAAAAACCAAAAAATATATTCTTCAAAAATCTATATCTCATCTTCTATTTACTCAATTGTCATCAAACTTCATACGCAAACTCTTCATAGCTCACCTGACATATACGCCAAATTTTGTGCACTTTCGCCCCTGGGGGTGCTGGTTATGGCAAAAATGATATTGCAGCTTCTGATTTGTCAAACTTGGCAAGCAAACTCTTTACAAGACCCTTTTTGGGGCGCTTGCCATGGTCGACAACGCACGAAATTTGGCTCCTTTTTCTTAGACTGCCACCGCTACTGACAACGAGAAGCCCAGATCCAGGCGGGCCTCAGGGCCTCTTTAGCGCCCCCTAAGTCGTTGTGATTTTGCCCTCCCGCATAAAGGTGCCTGGTTGCCATGTAGTTTGTAGTAGTGGCATGCCATTTGGTACGCTTATGTATCTCACTAAGCCGGACAAAAATGTAATGCCAATGCATTAGCCACGCCCAACAGGAAGTGAGGTAATTTCACTTTTGTGCGAAATGCATGGCCACGAAGACGGCGCAACTCCTCCTAGGCCGTTCATAGGAATGTCACCAAAATTGATAGACATCATCTACAGACATGGCTGACAAAGGTTCCTAAATACGTTTCACGTAGGATAAGCCGTTCAGAAGTTATACGTCAATCAATTTTCAATGCAAAATTTTACATGCTTAAAAATTCATAAATCTTCTAATTGCTCAAAACTGCTCATACTTCACACGCAAATCACTCATTGGGCTTCTGACATGCTACCCAAATTCTGTGATATTTCGCCACTGGGGGCGCTATTTTTGGGCAAAAAATCCAATCTTTCCTCAAATTTGGTCAAACTTCACGGCCACCCTCTTACTACCTCCCATGTCATGTATACCCCATTTTGGGAATTTTCGTCCATGGGGGGCGCTGTTTTTGGCCGACGCAATTGCTCCAAAACGGGTTTTTGGTAAATAATTCCATAATGCTTTTCCTTCACACCACTACCTTGTGATAGTACGTTGCTGTTGTAGACACTTATTTTTCCAACTCATAATCGCTCATGTACAGCATAGCGCCACCTACTGACATGGGAAAAACCAAAACATTTTTTCTTCAAAAATCAATATCTCATCTTCTATTTACTCAATCTTGATCAAACTTGATACGCACACTCTTAACACGTCACCTGACATATCTCCCAAATTTTGTAAACTTTTGCCACTGGGGGCGCTGTTTTCAGGCAACATTTTATATCTCGGCTTCTGATTGGTCAAACTTAATCAAACTTGACACAACAACTCTTCATAGGTCCCTTGACATGAATACCAAATTTGGTGAACTTTCACCACTGGGGGCGCTCATTGCGCTGTATCAGTTGCAGGAGAGGTGTTTACAATCATGAGGCACCAGGAGTATGTTGTTTTGGTTGCCTTACACACACATGACTTGTGGGGAATGGGTAGGCAGTCGGGAGCAAGTGTTGTAGCGTTACATACAGACTAATAGATGTCTAACAGAAGACAATCCTATGTAGCTATAGCTTGGTGACTGATGAGGTAAATACATTAATTTGGTTGGGAAGCCATGGCATAAAATTTTCTGTCCATGACAACATCTCAGCGCACCGTGTACTCTGTGTCCGATTCTGTGCTTTGTCGCCATTGTGGGAGTAATGCCTCTTGCCGAAGAAGCTGTGGAAGGTATTTCGCGGGGACGCATGCCCCCGCCCCCCTTGGCCGCTGGCGCGAGGGCCCGTCGAGGCCGCTTGCGGCTTTAATTGTTAATTCTTCTATATAATTTTCATTACACAGATGATTGAAATTGCGTTTCACCAGACTGCAGATGTGCAACTTAAATGCTAAAACAATATACATATGGTACACAACACACAAACTCTCATCCCACACACATACACACTCGTAAAGTGCAAGTGGCATTTTTTAAATGTTCATGGAATGTGTGTGTGTGTGAGTGCGCCTGGGTTTAACAGTGAGGCTAATAATGATGGTGTTATGGTTCTGTGATATTCATGTAGCCTATTTGTGTTTTCATGAGGGCGCATGGCATCAGCCTCTTAAAAGTACTTTGAGGGCTATCCTCTAATTAGGGCCCGAGCCCTATGGGCGAAGGCCCTATTGTTCTTGTAAGAGTTCACTATTATTAGGGCCCGAGCCCTATGGGCGAAGGCCCTATTGTTCTTGTAAGAGTTCACTATTATTATTCTTCCGTCTTCTTCTTCTTCTTTATTTTTCTCCGCTGTTGGGCCATTTTCGGGGCGCTTGCCATGGGCGAAAACGCACGAAATTTGGCACCAGTTCCGAGAATTGCCACCGCTACTCAGAACCAAAAGCCCAAACTTGGCCGGGGCTCAGGGCCTCTATAGCGCCCCCTAAGTCGTTGTGATTTTGGCCTCCCGCATTAAGGTGCCTGGTTGCCATATAGTTTGTAGTAGTGGCATGCCATTTGGTAGGCATCTGTATCTCACTAAGGCGGACAAAAATGTAATGCCAATGCATTAGCCACGCCCAACAGGAAGTGAGGTAATTTCACTTATGTGCGAAATGCATGGCCACGAAGACGGCGCAACTCCTCCTAGACCGTTCATAGGAATGTCACCAAAATTGATACACATCATCTACCGACATGGCTGACAAAAGTTACTAAATACGTTTCACGTAGGATCAACCGTTCAGAAGTTATGCGTCAATCAATTTTCACTTCAAAATTTTACATGCTTAAAAATTCATAACAAACCTTCTAATTGCTCAAAACTGCTCATACTTCACACGCAAATCACGCATTGGACTTCTGACATGGTACCCAATTTCTGTGATATTTCGCCACTGGAGGCGCTATTTTTGGGCAAAAAATCCAATCTTTCCTCAAATTTGGTCAAACTTCACGGCCACCCTCTTACTACCTCCCATGTCATGTATACCACATTTTGGGAATTTTCGTCCATGGGGGGCGCTGTTTTTGGCCGACGCAATTTCTCCAAAACGGGTTTTTGGTAAATAATTCCATAATGCTTTTCCTTCACACCACTACCTTGTGATAGTACGTTGCTGTTGTAGACACTTATTTTTCCATATCATAATCGCTCATGTACAGCATAGCGCCACCTACTGACATGGGAAAAAACAAAAAATTTATTCTTCAAAAATCTATGTCTCATCTTCTATTTACTCAATTGTCATCAAACTTCATACGCAAACTCTTCATAGCTCACCTGACACTTAAGCCAAATTTTGTGCACTTTCGCCACTTGGGGTGCTGGTTATGGCAACAATGATATTGCAGCTTCTGATTTGTCCAACTTGGCAAGCAAACTCTTTACAAGACCCTTATTGGGGCGCTTGCCATGGTCGACAACGCTCGAAATTTTGCCCCTTTTTCTTGTACTCCGACCGCTACTGAGAACCAGAAGCCCAGATCCAGGCGGGCCTCGGGGCCTCTACAGCGCCCCCTAACGTGTTGTGTTTTTTGCCTCTCGCATTACGGTGCCTGGTTGCCATGTAGTTTGTAGTGGTGGCATGCCCTTTGGTACGCATATGTTTCTCACTAAGCCAGACAAAAATGTAATGCCAATGCATTAGCCACGCCCAACAGGAAGTGAGGTAATTTCACTTTTGTGCGAAATGCATGGCCACGAAGACGGCGCAACTCCTCCTAGACCGTTCATAGGAACGTCACCAAAATTGATACACATCATCTACAGACATGGCTGACAAAAGTTGCTAAATACGTTTCATGTAGGGTAAACCGTTCAGAAGTTATACGTCAATCAATTTTCAATGCAGAATTTTACATGCTTAAAAATTCATAACAAATCTTCTAATTGCTCAAAACTGCTCATTCTTCACACGCACATCACTCATTGGGCTTCTGACAGGTTACCCAATTTCTGTGATATTTCGCCACTGGGGGCGCTATTTTTGGGCAAAAATTCCAATCTTTCCTCAAATTTGGTCAAACTTCACGGCCACCCTCTTACTACCTCCCATGTCATGTTTACCACATTTTGGGAATTTTCGTCCATGGGGGGCGCTGTTTTTGGCCGACGCAATTGCTCCAAAACGGGTTTTTGGTAAATAATTCCATAATGCTTTTCCTTCACACCACTACCTTGTGATTGTACGTTGCTGTTGTAGACACTTATTTCTCCAACTCATAATCGCTCATGTACAGCATAGCGCCACCTACTGACATGGGAAAAACCAAAAAATTTATTCTTCAAAAATCTATATCTCATCTTCTATTTTTACTCAATTGTCATCAAGCTTCATACGCAAACTCTTCATAGCTCACCTGACATGTACGCCAAATTTTGTGCACTTTCGCCCCTTGGGGGGGCTGGTTATGGCAAAAATGATATTGCAGCTTCTGATTTGTCAAACTTGGCAAGCAAACTCTTTACAAGACCCTTATTGGGGTTGCTTGCCATGGTCGACAACGCACGAAATTTCGCTCCTTTTTCTTAGACTGCCACCGCTACTGAGAACCAGAAGCCCAGATCCAGGTGGGCCTCAGGGCCTCTATAGCGCCCCCTAACGTGTTGTGATTTTTGCCTCTCGCATTAAGGTGCCTGCTTGGTATCTAGTTTCTAGTTATTATTATTAATATTAGGGCCCGAGCACCGTACAGTGCGAGACCCTATTGTTTTTGAAGGATTATTATTATTATTATTATTTTTAGTCCCCGGGCACCGTACAGTGCGAGACCCTATTGTTGCCTTGTGTCCAATTCTGTGCTTTGTCGCCATTGTGGGAGTAATGTCTCTTGCCGCAGAAGCTGTGGAAGGTATTTCGCAGGGACGCATGCCCCAGCCCCCTTTGGCCGCTGGCGCGAGGGCCCGTCGAGGCCGCTTGCGGCTTTAATTATTCTTCTTCCGTCTTCTTCTTCTTCTTCTTCTTCTTCCGTCTTCTTCTTCTTCTTTATTTTTCTCCGCTGTTGGGCCATTTTCGGGGCGCTTGCCATGGGCGAAAACGCACGAAATTTGGCACCAGTTCCGAGAATTGCCACCGCTACTCAGAACCAGAAGCCCAAACTTGGCCGGGGCTCCGGGCCTCTATAGCGCCCCCTAAGTCGTTGTGATTTTGGCCTCCCGCATTAAGGTGCCTGGGTGCCATGTAGTTTGTAGTAGTGGCATGCCATTTGGTAGACATATGTATCTCACTAAGCCGGTCAAAAATGTAATGCCAATGCATTAGCCACGCCCAACAGGAAGTGAGGTAATTTCACTTTTGTGCGAAATGCATGGCCACGAAGACGGCGCAACTCCTCCTAGACCGTTCATAGGAATGTCACCAAAATTGATACACATCATCTACAGACATGGCTGACAAAAGTTACTAAATACGTTTCACGTAGGATAAACCGTTCAGAAGTTATACGTCAATCAATTTTCGATGCAAAATTTTACATGCTTAAAAATTCATAACAAATCTTCTGATTGGTCAAAACTGCTCATACTTCACATGCAAATCACTCATTGGGCTTCTGACATGTTACCCAATTTCTGTGATATTTCGCCACTGGGGGCGCTATTTTTGGGCAAAAATTCCAATCTTTCCTCAAATTTGGTCAAACTTCACGGCCACCCTGTTACTACCTCCCATGTCATGTATACCACGTTTTGGAAATTTTCGTCCATGGGGGGCGCTGTTTTTGGCCGACGCAATTGCTCCAAAACGGGTTTTTGGTAAATAATTCCATAATGCTTTTCCTTCACACCTCTACCTTGTGATAGTACGTTGCTGTTGTAGACACTTATTTTTCCAACTCATAATCGCTCATGTACAGCATAGCGCCACCTTCTGACATGGGAAAAACCAAAAAATTTATTCTTCAAAAATCTATATCTCATCTTCTATTTACTCAATTGTCATCAAACTTCATACGCAAACTCTTCATAGCTCACCTGACGTCTACGCCAAATTTTGTGCACTTTCGCCCCTGGGGGTGCTGGTTATGGCAAAAATGATATTGCAGCTTCTGATTTGTCAAACTTGGCAAGCAAACTCTTTACAAGACCCTTATTGGGGCGCTTGCCATGGTCGACAACGCACGAAATTTGGCTCCTTTTTCTTAGACTGCCACCGCTACTGAGAACCAGAAGCCCAGATCCAGGCGGGCCTCAGGGCCTCTATAGCGCCCCCTAACTCGTTGTGATTTTGGCCTCCCACATTAAGGTGCCTGGTTGCCATGCAGTTTGTAGTAGTGGCATGCCATTTGGTACGCATATGTATCTCACTAAGCCGGACAAAAATGTAATGCCAATGCATTAGCCACGCCCAACAGGAAGTGAGGTGATTTCACTTTTGTGCGAAATGCATGGCCACGAGGACGGCGCAACTCCTCCTGGACCGTTCATAGGAATGTCACCAAAATTGATACACATCATCTACAGACATGGCTGACAAAAGGTACTAAATACGTTTCACGTGGCATAAACCGTTCAGAAGTTATACGTCAATCAATTTTCAAAGCAACATTTTACATGCTTAAAAATTCATAACAAATCTTCTACTTGCTCAAAACTGCTCATACTTCACACGCAGATCACTCATTGGGCTTCTGACATGTTACCCACTTTCTGTGATATTTCGCCACTGGGGGCGCTATTTTTGGGCAAAAATTCCAATCTTTCCTCAAATTTGGTCAAACTTCACGGCCACCCTCTTACTACCTCCCATGTCATGTATACCACATTTTGGGAATTTTCGTCCATGGGGGGCGCTGTTTTTGGCCGACGCAATTGCTCCAAAACGGGTTTTTGGTAAATAATTCCATAATGCTTTTCCTTCACACCACTACCTTGTGGTAATGTCTCTTGCCGAAGAAGCTGTGGAAGGTATTTCGCAGGGACGCATGCCCCCGCCCCCCTTGGCCGCTGGCGCGAGGGCCCGTCGAGGCCGCTTGCGGCTTTAATTTCATCTAATTCCCTCATTTCTGAGCATATTATAGTCTCCATAACCACCCTAGCTTTTTTGTCATTCTGTCTCATGGGAACAGTTTTCTCTGAACAAAAATAAACTGTTAGTATTGTCATGCATAAAATACAAAAGCATTATCTGTCATAACTATGCAGTTAGACCCATCTCTCATACATTTTTAGTTTTATCCCTCCACCCGCCAAAAGTACCGGCACAGAGGCAATACCACTTGCGCCAATTGGGCTACACACCATAGGCATATCCTTTTCATATCATGAGTTTAAAAACACACCAATTTTAAGCGTATGTCTGTGTGTGTGTGTGGGGGGGGGGGGTTAACACACTTTTTCTCCTGCATATTCTGCAGTGCCAGGTCAGGGTTGGGGGGGGGTGGTCTGGGCTGAGTATGGAGTTTGTGCAAAAAGTGCAAAAACAGGCCGGTTAGGGTCAGGGATGGGCACAGCTGAGCACAACAGAATGTTGTATCGACTGCGTGGAATAATTATTTCGCCTTCGCGAGGTTTTATTGCATGAAAAAAAGAAAAGTGCTACCCAAGTGAAAAGTGTGGAGCGCAATAAACTGGAGAGACCCCAAATTGCCAGTTGCAAGACACTTTAATTAAGCCAAACGCAAATGCAAAGGACATGCAAACAATGTAAAATAGCAGCCGACACCACACGTTGAGGCCTGTACTGGCCAATCAGTGCAAATAGCCTGGCTCTTGGGAGTGGTCTCCCTGATAGTCCTTAACTATCGATGATTAACAGTCTTTGCAAAGGACAGGCTAAACAATGTAACTGCAGCCTGCAACTCTTAACACCCGTGGCTAACGACATGGTACGTGTGCGTTACGCCCACCCATCAGCTGAAGTGCCCGCCCACATAGCTTCCCAAACAGAGTCAGTACATCCCTCATATACATACTGTATGCTAGCATCTCTATGTGTATATTAGGCGTATCACGGTATGAACATTTTATCTGAAGGTTATTGTGACCAAAATTAGCACGGTTTACGCTATAATCGCAGAACTGTTATCGACTGTATTAATATAGTTTTCTTTTAGTTCAATCAGCAACTGTCACCGCCAACAATTTTTAGCAGGGTAACCGTGTACACCGGTAACCGTGACATCTCTAGTGTATATATTGTGTGTGTCCTATATATTGTGTGTGTCCTATCTCCTGTCTACACTAAATGCTCCCAGTCTAAGCTGTTCTCTGTAGTTGTCCCTCAATGGTGGAACAAGTTACCACTAGCCACTAGACAAGGGTCATCTATCATCATTCAAGAAGTTAGAAAAAACCTATCTGTTCTGTGACACTTTTACTGTATGATAATGTAACTTACTGTTCCTGTATACCTGCATGATGATGCTGTAATGCATTTAAAAAAAAAATTAACGAACACCGCTTGGCTTGTATTCTCTGTATTCCTGCTTGTGTTGTATGCTACTGTTTATGTCCTCGATTGTAAGTCGCTTTGGGTTTAAAAAGCGTCTGCCAAATGCAACGTAATGTAATGCAGTGTAATGTGTGGCAGCCATGGCCCAATGAGGAAAGGCCTAACGGGGCAGCCATGGCCTAATGGTTCGGGTGTTGATCTTTGGATCACATGCTAGCAGGTTTGAATCCCAATACCCTGTTAAGACCTGTAAGTCGCTTTGGATAAAAGCATCAGCTAAAGTGTGTGTGTGTGTGTGTGTGTGTCAGAGAGAGGAGGTGTTGGCGGAGTTCCTGAGTAAGAAAGAGGAGGTAGTTCAGAATATTCTATTGGCCGACAATAGGGTTGGGCGGTATCCAAATTTTGATACCTTTAAACTGTCTCTGTGTTTTCCCGGGGTATACGGTATTACCGAGAAAAAAATATTTTGTTTCGGCCTACTGTGTAACGTGCGCCTATGCCTCAAATGTACTATTTAAAAGCAGCATAGCGAATTGTGTGCATTGTGGTATGGATTAAGCAGCAAAGCGAATTTTGTGCATTGATGAATGGATTAAGAGATATTTCAAAGCATCACGCAACTCTTCCTTCATCTTGAAAATAGCATTCAACTGTCGTTTACACATGTCTGCGTTGAAACGCATTTGCAGCACTATTTCACCTACTCCATCAAAAAAAAGTACACGATGAGCAGGATCATACCCTTTCAAGCATGGGAAATAAAAGAATCAACCAACACCCAAGTCCGTTTAGACTGCGCGATAAACCATATTCTTCAGCGCAAATGAGGCGAACCTAATTCAAATGCGTGATAGCTGCACAAGGCAAAATCATATGGGCCCACGTCATGCCATGGCGGGGAAATTAATAATCAAATGGCCTTACCTTGCTTAAAACGTTGTCTTGATCACATAACTCCTTACAATTATTCCACTTAAATCCATACGGTTTAACACACCCAACAAAGATAGCAAGCGCATTGCTAATTCCCACCAGAAACCTAACAGTTTACGCTACGATGTTTTCTTCCGTTTCTTCAGTAGATGACATTTCAAACGTTTATTACCCACATCCCAAATGTCATACGTTATATTATTTTACCTTGTTGTTACTCATGTAACCTACTCAAAACACAACTCATTGGAGAGATCTCATGGAAGTGGAGTACCCCAGGCTATGGTGTGCCTTAGGGGACATATTAGATTTTTCGTTTGGTTTGAAACCAAAATACTGCCACACTGCCGATGTTGTATTTTTTTTTTTTGCCACTAACTCGTTATCTTGACTTGCCATCTTTCAACCGCGGTCTCAGTCTCTCTCTTTTTTTTTTTAATAGATAGGACAGTATAGAGAGACAGGAAATGAGCGGGGGAGAGAGAGACGGGATCGGGAAATAACCTCGGGTCGGAATCGAACCCGGGTCCCCGGATTTATGGTACGGTGCCTTAGCCATCTGAGCCATGACACCCCCGGTCTCAGGCTCTTGCGAAGCTTTCTGTCAGACCCCAAATGTCACGCAGGGTTGTCATGGTAATGACATAAACAACCCTGCACGCGATGAGAACTTCTTTAGGAAATTGATAGAATTAGTGAAAATACGATCACACAGTTATTCGGGATGATCTTCAATTTATTATTTTATATTATGACCTCATGTACTCCATATTTATTTAGATATTATATATTTTTTTAAAATGACGGTAATGAGACCGATACCGTTGGTACTTTTGGATACCTCGGGATACCTTCTTACCGTAATACCGCCCAACCCTAGCCGACAACAGCATCTCACACGCTCAGAAGGAGCTCAAAGGTGAGTGTGTATGATTGTGTGCATGGTTGTATATCTGTTTTGTACTGTGTGTCTATAATGTCTGTGTTTGTATATACTGTATGTGTTTGCATAGTGTGTGTGTGTGTGTGTGTGTGTGTGTGTGTGTGTGTGTGTAAATGAGCGATGTGTGTGTGTAAATGTGTGTGTGTGTGCAGAGGAGCAGCAAAAGGTGGAGAAGGAGGCGCGGCATGTGCGTTGTGTGCGGGAGGATAAGAGGAGGTGCGAGGAGCAGTTCAGGACTCAGAAGCGCAGCTTCCACACACACATTGCGCAGCTGCAGCTCAAGATGGAGCGCGAGCAGGAGAGGGCTCAGGAACAGCAACAGCGAGTCATCGCCGCCAAGCTGCAGGTGAGTCATGAGTCACTTACAGTATACGAATCATCGTGTCAAGCTAGAGGTGAGTCATGAGTCAGTTACGGTATACGAGTCATCGTGTCAAGCTATAGGTGAGTCATGAGTCAGTTATGGTCAAGCTGCAGGTGAGTCATGAGTCACTTATGGTATACGAGTCATTGCCGCCAAGCTGCAGGTGAGTCATGAGTCACTTACGGTATACGAGTCATCGCTGCCAAGCGGTAGGTGAGTCATGAGTCAGTTACGGTATACGAGTCATCATGTCAAGCTAGAGGTGAGTCATGAGTCGGTTACGGTATACGAGTCATCGTGTCAAGCTAGAGGTGAGTCATGAGTCAGTTATGGTCAAGCTGCAGGTGAGTCATGAGTCACTTACGGTATACAAGTCATCATGTCAAGCTAGAGGTGAGTCATGAGTCAGTTACGGTATACGAGTCATCGCGTCAAGCTATAGGTGAGTCATGAGTCAGTTACGGTCAAGCTATAGGTGAGTCATGAGTCAGTTACGGTATACGAGTCATCGTGTCAAGCTGCAGGTGAGTCATGAGTCAGTTACGGTGTACGAGTCATCATGTCAAGCTAGAGGTGAGTCATGAGTCAGTTACGGTATACGAGTCATCGTGTCAAGCTATAGGTGAGTCATGAGTCAGTTACGGTCAAGCTATAGGTGAGTCATGAGTCAGTTACGGTATACGAGTCATCGTGTCAAGCTGCAGGTGAGTCATGAGTCAGTTACGGTGTACGAGTCATCGCCAAAAAGCTGCAGGTGAGTCATGAGTCAGTTACGGTATACGAGTCATCGTGTCAAGCTATAGGTGAGTCATGAGTCAGTTACGGTCAAGCTATAGGTGAGTCATGAGTCAGTTACGGTATACGAGTCATCGTGTCAAGCTGTAGGTGAGTTATGAGTCAGTTACGGTATACGAATCATTGCCGCCAAGCTGCAGGTGAGTCATGAGTCAGTTACGGTATACGAGTCATCGTGTCAAGCTACAGGTGAGTCATGAGTCAGTTACGGTCAAGCTATAGGTGAGTCATGAATCAGTTACGGTATACGAGTCATTGCCGCCAAACTGCAGAAGTCATGAGTCAGTTACGGTATACGAGTCATTGCCGCCAAGCTGCAGGTGAGTCATGAGTCAGTTTACGGTCAAGCTATAGGTGAGTCATGAGTCAGTTACTGTATACGAGTCATCGCCGCCAAGCTGCAGGTGAGTCATGAGTCACTTGCGGTATAAGAGTCATCGCCGCCAACCTGCAGAAGTCATGATTCAGTTACGGTATAGAAGTCATCGCTGCCAAGCGGTAGGTGAGTTATGAAGTCAGTTACGGTATACAAGTCATTGCTGCCAAGCTGCAGGTGAGTCAAGAGTCAGTTACGGTATATGAGTCATCGTGTCAAGCTGTAAGTGAGTCATGAGTCACTTACGGTATACGAGTCATTGTGTCAAGCTACAGGTGAGTCATGAGTCAGTTACGGTATACCATTCATCGCCAAAAAGCTGCAGAAGTCATGAGTCAGTTATGGTATACAAGTCATTGCCGCCAAGCTGCAGGTGAGTCATGAGTCAGTTACGGTATATGAGTCATCGTGTCAAGCTACAGATGAGTCATGAATCAGTTAAGGTATACGAATCATTGCCGCCAAGCTGCAGGTGAGTCATGAGTCAGTTACGGTCAAGCTATAGGTGAGTCATGAGTCAGTTACTGTATACGAGTCATCGCCGCCAAGCTGCAGGTGAGTCATGAGTCACTTGCGGTATAAGAGTCATCGCCGCCAAACTGCAGAAGTCATGATTCAGTTACGGTATAGAAGTCATCGCTGCCAAGCGGTAGGTGAGTTATGAAGTCAGTTACGGTATACGAGTCATCGTGTCAAGCTATAGACCCTTTTCAGTCACGTGACCTTCGTAAACGCGACCACCATTTTGGACATGTAGCAGACTTCGGCTCGAATTGGTTTGAATGCGAGGAAGGCGACAAACGGAGAACATACAAGAAAAAGGAGCGAGATGCAGAAAACACCTTCGCTATCCAGTGACGTAGGGCATTTACAGGGCGAGCAGAGGGAGAAATAACAACAGTAATGACACATTAGCAACGTCGTACAGAAATAACAGTTTATGGCACAGACCCTTTCGGTTCTCGCTCATCTAGCTGCTACAATGACTGCTTAGATTGCAACAATAATACCTAACACACATTTAAGTATCCGTCGTAAAGACGTGAAACTCGTCGAGTGACGAGTGTGTTCACTGATAAGCTAACACAATCTAAAAGTAGACATACCATCACACTGCCCTGGCGCTGTGTACAGTTTACCTTCTATGGTTTGTGCACTCGCTATTTGCCATTACTTTCTCCAACCGCTGTTAGAGATTACAGGGAACGGCCTGGATTTAAGAGACAAATACATGTTCCTCTTGTTTTGAACACTTAGCCCATGTTTACATTAGACCGTATCAGCGGATCATCAGATTAACGTTTTTAAAAGCGATTAGTGTGCACACAGCAACACCAATACACGATTCGTCTGCACACAGCAACACCAATACACGGATACGCTCGGCTCCGCAGGCATCCTGCGCTCCAAATCACTCCGCCCTGAACAGCGAGTGCCCTCTGGAGGGTGCGCACTCCGGCCCTGCGCAGCTCACACAGCGCGCGAGTGAAGTGCACGAGCCACGATTCGGGACTGAGCCGCTGTGTGTGTGATCCCAGCGCAGATCACTTACCACTCGCAAGTGGAAGGATGGCAAGCCTAAAGACAATCGTTTTTTTTTTTTTTTTGTTACATAGTCAAGAGAGGTGTCGGATCACTGGATCCAGTGTAAATAGCTGCCGGAGCCAACGCCCGAGGTTCTGGAGCGCGCTCCGGCTTGCTCCCCCTCAAATTAAGCGCTGTTTGTAGAACACTGCCTCTGATCTGTCCTACAGTCTACCAACAGCAAAGGAACACAACGCTAGCTAATGTCATTAGCTAATAGCTACTACAGAAGAACAAAGAGGTTACAATGGGTTATTTTAGCCTATTTGGTTACACACTCGCCGCCACAGAATGTTAACAGCAATGTAATGCCTTTTCTGGCTAATTTTATTCGTCTTACCTCCAACAAAGTGGTCACTCCACAAGCGCTGGTATGCCGAGGGCTGCCAATCTGTTAATGGCCGCTATCCATCTTCTCCGTCGGGATCCGATAAAATGATAACCCTTGCCTTGTTTGTTGATGGTTACTACATCCAGGTGCACAACAATATAGTGGCATGATGGAAGTCTTGCTGAAAATAAACACTTTCTTTGCTGCCGTTCCTCAATGCTGGCTGTGGTAAACTACTGGTAGTACACGTCCAAAATGGCGGCCGCGTTTGTCGTGACGTCACGTGAAAAGGGTCCATAGGTGAGTCATGAGTCAGTTACGGTATAAGAGTCATCATGTCAAGCTATAGGTGAGTCATGAGTCAGTTACGGTATAAGAGTCATCATGTCAAGCTGTAGGTGAGTTATGAGTCAGTTACGGTCAAGCTATAGGTGAGTCATGAGTCAGTTACGGTATACGAGTCATCGTGTCAAGCTACAGGTGAGTCATGAGTCAGTTACGGTATACGAGTCATCGCTGCCAAGCGGTAGGTGAGTTATGAAGTCAGTTACGGTATACGAGTCATCGTGTCAAGCTGCAGGTGAGTCATGAGTCAGTTATGGTATACGAGTCATCGTGTCAAGCTAGAGGTGAGTCATGAGTCAGTTACGGTATACGAGTCATCGCTGCTAAGCTGTAGGTGAGTTATGAAGTCAGTTACGGTATACGAGTCATTGCCGCCAAACTGCAGGTGAGCCATGAGCAGTGTTGGGCATGTTACTTTGAAAAAGTAATTACTTATAGTTACTAGTTACTTCTCCAAAGCAATAACTGAGTTAGTAACTGAGTTACTCCACCAAGTTCAAGGTTCAAGGTTACTTTACTGTCAATTCCTTCTATATAATTCACATTACACAGAGGATTTGAAATTGCGTTTCACCAGATGTGCAACTTAAATACTAAACAATATACATACAATATGCACTAACTATACATATGCAATTTAACTAAAAACAATAAACATTTTGTACACAACACACAACTCAACAGAACACACACACAGACACACACAAGGTGCAGGTAAGGTTAGGAGCAGTAAGGAAGGCGCAGGTGATAAAGTGCAAGTGGCATTTTTAAATGTTCATGGCATTTTTGAAATGTTCATGGGATCTTCAGTGTGTTGATGAGCCTGATGGCTTGTGGGAAGAAGCTGTTGCTCAGTCTTGTTGTGCGGCACTGCATACTGTATGCGGGTAACACTTCCCAGATGGTAGGAGAGAGAACAGCTTGTGTGCTGGATGTGTGGTGTCTTTGATGATGTTGAAGGCCCTCTTGGAACAGTGTGAGTTGTAGAAGTCCTGAATGGCTGGTTGTGGTGATCTGATGATCTTTTCTGCAGTCCTCACCACCCTCTGTAGTGCCTTCTTGTCTGCCGCAGAGCAGCTGCTGTGCCAGACAGAGAGACTGCTGGTCAGAATGCTCTCAATGGCACCCCTGAAAAGTACCAGAAAAGTAACTAATGACCAGGTAAAGTAACTATTGCATACAGAAAGAAAATTCATACAAACAAAATGGGCCACTGCTATCCAAGATGCAGTTATGAGTCATGAGTTGCTGTATACAAGTCATTGCTGCCAAGGTGGTATATGAGTCGCCAAACTGCTTATGGTATATGAGTCACCTGTGCAGAGGCCTACAGGTAAGTCATGAGTCACTTATGGTATATGAGTCACCTGTGCAGAGGCCTACAGGTAAGTCATGACTTTTAAACAAGTTAATCAGCACAGAGAAATCCCTCTATCCTACTAATCAGGGCAGAAGACTTTGAGACCTCTGTGTGTGTGTGTGTGTGTGTGTGTGTGTGTGTGTATGTAGGAGAGGAAGGAGGCTCTTGAGGAGCAGTCTAAGGAGCGTGTGTGTGTGATAATGACGTGTGTGTGTGTGTAGGAGAGGAAGGAGGCTCTTGAGGAGCAGTCTAAGGAGTGTGTGTGTGTGATAATGACGTGTGTGTTGTAACAACCTCTGCCTTTGAAAATGTCATAGTTGTTTTCTGAAGTTTATTCCTGTCGAAGCATTCTGGCAGATTTCTCTGGTCTTTCAGTGTAATGCCTAGATCAACCACATATTGGAGTGGCGCTGTTGTGCTAAATGGCCTCCCCACTTTTGTATAAAGACGAAGAAGATGCCGGTTTAATGGTGAAGCTAAGTATCCAGTTAGATGTCTCTGGAGAACTTTCCCCGTGTGTTTTTTTTTTTTTTTTTTTGTCGCCAGTTGTCACGATGCCGTTGTCCTGGGGCCAACCGCTTCTCTGGGGATTATGCAGTATTTAAAAAAAAAACTAACCGATAATTCTGTTGTCTGCCTGGAATACGGATTATACCAGAGGAGGAAAGTTGTTGCTTGCTGCTGAAATCCTGGACTGGAGTAAGCTATGCTACGGATTTGGTAGGCTTTTTGACACTGACTGGCGTTAACACTGACTATTTTTCTTCATTTTTATTGTTGCTCCGTCTTTGAAGAGTTGACTTGCGGGGGGGGGGGGGGGGTTGAGTAATTTCTACTGATTGTGGATGTAAAGACTGTGTCTGTGTGGAATGACTGTGTTTATTATGAAATGGATTTTTGGGTGAAGGACTGAATTGTATTGCTGTGAACTGGACGAACTTTTGGGTGAACTGAACAATATATTGCAAGCGTGAAATTGGGTTGCTTGCTGAGTATTCTTTCCTTGTTTATGTATTATCATTGTGTGTTGTCTTGCAAATTTCTGAATTGTTGATAAAAAAAAAGGGTACATGTGCATTTCCTGCTATTTAAGCTGTATGCATTCATACATGTAATCTTGTGACGGTTTTCCGACCTGATGTGACTGAAACTCACTTTCTAAAAAAAAAATTATTGGCAGTTTTAAGCTGCCTGGCACCCTGGCAAACTTTTAATATGGGAAAACCGTTACATAAAATGGCACCCCAGATAATTTAACCCACTTGGTGAAGGAAATTATATTGCAATGTTTATTTTTTTAGTTTACCAGCACTATTCTGTATATTTCAGTATATTACTTTTTATTCAGTGGCTATCTCAGTGAGTAGCATGCCCAAATGGCTTCCAAAATGGGGTCTGTCACTCAAAGCAGCCAAGTTGCAGCTCAAGCCCCACAATTTCAGGGCTCTATTGTGCCACCTATTTTGTATCAGTTACCTATTGTTCAACACTCATCTACTGCTCATCATCCATCTGCGTTTCAATTACCATCCACTACTCACCATGTACTCCGGGCCCCTATACCTACCTCCCTATCTTCTATTCCAGCTTTAGAAAAACAAACCATTCAACCGCCACTTTCTCAACAATCACCGCTTGTAGCTGGAGCAACTGTTGGGAATGGTCGCTATGCTACCAATCACTCTGTTGTGGATATGGAATTGCTGGATGAGCATGATACATCGATGCACTTTACAACTTTGGCCTTACCTACGTCTCAGCACTCTTCTACTGTTAACTTCCCTGCAGCACAAAACTCTCTTTTTCGAATTTCAGTGTACAATTGCTTTTGGATGCATGTACACAACAAATTGCGAACATGTCTGCAAAAGTGGCCGAGGAGATGAAACAGCAACTGGATTATGTAAGGACAGAAATTACAGCAACCTTGAATTGGCATCTGAAACACCATCATACTGAAGTTCTTAAAGACTTTAATATGGTGCTTGCACCTTTATCCACATCATTACAGGAGATTCACTCAGGCCTTCATGATTGTTCGAGACACTATCAATGAATGCGAGTTCCTGGAGCCCCCTGCAGGCTAACCTTGGGCACTGTACACAACGCCTGGAAGGGTTGGCCCTGGATATTGCTCAGCTCAAGTCTACAATTAAAATAGGGGAAAAAACGCATGTGTCAGTGCAGACAAATTTTTCCGCACCATGTATATTCACAACGGATGACCAATCACCAGGGAGTCAGCCCCTACAGTCTACCATGCATTTATTTCCTTCATGTTGCCCTTCTGATGACTCCATCACAACTAAGGCACCGCGAGGGCCTTATGTTGGGAAGAAACCAATTAAAATTCAATTCCCTTGTTTTGGAAGAACAGAAGACACCTCAGATCCGCTATTGTATCTTGAAAAGTGCCATGATTATTTGGCTTTACATCCCCTTTCTGATGGGGAATTGCTTGCCACACTGAGGAATGTCCTACATGGAACTGCAAGAGATTGGTGGGATGTTGCTAGGGTCGAGATTGCAACGTGGAGAGTTTTTGAGCGCAAATTTTTGTCTGCATTTCTCTCGGAGGATTATGAGGATGAACTTGCAGAGAGAGTGCAAACCCATATTCAACGGGATGATGAGACTATTCGAGACTTTGCCTATATGTATCGTGCATTGTGTAAGCGTTGGAAGCCCGCAATTGGGGAGCAGGAAATCATTAAGTTGATCCTAAAAAACATTAACCCTCAATTTGCGAGTCAGTTGCGAAGTAACGGTGTTAAATCGGTGGATGACTTGGTCCGCCTGGGACAACAACTAGAGAGAGACAAGGAAAATCAGCGACAATATGAGCAAAAGGTTCAGTCTGCTCGTCAGCCCAGGTTACATAACCTTGTACCGAGTTTGCCACCCACGGCTAAATCATCCCAGCCCTTCTGTTGGTGGTGTAAAGGGACACACTCCCCTGTCTCTTGTTCCCAAATGATTCCTAGTCATAAAAAGTCTTTTAAGTCCCCTCCACCCCAACCTGGCCCGAGTGCTCCTGACACGCAAACTGCTGTTTCAGTGGGTCACGACAGTATCACAGATGACTCCCCTCCATCTGGGGCTTGGACTATGCCGTTGCAGTTAACGGTCCCATTGACAATTGGATCCTGGAAGGGCCCGGCAATTCTGGACACTGGGTCATCCTATACCCTGCTTAATGAAAAGCTGTGGCTTAATGTGCGTAAGCCAGGTGATGAGCTCAAACCGTGGATGACAGGCCCTATTTATCTGGCAGATGGTGGTGCCCGTGAACCCCTGGGGTGGGGTGAAGTGGAATTGATGGTGCAGTCTGTTCCAGTTACTCTGCCGGTGGCAGTTCTCAGTGCACAGACACTTGCTTTTCCTGCTGTCTTTGGGCTGGATTATATTTTCTTTACTGGCCTGCAAGTGGATGTCAGGAACAATGTGTACTGGTTTGAACATCATGAAAGGTTTCCCTTTCAGAGGGAGGGCGCCTCACTCAAAGGGTGGCACCCCTCCGTTGCACTCTTTTCAGCCATGGCACCATATCCTTTGTTTGCTGATGAAACGGATCTACTTAGCATTGCCTGCCGTGACGCTTGTCTTGAAGGGGGGGAGAGACAACAGCTAATGTCGCAGTTGAATCAGAACCGTGATGTCTGTACCAATGCTTTGGGTCAAACCAATGTGCTAAGCCACAAAATTTACGTCACGCAAAACATTCCAATTAGGCAAAAGCCTTACCGTGTTTCTCCGGTGAAACAAAAAATCATGGAAGACCTCATTAGGGAAATGTTGGAGGCAGGTGTCATTGAGCCTTCATCTTCGGCATGGGCGTCACCGGTAGTTCTAATACCCAAGAAGACTGGTGGATACCGATTCTGTGTGGATTACAGAAAATTGAATTCAGTCACTCACACCGATGCCTATCCCATCCCAACAATCCAGGAAATTCTTGAGTCCCTTAGTGGAGCGGTGGTCTTTTCCACTCTTGACCTCAACAGCGGGTATTGGCAAGTCCGAATGGATGGAAGTTCTCAGGATAAAACGGCCTTCATAGCCCGCTGTGGTCTCTACCATTTTAAGGTTATGCCTTTTGGACTCAAGAACGCCCCGGCTAGCTTCCAGCGATTTAATGGAGAGAGTGTTGGGTGAACTGCGAGGGAAAATATGCTTTGTTTACCTGGATGATATAATAATATACTCACCCTCCATAGAGCAGCATTTTTTGGACATCCAGGCTGTCCTTGATAAACTGCGAGAAGCCCACCTCACAGTGAATATGAAAAAAACTCACTTTTTCCGTCCCTCTTTGAAGTTTCTTGGGCATGTAGTGTCTTCAACTGGCATCGCCGTTGATCCTGCCAAGACCCAGGCTGTCCAGGAATTTCCTGTTCCTAGGAACCTGAAAGAACTTCAGAGGTTTCTTGGAATGGCTGGTTGGTACCATCGTTTTGTACCCAATTTTTCACAGCTTGCAGAGCCTTTAAATGCACTTAAGAGGAAGGGCGTGAAATTTTTCTGGACCCCCCAGTGCCAGGCCTCCTTTGATGCCCTAAAACAGCATCTGGTCTCTCCACCCATCCTGGGTCACCCCAACCTCAGTCTGCCATTCACTGTGTATACTGATGCAAGCGATGTTGGTCTGGGGGGCGTGCTTGTGCAGCGCACAGGATTAGGAACGGAAGAGATCTTGGCCTTTGCTAGCCGAGCCTTAAATGCAGCTGAACTTAATTACTCAGCCACGGAAAAGGAGTGTTTGGCAGTGGTATGGGCCCTTGAAAAGTGGAGATATTATCTGAAGGGCAGACATTTCATTGTGGTAACGGATCATTCATTTCTCATCTGGGTCTTTAAGACCCAAAAACCAAGCACCCGTCTCATTCGTTGGGCTCTGAGACTGCAAGAATTCTCCTTCACTGTGGAATACTGGAAAGGAAAGTATAACACCGTACCTGATGCCCTCTCCAGAGCTCCAGTTACACAGCTTGAGCTAACTGCCCTGACATGCGCTGCAGTCAGTCCTGCAGTGAAGAAGGACCGAGAGGAGCTGCCTATAACTGATGTCCTTTGGCGAGCCCAACAAACTGATCCAGAGATCATGAAAGTTTATGATGAAATCTCGACCTCTGGGGATGTGGCTGTTAGCCGTGCCACAAGATTTACTATCATTGAGGATAAAGTGTTCCGGGTGGTCACCTTACCTCACAAAACACTGTACCAAGCCTACATTCCAGAGGGCCTTAGACTCCAGCTCCTTGAGTTTTTTCATGCAAACCCCTTGTCTGGCCACTTGGGGCAGTTCAAGACCTGCAAACGACTACAGGCTCTGGCGTATTGGCCCAATCTTAGTGTTGAGGTGAAAAAGTTTGTCCAAGATTGCCACATCTGTCAGCTGTACAAACCTGAATGTAGGCGCCCCTGTGGAAAACTTGAGCAAACCGTTGTCAGCCGGCCCTGGGAGATGTTAGGTGTGGACTTGATGGGTCCTTTACCCAGGAGTTCAGCCAACAATATCCACCTAGTGGTTTTTGTGGACTACTACTCCCGTTGGGTGTAGTTTTTCCCTCTTCGTGCCGCCACAGCAGAGACGGTGTCTCGGGTTCTTATCAAAGATATTTTGACTCGCTGGGGCGTTCCGGACTACATTCTGTCAGACCAAGGGTCTCAATTTGTCTCTGACCTTTTCCAAAATGTCTGCCGTCAGTGGGGATTTCTGCACAAAATGACAACGGCATATCATCCCCAGACCAACATGACGGAGAGAGTAAATCGCACATTAAAGACCATGATCTCCTCTTATGTCGGCAACCACCACAAGCAATGGGATAAACATCTCCATGAATTTCGTTTTGCATTAAACACTGCAGTTAGTGAGTCTACAGGAGTGACCCCTGCAGAAGCGAACCTCAATCGGCTACTCCATGGACCCCTGGATATGTTGTTGCAGCCTCTGGGAAGCAGCACTCCTGCATGTCCTCCGGATAATCCAATCTATAAAAAGGTTGCAGAAATGAGCCAGATGAAAAGCTATGTGGATCAGAAGCTAATTAAGGCTCGGGAGAAACAAAAGGCTCATTATGATAAATCTAGGAGGGATGTGCTCTATGAGGAACAGGATCGAGTCTGGATGCGTTCACATCCCTATTCCAAGGCAGAAAAAGCCTTCTCTGCCAAATTAGCACCCAAATGGCAAGGACCTTATCGCATTGTAAGGCGATTAAGCCCTCTCAACTATGAGATTATTTTGGAAGAAACTGGTGAAGATCTCAGAGTGATGCATGTGTCCCGCTTGAAACCTTGTTATCCTACTGCTAAAGAAATGGAAAAAAATCAGCGAACCAAATTGTTGCAGCTCTTTATGGAAGAAAGTGAGGACGAAGAGTTTCTTGGATTCAATTCCACTTAAGTTGATGATGTTAAAGATTCTTTTCAACTAGGTCCTCCTCTCTCTAAGTTTGCTGATCCTATGACAAAAAATTCTCTTACTGACAGGAAACGGGTATGGGAAATTCTTGCGGAGAGCAGTGACGATGAAGACTTTTGGGGATTTCTGAGCGAGGACCTTGATTAACACGCCTTACCATATGGTGCGCCTTTTTCCAGGAGGGGAGGAATGTAACAACCTCTGCCTTTGAAAATGTCATAGTTGTTTTCTGAAGTTTATTCCTGTCGAAGCATTCTGGCAGATTTCTCTGGTCTTTCAGTGTAATGCCTAGATCAACCACATATTGGAGTGGCGCTGTTGCGCTAAATGGCCTCCCCACTTTTGTATAAAGACGAAGATGATGCCGGTTTAATGGTGAAGCTAAGTATCCAGTTAGATGTCTCTGGAGAACTTTCCCCGTGTGTTTTTTTTTTTTTTTTTATTTTGTCGCCAGTTGTCACGATGCCGTTGTCCTGGGGCCAACCGCTTCTCTGGGGATTATGCAGTATTAAAAAAAAAACTAACCGATAATTCTGTTGTCTGCCTGGAATACGGATTATACCAGAGGAGGAAAGTTGTTGCTTGCTGCTGAAATCCTGGACTGGAGTAAGCTATGCTACGGATTTGGTAGGCTTTTTGACACTGACTGGCGTTAACACTGACTATTTTTCTTCATTTTTATTGTTGCTCCGTCTTTGAAGAGTTGACTTGCGGGGGGGGGGGGGGGGGGGTTTGAGTAATTTCTACTGATTGTGGATGTAAAGACTGTGTCTGTGTGGAATGACTGTGTTTATTATGAAATGGATTTTTGGGTGAAGGACTGAATTGTATTGCTGTGAACTGGACGAACTTTTGGGTGAACTGAACAATATATTGCAAGCGTGAAATTGGGTTGCTTGCTGAGTATTCTTTCCTTGTTTATGTATTATCATTGTGTGTTGTCTTGCAAATTTCTGAATTGTTGATAAAAAAAAAGGGTACATGTGCATTTCCTGCTATTTAAGCTGTATGCATTCATACATGTAATCTTGTGACGGTTTTCCGACCTGATGTGACTGAAACTCACCTTCTAAAAAAAAAATTATTGGCAGTTTTAAGCTGCCTGGCACCCCGGCAAACTTTTAATACGGGAAAACCGTTACAGTGTGTGTGTGATAATGACGTGTGTGTGTGTGTGTGTGCAGGAGAGGAGGGAGGCTCTTGAGGAGCAGTGTGAGGAGCGTGTGTGTGTGTGTGTTCTGGAGAGGGAGCTGGAGGCCTTGCAGAGGGAGGCGGAGCGACAGAAGGAGACACAGAGCTCCTCCCTGTCATTCGTCAACGACACCATCTGCAACGCTGCTGACCTCTTCCTGCCTGGAGTGGGAAAACTACTCCGCTGACGCGAGCACACACACACACACACACACACACAGTGCTATGGAGATTTTTGCATGTGTTTTATACATGGATATATGGACATTCCTGTAGTTTTGGAATATATTTGTTTTAGAGAAACCCGTTTTTTTATCATTTCGTGCTCCGTTTTAATGTTTTGCATGTAAAGTATTTTAGACGAACCTGTGGTCTATTTTAATGACCGACACTTTCAGTGTCAATACAATAAACCTTTTAAAAATGGGATGGGTTTTTTTTGCATTCATTCCATTCTCTCTCTCTCTCCCTCTGTCACTCACGCGCGTGCGCGCACACACGCCTGTTGTGCCATATCAAATATCTTGTTATATTGCTTCATAGAGGGTGAATGTATACACATTGTAAAGTATGTGCTTATTATGTGACGTATTATGTGATATTTAAAATAAAGTAAAATTCACAGACATCATTTTGTTGTTTCACCATCAGTTCTCAAACTGCCATCCATTCTTATGATAATGCACACGCACAATTCACTGGGCATTCCTGTGCATTTACTTTCAACGGCTGCCTGCACTCATTTTCAGTGACAGTTGCAGGTCTCAGTGTAAATTTGAGACATCAGTTTGATATCTTAAATCTATGTAGAGATATAATCACATCCAAACGTTGGGGAAGGCCCGTTGAAAGTGAATGGAAGCTCGTGCAACATTCCAGAGAGCCGTATAATAAAAACATGCCGTTGTATTCTCACCATCTGTTCTCAAACTTACATTCGCTCTTGTCCAAACAGTGCTTACAACAGGAATTACACCATTGAGTTATGAACAATAAAATGGTTTTCGCAAATTATATTAACATTTTAACAAACAATGGATTTTAATAAACACCTTAACTGCTACAATTAGACTTATTTGAAGGGTGCATACATTTTAGACACCCTGGCTGAATGCAGTCCTGCAAGTGTGTGCTATAGGCTTATGTCAAATACAGTCAGTGCCATAGGGCTACACTCTCTCTCTGTCTCTCTCTCTGTGTGAAGTCATTACTCCTTCAGTCCTGTGTGTGAGCGAGTCCAGCGCCACAGAGTGTGGAGTTCACCTTACTTGCCTTGGGCACTCTGGCTGTTTTGCAAATAGACTTCCTGAATCAGTCTCACAACACGCCCAGAAATAAGCACACTCGCACGCACACACACTCTTTTACTCAAAGTTGTTTTTCCCCTAGCCAAGAACAAGTGATTGGCCGTTGACGATTTCATAGCCACCAGCCAATCCTCGCGCACATGACGAGGGCTCCAAAGTGAAAGCAACCCAGCTGCCTTTTCTGGGAAGTCAGCGATCTTCTTCTCACTTTGCCAACATCGCCGGTCTATGGTCTGCTGCGGTTACAACGCGTATAACACATAAAAAGTAACGACAGGTGCACTACTTCACGCGGGGCTCCGGCACGCCTTGGTCGGATCTCGTCGAGGAGGATACCGAAGCGAGCAAGGTGAGATTTTCGTGATTTACTTCCGGGGCACAGGAAGGCTGACGGGCGTTTGGAAGGTAGGCTACAGTACAGCATGTGCTGTTGCTTTTCAGGGGGTGCTGCGGTCTTCTGTAATCTCTTTATTCTCTTACGTGGTGTGCGCATTGGCGACGTAAACATAAATGTTTTCTTCGTAACAGCGGATTTCTGTTTTATTTTGCTGTTTTATTTGCTTTCTGTTACTGAGCTTAGTAAAGCGTGTCATTAAGGGCGATAGTTGCCATGGGCAAGTAAGTGGACCCGGCGATTGCAATCAAACTATTACATGTTTATAGTTAAAATGAATTTGGTGCGGATTATTAGATGTCTACAATAAACACAAGGCAGACTGGCTTGGAATAATAACTTTGGAATGAACAACCAGTTCCCACGAGAGGTAAATGACTGAAGGAAAGTTCTATAGCCTTAACTAAAGTAGAACCGGGTGCACAGAACAAGCGAGTGGTCATTCACAAATTGTCCGAAGAAGATTTGTACAAATGCTCAACCACACCGCGGCTGTTTGATTAGACTTTGTAGGAAGTGATCTGATTGATTCAATCACTTCCACTAAAGTCTGACCTAATCACCGCTGACCCAACAACATACTTTCAAATTGTCACATGACCTGAGAATCCGAACCATGAACTCGGGGAAAGGAAAGCACAGGGCCGTCATTAATCAGAACATTGAGGAATTCACTGGACCAACATTCCCAGAATCATTATAATCTCACCAGTCATCAAGGGGTAAATAAACTAAGCAGTATGTCAATTGTTTGCCATTCCTGACTACCTAGCATATAAAGAAGGATATCTAAATTAGACAGTATTCACTCTGATGTCTCTGATGTGTTTCCATGGTATCTTTGTATGCTGTGCTACTACTTTTTCCCTGGAATAAACAGGGAATTATTACCTTTTTCTGGAATAAAAAATGAAAATATTGCCTTGAGAAGACGTCCTTCTATCTACAACTTCTACTGTTAGTCATTTTTATACCTCTGAATGACAAATGCACCTTGTCTACCCCCCCGAAACACCTCTTTCTAAACAGGGTATTGGACGTGTTCTCTCTCTCTCTCTCACACACACACACATTTCCACTACTAAGTAGTGGAAAATGCAAATATTGTCACATGGCCAGCATCTTTCATTGTGTGTATTCTCGTTTTTTTTGTCACATTATGAAGGTTAGATGACAACAATTTCATAATTGTCATTGACGAAAGTAACATTGGTGTTGTCGTGTGCGTGTGTTTGTGTGTGTGTGTAGAATGCCAAGGGATATGCAGGAGCCAGTGTGTCTGGTGGACAATGGGCCAGATGGGGAAATGGCTGTCCAGCAGGGGGCGCTGCAGATCCTGGAGCAGATCCAGCAGCCAGTGGTGGTTGTGGCCGTGGTGGGGCTCTACCGCACGGGGAAGTCCTACCTCATGAACCGCCTGGCCGGGAAACAGACAGGTAGCAACACACACACACAGGGAAGTCCTACCTCATGAACCGCCTGGCCGGGAAACAGACAGGTAGCAACACACACACACACATAGACACACACTGGGTGAAAACTGCCATATCCGTGACTGTAGGCAGCAGTAAATGTCCATGGTCGTGCCCACACAGTGGTGCGCCCCAATACTGAGCGGTGTCACAGTGGTGCGCCCCAATGCTGAGCGGTGTCTCAGTGGTGCACCCCAATACTGAGCGGTGTCACACCCCAATACTGAGCGGTGTCACACAGTGGTGTGCCCCAATACTGAGCGGTGTCACAGTGGTGCGCCCCAATACTGAGTGGTGTCTCAGTGGTGCGCCCAATACTGAGCCGTGTCTCTTTTCCTCGCTTAAGGCTCGTGTGTGCCGTTTCCCCAGTCTCTTTGTCTTGTGAATGTTTTGAAGCAATCTTGAATGAAGAGAAATTGGAGACTAAAACCAATTCATTTGGGACCATTTCAATTTCGTGACAACAGAGCCCTGAGTCTCACCTCATTTCTTGACTGAATATTTTGAACTGACAACACACAACCATTCATTCTCATATGTCCTTAAATTTGCGCGTTTACCAGCCATATTTTCAAATTTTCTCACACACAGACACACACACACACACACACACACACACACAGGCATATCTGATGGACATGTGATAAAAACACAGGTGTGTGTGAGAACTGAGCTCCTGGTGTGTAATGGATGCTTCTCTTGACCCCTCAGGCTTTGCCCTGGGCAGCACCATCGAGTCCAAAACCAAAGGAATATGGATGTGGTGTGTACCTCACCCCAGGAAACCAGGTGTGTATTTACACACACACACACACACTTCCAGACTTAAACCCACATTCAGTGTTTTCTCTCCCTCAGAACACACACACTCAACTCAGCCCTCTGTATCGTGCGTGCGTGCGTGTGTGTGTGTGTGTGTGTGTGTGCGCGTGCGCACGTGTGTGTGGTTCCTTACAGGACACACTCTGGTGCTGCTGGACACTGAGGGACTGGGGGACGTGGACAAGGTGACATTTTACACACAGACACACACACACACACTAGTACACATATTTGTTTTGTGTCCGCTGATTGTGTCAGCTTATTTTGTATTTGTGTGTGTGTGTGTGTTTCCCATGCCAGGGCGACTCCAAGCACGACACCCAGATCTTCTCTCTGGCTGTTCTGCTGAGCAGCACTCTGGTCTACAACAGCAGAGGCACCATCGACAACAGAGCAGTGGAGGAACTGCAGTATCCTTACACACACACACACTAGCACATACTAAGACACGCACACACAAAAGAAGACACAAGAATACGCATGGTAAACCTTAACCAAAGATTCTAAATAGGTAACCAAGGTAAAGCATTCTACGTGTGGTGTGGTGTGGTTCACCTTAACCTTCTGCAGATACGTCACGGAACTGGCTGAGCACATCAAGGTGAAGGCCACGGATAAAAGAGGCGACGATTCTGAGTTTGTTAAGATTTTTCCGTCGTTCATCTGGGCTGTGAGAGACTTCACCCTGGAGAGGAAGATCGATGGGCAAGATGCAACCGAAGACGAATACTTGGACTTCGCCCTGAAGCTGAAACTTGGTATTGTTATTCTAGAAAACTGAACAAATGAGAGGGAATGTAGTGTGTGCGTGTGTGTGTATATGATTTCATGCTGGTGTTAAAACTTTCTCCCCCGAGACTTTTAAGCAACACTGTAAAAATGTTATCCAATATACCTTTTTCTGTTCTGATGTCCCTCTAAAGGCAGCAGTAAAAAAGTGGAAGATTACAACCTTCCTCGAGAGTGCATCCGTAAATACTTCCCATCTCGGAAGTGTTTCACCTTTCCGTTCCCAACCGACCCGGAAAACGTGATCCACCTGGAGACTCTGGCTCTGTCTGACCTGAAACCAGCATTCCTGGACGTCACAGAGCGGTTCTGCTCCTATGTGTTCGAGCAAAGCCAAGTCAAGCAGCTGAAGGATGGACACTTGGTTGACAGCAGAGGTAAGGGTTGGTAGTAATACAAGTAGTGTTATATCACAGTTGGCTGATGCGTTTTATCCAAGGCGACTTACAGTTACAATACATTACAGGTCATTGGTTACAGCTGGAGCAATGTGGGCTTAGGTGCCTTGCTCAAGGGCACTTCAGGCATGGTATGGGGATGGTATGGGATTCAAACCTGCAGCCTTATGATTGCAAGGCCACAGGCTCCAGCAACAATGGCCGCTGTTTGGGCCTGTGGGGGCACACACAAAGTACAGTCATTACATTTTTTACATTACACTTAGCTGAGCCTTTAAAGGGTTTTGTTTAGCCATTATAAGGGTGGGATTTGAACCTGCAACCCACCAAACTAAAGGCACTAGGCTGGCCCAGTAGTAATAGTAGTAGTAGTAGTAGTGGAAAAAGAAGACAGGACAGTGTTGTAGGTTCAAATCCCACCCTAACCAGTAGGTAATGGCTTACGGTATCCAAGACGTTATCAGTTTATGTATTGTACCTATTATAGAGTGTGAGCTTGAAAGATTTGGTGCAAATCTGTCCACCCGTTTTAAAATTAATTATAAAAAGTCATCCATTTTGAAAGCCGGCCATATTGAAAGCCTTTTCCTCCGTAGTCTAATCAGTTCATGTACCTATTGTAGAGTGCTACCACACAACATTTGGGGCATATCACAAAATTTGGTGCAAATCCATGCACACTTTAAAAAGTTATGGGGCAAACAAAAAGTCGGCCATCTTGAAAGCCTTGGCCTCCATAATATAATCAGTTCATCTACCTATTATAGAGTGTTACCACACAAAATGTGGTGTAAATCCACCCACCCTTTCAGAGGTTATCGCAAAATATCTGCGGCGGCGGAAACGGCCAGGGCGAAACCATAATATCCCCGATGCACCGCGTTTCGGGGATATAAAAAGTGTCAGCTAAGTGTAATGTTTGTCTCTCTTGCCTGCTGGTAGTATTGAAGTTGTATGTTACGTTTGTCCCTCTTGGCTACCTCTAATCTTTGACCGTCTGGTTTAATTGTATGTTGTGTCTGCCCGTAGTATTTGGCCATCTGGCAAAGTCATTTGCTGTGTTTGTCCCTCTTGGCTACCTGTAGTGTTCAGCCATTTGGTGAGGTCGTACGTGGACACCATATCCAGTGGGGGCATCCCGTGTCTGGAGAACGCTGTGATCGCCATGGCGCAGATCGAGAACGAGGCGGCGGTGCGCGAGGGTCTGGAGATGTACGAGTCGGGCATGGAGCAGCTGAGGATTTACTTCCCCGTCTACCTGAAGGACCTCAACCTGGAGCACGAGCGACTCAACACGGTCGCCGTGGAGATCTTCATGAAGCGCTCCTTCAAAGATGACCAGGGGGACCACCTCAAGAATCTAGAGGTAATCTAGTACACAACATCAAGACTCCAGAGGTGCTTCATGACGTGGAGGGAAACACATCCTTCCTACTGGTAACTGTGGGATTCGAACCTGCAACCCTCTGATCTAAAGACGACCTCCTTAACCATTAGGCCATAGCTCAAAACATAATCATCAGGACTAGAGGTAACTAGATGTACAGCATAGCGGTACAGGGTGTGAATAATAATAATAATAATAGTAATAAATGTAAAATATATATTATGTTTTGTCCATGCCTTTTTAGGAAACCAGAAGTAAGGAGTTTGGTGAAACATTTCATCCCGTTGTTAACGTCTCTAGTGCAGTATCTTGTTAGAATAGAAGATCATTGGTAATACCACACTAGAGCTTACATAGACCATAGGTTGTAGAGCCACTACAGAGCAACACCTGCAGACTCTTGACGTAGGTAGTATCATCACCTGGCTAGCATATCACTGGAGTGGCTATGGCCGACTGATTAGCGAGTAGGTCTTTAGAGTGGAGGGTTGCAGGTTCAAATCCCATCATTAGCATGGCTGAAGTGCCCTTGAGCAAGATACTGAACCCCAGGCTGTAACTAATACCCTGTCAGCTAAGTGTAATGTATTTGTGTCATTTTTTAACTTAGTTTTTATTGAACATAGCAATCAAATTACATAGAGGCAAGACTCAAGACATACTTATACAAAAGAAGGATTATTTAAGTAAATATCTAATAGAGAGGATGGGGGGGGGGTTTCTTGCTCGTTATTGTCCTCAAGACAGTAATAGAAAAGCTGGGAACCATCTTCTCAGCATTTTTTCTTTCTGAAGTCTTAAGATGTGTTATTCCCTCCATTCTATAAAGTTACCATACAAGGATGCCAGTCTTGACGTATGCACAGATCCTAAAAGACAAAGGAGTCACATATGAAATTGTGAAGCGTTGACACTATGTAGTACTCTGGAGGTACAGTACTTCACCACCTCAAGACTGTAGATGTCAGGACATGAGGACGTCAACAGGCTGTCAAGAAAACACGGCTCGTATGGTCTTAGTCTGGCCACGCCTCCTGCAGCTGAGTGAAGAGACGACTCTGAGTTCCGTGTGTGTGTGTGTGTGTGTGCGCACTTCAGGAGTCCATCAATGGTGTGTTTAGCAGCTTCGTGCAGCAGAACGAGCAGACGTCAGCGCGCCTGTGTGAGGAGATCCTCGCTGGTCTGTCTGAGGGACTCAGGAGCAAACTGCAACAGGGAGTCTACACCACCGTGGGAGGCTACCAGCTCTTCAGCCAGGACGTGGAGGACATCGTACACAAATACACCTGCCAAACCCGCGGAGGAGTCAAGGTGACACCGTCTAGAATCATACCAACACTGTGTGTGCGTGTGCTTACAAATAATGTGTATGTACATTGTGTGTACATATTGTATGTATGTGTGCATATTTAAAAATAATGTGTGTGTGTTTTCACGTTCCAGGCTGAGGAGGTGCTGGATGAGTTTCTGCGGCAGGGGAAGGAGGAGTCCGCTTTCATCCTGCATGCTGATCAAACCCTAGGACAGAAGGACAGAGAGATCTGGGGTGAGTCTGTGTGTGTGTGTGTGTGTGTGTGTGTGCAGGAGAGGAAGGAGGCTCTTGAGGAGCAGTCTAAGGAGCGTGTGTGTGTGATAATGACGTGTGTGTGTGTGTGTAGAGGAGCGTGAGCGCGGCATGCTCCTCGAGCAGGAGGTGCGAGCTGGGGAGGAGCATCTATAACGTGTGTGTGTGTGTAGAGGAGCGTGAGCGCGGCGTGCTCCTCGAGCAGGAGGTGCGAGCTGGGGAGGAGCGTCACCGGCGGCTGGAGGAGAAGATGGAGGCGGAGAAGAGGAGTAACGAGGAGCGCGTCAGACTCCTCCTCGTCAAGATGGAGGACGACATGGAGCAGCAGCGCAAGGAGAACCAGCGCGCCATGGACGCCAAGCTACGGGAACAGGTGTGTGCGTGTGTGTGTGTAACGTGTGTGTCTAATGTGTGCATGTGCAACGTGTGTGTTTGTGTAACCTGTGCATGTGTAACGTGTGTGTGTGTGTATGTGTGTAATGTGTGCACGTGTAACGTGTGTGTGTGCGTGCGTGTGCAGGAGCAGCTGCTGCAGATGGGTTTCGATGAGAAGGCGGAGGCGATGTGCTGGGACTTGGAGGCCAGCAGGAGGAGGTGGGATGAGGAGACGCAGAGGAGACGCGACCAATTCCAGCAGCAGCTGCAGCAGCAGGAGCAGAGGCACCAGCAGGACATGGCCTCCCTCAGACAACAGCAGGAGCAGATATGCAGGCAGGCTGCTGCACCTCCTCCAAGTAGGAGTAGAGGAGGATGTAGTATTCAATAAAGGAAGAAGAGGCTATTATTTATTTGGCAGTGATTATATTTTTCAGTATATGAAAATACTGTTTTCGTGTGTGTGTGTGTAAGTAATATATGAAAATGTCAATAATTGCGGTATTATCATGTACTGCAAACTAATGTATATTGACGACATTGAAGAACTATACAGTATATTCAAATACATATATAAATTTTAGTCGTTGTTTATCATTTAAAACTGCTGTGTGTGTGTGGGTGGGTGGGGTGGATGGGGGTGCTCCACTATATATTACTATTTATTCAGACCAATAAAATGATTGCTATACCAATGTAAAATGAGGTAACGTCATTGTGCCTTCTTGATGCACTGAAATGCAATGCCATCTACAGTAGTGACTCATGTTGTTAATGATGTAATATAAATTCTCATTTCGATTATCAAATGTAATCTAATGATTTTCACCTTAATGCATTGAAATCCGTCGATTGTTATGTCGATGTAATAATGTCTTATGTAAGGCAATGGCATACAGCTGTCTTCAGGACTAAGACATTCAACACTTCCTTTCCGTAAAGTCTTTTCTCAGGAAGCTGTAATACATGATTGCTTATGTAATAAAAATGTAGGACAATCCTCTTATCAAACCTCAGTATCTGTTTTTGTCAGTGTGCCTTGTCCTTCAGTCCCTTCATCAGAACACATGTACATGTTTGTACTCCCAGCAGTCATATACAGTACTGTGTCAGGGGAAGCCGTGGCCTAGCGGTTAGAGATTTGGTCTGTGGTTCAATGTGCCGCCGGTTCAAATCCCACCCTAACCAGTAGGTAATGGCTGAAGTGCCCTTGCAAGGCACCTAACCACACATTGCTCCAGGCTGTAACCAATAGCCTGTAATAACTGTAAGTCGCTTTGGATACCTACTGGTCAGGGTGGGGTTTGAGCCAGCAACCCTCTGATCTGAAGTCCAACTCCCTAACCACTACGCCACAGCAAGATTTGTCAGACTGTCACAGAGACTTGGATTCATCATAGCCATCATAGACTGTTCCTTTCATCATTGAATTAATTACATTAAAAAAAAGGTTTTTTTCTGTTGGAGATTGTATTATTATTTCAACTCTTCCAGGTGGTACTGCAGTTAGTTTCTGGCTGGGGGGGTTAGGGGCGATTGTGAGCAAGTCCAGAATGAAGAGGAGTCAATGGAGCTACAACCTTTCACGGCCGGCAATAGTACAATAGTATAGAAAATGTGGAAAAGGAAAAGACAATGTGTTATCTACAGTAGGTAGGCTATGTGGCCTAGTGGTTAGAGCGTTGGTCTGTAGTGCCGAGGGTAGCAGGTTCAAATCCCACCCTAGCCAGTAGGTAATGGCTGAAGTGCCCTTTGAGCAAGGCACCTAACCCTACACTGCTCCAGGTTGTAACCAATACCCTGTAATAAGTATTAACCCTGTAATAAATAACTAAGTCGCTTTGGCTTAAAAAGCTTCATATGATGTGTCTGTGGCACCAACATTGTCCTCCTAGCATCAGCACTGAATGCTACTTACAGAAGCATCATCTAATCATCAGCACTGAATGCTTCACTTACAGAAGCATTAGCTAATCATCAACAGTCTTCTATACAGCTTGTCTGTGCATCTGTGTGTGCCTTGCTCAAGGGCACTTCAGCCATTACCTGCTGGCTAGGCTGGGATTTGAACCTGCAACCCTCTGATCTTAAGTCCAACACTAGGCCACAGCTGCCCTCAAATAGATACTAGTTGGGCAATGCTGATCCTATACTGTAGCCCAGTACCAGTGCCCACCCCACAGATGCACAGACAAGCTGTATAGAAGACTGTTGATGATTAGCTGAAACGTGTGTAAGTGAAGGAGGACAATGTTGGTGCCACAGACACATCATATGAAGCTTTTTAAGCCAAAGCGACTTACAGTTATTACAGGGTATTGGTTACAACCTGGAGCAGTGTAGGGTTAGGTGCACCTAACCCTACACTGCTCCAGGTTGTAACCAGTAATAACTGTAAGTTGCTTTGGATTAAGAAGCGTCACCTATACGGTGTTCATTTTAGGACATCGTCAGATATCAGTCTCATATGTCAGATATCAGACTCACATGTCAGACTCAGACGAAAAGGTATCAGCTTCATCCAAAAGTAACTCATTCTCAGAAAAACCTATGTCGTACTCAGATGAAAAGTCATCATTGTCAGAAAAATATCTGTCATCCTCAGATGAAAAGGGAGCAGTAACCCAAGGGAGCAGTGCGGTGGGACGGTACCATGCTCAAGGTACCTCAGTCATGGAGGAGGATGGGCGTGAGTGCTGGCTGATCACTCTCCCCACCAACCTAGCGGGCCGGGAATCAAACCGGCAACCTTAGGTTTAGAAGTCTGACACCCTAACCGCTTACCCATGACTGCCAATATTCAATGTATGAGAAAAATACTGCATACACATGCAAGATTAGGCAAGATTCCCACCCTCAGGGGACGTTTGAAGGGATTTGAAACGTGTGTGTGTGTGCACTTCCATTTTACATGTACACACACACACACACGTGTGGACTTCCCTTCGCTCCGAAACGTATTGGGACACACTGCACTTTCTCACACACACACACACACACACACACACACACACACACAGCTTGTTGGGCTTGTTGCTGCATGAAGAAAGAGGCTAAAGTGTCATGAACATTCCCCTGCCTGTCACTGAGTAAAATATGTTTTAAAAGCTGCTCTCTGGGAAACGTGTACGTTCAATCCAGTGCAGGACAGAAAGACTACGCAAGAGCTTCTTCCCACCCGCTTTATAAATATTTAGGCCATGTCTTTTTCAACCTTTCCTATCTTTTTCTATTATTATTTTTACAGAAAAGGCAGTAGTCGCAACATCCATTTCACTGCCTGTTGCGCCAGCACAAGACGACATGTGACATAAAAACCTTGAATCCTTGAATCCCCCTGCCTCTCTCACTGAGTAACATCCCCCTGCCTCTCTCACTAACAGCCCCCTGCGTTCACCTCACCTTCCACACCTGTGAAGATTATCATTCATGCAGGTGATGTTTACCTGAGGGGTTTACCTGTAGGCAACTGGACCTTTCCTTCCTCATTCTGAGGAGATTCGTCAGTTTGTCAGAACTTTGTCAGAGCGGACGAAGCTCCTTGGAATGTGGAATGAAATGTCTTAAAACACAAAGAACAAGTTCAGTCCAGTTCAGTCCGTTTCACTTCTCATTCCCAGGAGGAACACAGCATCCTGGTAGGAATGTCAGGCCAAAGCAGACCCAGAAGAAAGCTTGTTGGCGAGCGTCATGTTTTGTGCTGAATTCAAGTAGCCAATACAGGCTGATAAACAGCGAAGTGACATGGGCTTGTTTGATTAAACACCACTGCGTTTTGAACCCTACGCCCTGGTTTTATTTACACAAGCAGATTAGGCCAGCTAGGAGAGCGTAGCAGCAGAAAGGGACGAGAGATGAGCATGATCTCTCACCATCATAGCCTTATTTGGAAATACCAACCTTACTTGTATACTGTATATTGTTAAGTGGCCTGTTAGCCTGGCTAGCCAGACTAAACGTACCCCTTCTCTGCTCAGTCCGTTTCACTTCTCATTCCAAGGAGCTCTTTCAGTTTTGACAAAGTTCTGACGAACTGAAGAAGCTCCTTTGGAATGAGGAACAGAATGTCGATCACTACCTACCGTACACCTGCAGCTCACCTGTAATCAGTGTCTCTGCCAACTGTTTCATATTTCCTGCTGCCATTCTCCTGCACCGTTACTCAAAGTCAAACATGTCATGCTTGGAAGCATTACATTACACTAACCAATACATTACACTCACCAATACATTACATTAGACTTAGCTGACGCATTTTACTCAAAGTGACTTACAGTTATTACAGGGTGTTGGTTACAACCTGGAGCAGTGTAGGGTTAGGCACCTTGCTCAAGTGCACTTTAGACATTACCTACTGGTTAGGGTGGGATTTGAACCTGCTACCCTTTGAGCTACAGGCCAACGCCCTAACCACTAGGCCATGGTTTCCCCATGCTCAACAGCACCACGACTCGCCAAGTACTCTTCCAAAGTCAAGCATCCTTCTGACTTCTACCAACTCCCACACACGTGATCCATAGGGGTTTCAAGGCTGCACTTGCTGCATCCTGGCCATTTTAAAATAGCCATTCTTCACGTTTCTGTGAATGGATTCTGCCCTCATAACAGCAGTTAGGTAAATAAGGAGGAACGGCATGTCACACGCACACGCATGAACCTACACACACACACACACACACACACACACATACATACACACACACCTACACAATAAACACACATACCCACTCAATCAGCTCAGTTGCACACAAACACACACACACACACAATTAGGGGATGTACAGACTGATTAGGGTCAGTACCCACCTTCTGCAAGTATGTCGGCCAGTTTAACAAGTTAGGAACACACACACACACACGCACGCACACACACACACATTGTAAGTATGTCGGCCAGTTTAACAAGTTAGGAACACACACACGCACGCACGCACGCACACACACACACATTGTAAGTATGTCGGCCAGTTTAACAAGTTAGGAACACACACACACGCATGCATTCTTGCTGTTTTAAAATATCCATTCTTCTATGCGTCTCTACACTCGTGCCAGGTAAAATACATGTTAAACAGTTTTCTGTACGGCATTTTATCGTTTTCAAGTTGTTACATTGCTTAATATAACTAAACACAACTTCATTGTTTATGGTCATTGCGTTTGTGTTCCTATACGATTTCAGAGCTTTCGACTACAGACAAATATCAATGTTTTTCCCGTTTTGTGGTTGTTTTCACCTCGCACCACAGCAGAAATACGATCGTGTTTAAATGTTGAAAAATCAGTTGACAGCAAGGTATCGATTCGAAAGTGAAAGTAACTGTCTGGGATTCCGAGAAATCAGCGCTGTTTCTTCAGCAGCAGTTCTGTGACAATATATAGACTATAGGAAATACAACCAGCTTCACTCAAGCACCTCATAGCCTACCGAGAGCAGCGACGTGGCTGGTGTCCCATCTTGTCAAGGCTAAGGAGAGCGTGTCTCACTGCCGGTAAGTTATTTTTCACACCTGGAAAAGACCGGATGCTAACGTATTAGGCTATCATTCATGCAAGTATGACATTTAGGGATGCTGTAGTCTTCTACATTGTTTTGTTTTGTGTTTGTTTGTTTGTTTGTTTGTTTTTTTGACGCTGTTGTAATGCTGTGTAAGCGTCGACATTATCAGGTTTACAATTTTCTGCACATTCCTTCCCTTGTATTCAACTTGGCCTAAGGTGAGTCGACTTCTCATCTAGCAAAACTGCCAATTAAGTTCTCTACAGGTGAATGGAACAGAGAGAGAGAGAGAGAGAGAGAGAGAAGCCTACGGGCGTGCGTGTGAGAGATCAACATACTGCAGTAAGAGCCTGAAGAAGCAGATCGCGAAACGCGTTGCTCAAAAATAAAAATCAAGAAGTATGAAGGTGTGCGGTGAAATTCCTTTTTATACTGTATATACTGCAGTAAGCAGGCCCGTAGCCAGCATTGTGGAGGGGGGGGGGGATCTTTTTTCCCCCAAAAGTGGACTTCATCTGGCCCCCTACTCCCGTACCCCCCAAATACACGAGCACACTTCAAATCTTCTAATTTAGACATTTTTTTATTCGTTATAAGTTCTCTGTTGTCTAACTTATTGTTATCTTCCTACAACTGTGCTGTGACTTCATTGTCTGTCTCTGTTGCTCACCTCAGTTGTCCGTTGTTTCTCTTTTCCATTGCCTGTCTCTGTTGCTCTCCTTCATTGTCTGTCTCTGTTGTTGCTCTCCCCTCCTCTGTCTGTCTGTTGTTGCTCTCCTTCATTGCCTGTCTGTTGTTGCTCTCCCCTCCTCTGTCTGTCTGTTGTTGCTCTTCTTAATTGCCTGTCTCTGTTGCTCTCCTTCACTGTCTGTCTGTTGTTGCTCTCCCCTCCTCTGTCTGTCTGTTGTTGCTCTTCTTCATTATCTGTCTCTGTTGCTCTCCTTCATTGCCTGTCTGTTGTTGCTCTCCCCTCCTCTGTCTGTCTGTTGTTGCTCTTCTTAATTGCCTGTCTCTGTTGCTCTCCTTCACTGTCTGTCTGTTGTTGCTCTCCCCTCCTCTGTCTGTCTGTTGTTGCTCTTCTTAATTGTCTGTCTCTGTTGCTCTCCTTCACTGTCTGTCTGTTGTTGCTCTCCCCTCCTCTGTCTGTCTGTTGTTGTCTGTCTCTGTTGCTCACTTCAGTTGTTGTTTATGGCATCAGAACACTCCTGATCTGCCCATGCTTTAGCATAAAAAACAACAATAATTTCTAATTGAGATAAATGTTTCAAGTAATCCTGAGATTGAAATAATATCGCACAGCCCTATAAGGACAATTAATTTAAAATTGCCCAAATGCAGCAACAGTGGGTTTTCACACACACTGGTCTGAACATTTTCATTTTTCAGCTAGTGCACACGTTTCTTTTCACTCTGATCCAAATGCCAAACCACTGACAGGGCGTCATGTTACCATGACAGGGCGTCATGTTACCATGACGACTGAAAAACATGTGCTCTTAAAGTCTCGCATTTTACTGTCTTCATACCACACCACAGCTCCGATTTCCCAAGCTGAAAAAAAATAAAAGCAGCCCCAGGTCCGACGCTACTAGTACCTAGCCATCGAGCCACCTAACTCATCTCTGTGTGTGCGTGTCACTGACACACACAGACTGACGGACGCATAGACCCCACCCCCACTGATCACTCTGACAGATCGATCTACCACTACTGTTGTAAACAAAAGAAAAACAAAGTCCTGCACTCAGCACCTTACCCATTTTGGCCCTTTTTTGGAACATGGCGCCAATATTTTGAGACAAAGTAGCAGCAGATTTCTTGCGTTTTCTGTCTTTATCTTCTTTTTTCCCCCATTTTCTCTTCTATCCAGGACTACCGCGTGACGTCACCGTACCGCGAGATTTTGTTAGGCACCATATTGGAAGACCAAGTACATGCACTCACAATATAAAACAAAGTACGAGCGAGAGTAAAGTGATACGATGGCTGATAATTCTGGTTATGTGAGTACATTACCAGTTGCAGAAAGGGCACGGTATGTGGAGAAACTGGCTGTGATTGATAGGTTTGACCCATATGATAAGACTCGGGGTAAGGGAGAGTGGATTTTTTTATTTCATAATTTATTTTTAATTTACTACTTATCTGTTTTTATTTATATGTATTTGAATTATTTGGACATGGGGAAAAACTATATTTAAAATCCAAAGAGGGATGGAGGGAGGAAAATTAAAACAAAAGAAGAAATGAAATATAGAGTAGAGTATATCTGATAAAATTAAGGATGTTTTTATTCAGTAAACATTTAAAAAAATGTTCTACAACACTCTAGCCTAGTGACTTACCAGTAACAAAATAGACTTGAAGTATTCAGATCCGCTCTGCATAAAGCAGCTAAATCCTCTCTCTGTCTCCTGGCAGAAAGCTCCTTGGTTTGCTCCCCTTGTGTCTCAATCACAGCTGGTATTCTGTAGAAAGACTTCTTTTCACCTTTCCCATCAGCTTTGTTAGAACCCTAACACAGCACAAAAGTTTACCATTGTAGGTTTATGATGAACCAAGTTCCTCGTGGGTTCACATACCGCGCGCTGCCGTTATTTCCCCCAATCACGAGTTTGTTGGTCTTCCAATATGGCGCAGGGTTTGTTTACTTCCGGTTTCGGGTGACGTCAGTGAAAGGGGTCTAATGGGGGCATTACCGCCACCCACTGGATTGGGGTGTAAAGCAGTCTGAACAAAACGTGTAAACATAAACATAGGAGAAATGAACCCGTTTTTCTAACTCGTCCTCACTTAGTCTACTTTTCTTTTTTGATTAGTCTGGATTTGATATTGTAAATTTAAATGTGAATCAATGTATATTCATCGGAGATGAACAAATGAATAAATCTTGAGTAATCTTGAGGGGCGTGTGTGTCCGGGGAGGGGGGGATCGAACGAACCCTCCGATCCCCCCTGGCTACGGGCCAGGTAAGATATTTTATTTGAGGACTGACTTTGCTGCAGTATCCTGCCCTCTAGCGGAGAAACCAGACACACAAAATTGACACATTATAATGGTGTAGCGTACTCTGGAGTGATGTTCTGATGATCCTACAAAACACTGATGTAGGGTTAACCTTTGTAGCCTTGTAGGGTTTGTGGGACCCGTTTTCAGTTGGGAAAAGTGATAAAGTGTTACCAAAATGATACAAATAATTATTGTTTCCCACCGAGATTCGCTGGTTTTGACTCATTTGTTGTGAGGAACACAAATAAAAAAATAAAAAAAATCAGTGACGCCCACTTGCGTGCAAACTCTCCAAAATGCACACCGGTTAATGACTGACTGAAATGTGGGACTAAACAAAGAGAACAAAAGCAGAAATGTAATCATGAGACAATCTCATCTCGTTGAGGAAAACTATGTGCGGCACTGTAGGAATTACCCTACGACAGTGTTCCTGCACCTCTTCACACACACACACATACGGACGTGTGTGTATGTGCGCATATTAAGAGGCAGAGATGTAAAGTAATGGAAGTAGAACAACATGCGTACTCTGCTTCAGTACTAATGTATTATTTGTACTTAATTAAAGAATATTAATTATTTCTGCTTCAGAACTAATGTAGTATTTGTACTTAATTTTAATTGAATATTTTTTCCCCTCCTACTTACACTTTTACTTCATTACATATTTTCGGCAAATGTTATACTGAGTAAGCGTAAGTAAGTTTACCTGAAGGCAGTGGTAAACCTGGCAATGGAAGAACCCTTTGCTGACATGAGAATGATGCATCTGGGCTGTTCTATTAAAAAGTTTATTAGGCTTAATTTACTTTATTAACTTTCAGCACTTGTTGTACATTTACTTTGAGCACTTGAGCAGTAATTTTTAATACTTCTACTTGTACTTTCAGGACTTGAGCAGTAATTTTTAAATGCATCTACTTTGTACCGTCATTGCTGGAGTAGTAATTTATGCAATACTTAAGTACAAAACATTTTGGACACTTCAGTACTTCCACTTCAGAGTGGTGTTTAAAGAACACTTCAACTTCTACTCAAGTCAGCTTTTTGACTTGTACTTCTACTCCCCAGTGTATTTTATACATCTTGCGAAAGATGGTATCAATGCAAGTGCCAGTGTGTCTGGTGGACAATGGGCCAGATGGGAAAATGACTGTCCAGCAGGGGGCGCTGCAGATCCTGGAGCAGATCCAGCAGCCAGTGGTGGTGGTGGCCGTGGTGGGGCTCTACCGCACGGGGAAGTCCTACCTCATGAACTGCCTGGCCGGACAACAGACAGGTAGCAACACACACACACACACACACAGGCATATCTGATGGACATGCGATAAAAACACAGGTGTGTGTGGGAACTGAGCTCCTGGTGTGTAATGGATGCTTCTCTTGACCCCTCAGGCTTTGCCCTGGGCAGCACCATCGAGTCCAAAACCAAAGGAATATGGATGTGGTGTGTACCTCACCCAAAAAAGAAAGGTGTGTATTTACACACACACACACACACACACACACACACACATACATACACACACACAATTACAGACTTAAACCCACATTCAGTATTTTCCCTCCCACAGAACACACACACACTCAACTCAGCCCTCTGTATCGTATGTGTGTGTGTGTGTGTGTTGTCCCTTACAGATCACACTCTGGTGCTGCTGGACACTGAGGGACTGGGGGACGTGGACAAGGTGACATTACACACACACACACACACACACACACACACACACACACACAGTTGTATTAGATTACGTTATACTGAACTTAGCTGAGCTTTTATTTCAAACTTTTGATTTCAAAACTGACTCACTAAGCATTAGGCCATGACTGTCGTCATTTATGGCAGCTTATTTAGTATTTCTGTGTGTGTGTGTGTGTGTGTGTGTGTTTCACATGCCAGGGCGACTCCAAGCACGACACCCAGATCTTCTCTCTGGCTGTTCTGCTGAGCAGCACTCTGGTCTACAACAGCAGAGGCACCATCGACAACAGAGCAGTGGAGGAACTGCAGTATCCTTACGCACACACTAAACTCAATGCAAACGCAAAAACTAGAGCAGCAAACAAGTCATCACTAGCACTAACTGTATTATAGTGTTTAATCAGTAGCCATAGGCAGTGGTATGGAGCTCACATAACAGTGCTAACCGTGGTACAGCTTTGGCTACTGTCATTACTGTGTTTAAACATATTTCTGTCAGGACCATTTAAGTCAAGGAACACAGGAGAAAATTCGACAATGAAATGTTTATTAAAGTTATGAATTACATTTGGCGGTATGGCTCTGTTCAGAGGAGTCCCCTGATTTTTCATGAGCACCATGAAAAAAGCAGATGGTCAGGGGACAGCAGCAGTGTTAGGGAGATCTCACCCAGTTTAAGACAGACAGAGAACTATTCTCACCATGAACAGAGCAGGCAACATGACAAGAGTACAGCACATGCCATGTTATACACGACAGGGTGGAGCAGGGGAGGAGGTGGGTAGCAAAGAGCATCAGCAGCAAGAAGTGAGCAGCATATGATTGGGGCAAACCCGGTAGCTTTTAAAGGGCGTGTTGTGTGAGCGTAGCCAATCAAAAGCAAGAGGTGATGATCAGCTGAGGGGACAGCTGAGCAAATTAGCTGATGTAATCAGTGACGAGGGAAAGCGTGCAGCTCTTGACTACCATGGCCTGGCCAGAACTAACGCTGGTGCTTGATTAGTTTTAAATATTAGCAAGATGCTAGATGGGTAACAAACAGACAGAGAAAACCCTATATGTTACTCTATGTCGATATGTTGTCCTGTCCTGCTGTCTTTATGCACTTTAATAACTGTCCTGTCTATGTCCATGCATGGGAGAGTGAAAACCTAAAATTTCAATTTCTTTGTAGGAACAGTGCATATGAAGAAATTGACAATAAAGTTTACTTTGACTTTGAGCTAGAGCTAGAGCTAGCTGCATTATGGAATCTGGAAGCATTTTGTGGTGTGGTTCACCTTAACCCCCTGCAGGTACGTCACAGAACTGGCTGAATACATCAAAGTGAAGTCATCTGATGAAGAGGGAGAAGACTCTGAGTTTGTCAAGTTTTTCCCCACGTTCATCTGGGCTGTGAGAGACTTCACTCTGGAGAGAAAGATCGATGGGAAAGATGCGACGGAGGATGAATACCTAGACTTTGCCCTGCAGCTGAAACCTGGTAACTTTGGCCGCATGCACACACACACACACACACACACACACACACACACACATTTTCTCTCTCTCTCTCTCTCTCTCTCTCTCTCTCTCTCTCTCTCTCATGTATTTCTCCGAATCAGTGTATTTTTTGTGCTAACCCAAAGCTCTTATGTGCCCTTAAAGGTAACGGTAAAAAAGTGAACGATTACAATCTTCCTCGAGAGTGCATCCGGAAGTACTTCCCGTCCCGTAAGTGCTTCACCTTCCCATTCCCAACCAACCCGGACAGTGTGAAGCGCATGGAGTCCCTGTCAATGTCCGAGCTGGACTCGGAGTTTCTGGAGGTCACCCAGCGCTTCTGCACTTTCATATTTGAGCACAGCCCAGCCAAGCTACTCAAGGATGGACACTCCGTAGACGGCAGAGGTAAGGGCTACTAACAGCAATAGTGTTCGTAGTAGCAGCAGTAATAGCAGCACTAATAGTAGTAGTAGTTGTAGCAATGCAGCCGCAGTAGTTTTTAGCCATCTAGTGAAGTTGTATGTTATGTTTGTCCTTCTTGGTTATCTGTAGTTTTTGGCCATCAGGTGAAGTTGTATGTTATGTTTGTCCCTCTTGGTTATCTGTAGTTTTTGGCCATCAGGTGAAGTTGTACGTTGTGTTTGTCCCTCTTGCCTGCCCATAGCGTTTGGCCACCCGGTGAAGTCATATGATGTGTTTGTCACCTCCTGACTCTCTGGAGTTACAGACCATCAGATGAAGCTTCATATTGTGTTTGTCTCTCTTGGCTGCCCGTAGTGTTTGTTTGGTCCTCTGGTGAGGTCATATGTATTGCATTTGTCCCTTCTTGACTGTCTGTAGTCTTTGGCCACCTGGTGAGTTTGTACGTGGACACTATGGTGAAGGGGGGCGTTCCCTGTCTGGAGAACGCTGTGCTTGCCATGGCGCAGATCGAGAACGAGGCGGCGGTGCGTGAGGGCCGGCAGGTGTACGAGGACGGCATGGGCAAACTGAAGAGCCGCTTCCCCGTCCTGCTGGGCGACCTCACCGAGGAGCACCAGCGTCTCAACCGCCTCGCCATCGAAGCCTTCATGAAGCGCTCCTTCAAAGACGACGACGGCGCGTTCATGGGCTCACTGGAGGTAAAAACGTGGACAACACACACACAGCGCTTCATAAAGCACATTCAGGACCTCTTTGGAGATTACATGGACATACAAACACACACACATGGAACATAGGACAGTGTGAGCATTGGGTTGTGGGAACATAATGTAGATTTGTTGGAACATAGGCGACATAGGACTGTGGGAACATACGACTGTGTGAACATAGGGTTGTGGGAACATGGAGAACTAAAGACTGTCGGAACATAGAGCTGTGGGAACATCGAGCTGTGGGAACATACTGTATGTTTGTTGGAACATAGGGGGCATAGGGCTGTGGGAACATAGGGGACAAAAGGCTATGGGATCATGGCTGTTTTAAGATGAGGTTATGGGAACATAGGGAACATAGGACAGCTGGAACACTGGGAACATTGAATTAGTGGAATGGAGAGCTGAGCCTGTGTGTGTGTATGTTTGTGTGTGTGTGTGTGTGTGTGTGTGTGTGTTTCAGGAGTCCATCAACCGTATATTCACTAGCTTCGTGCAACAGAATGAGCAGGCATCAGTGCATATGTGTGGGGAGATCCTGGATGGTCTGTCTGAGGGACTCAGGAGCAAACTGAAACAGGGAGTCTACACCACCATGGGGGGCTACCAGCTCTTTAGCCAGGACCTGGAGGAAGTTGTCACGAAGTACAAGCAACAGACCCAAGGAGCTGTCAAGGTCAGTCACGGTCGCTCATCACTAGGGTTGCAAAATTCCAGGCATTTTCAAAGTTAGAAATTTTCCACTTTCTTTAATGTCCATGACACTAAAGAAGAAAAACTAAAAAAGTCACCGCACATCCGAATGTTGTCATCAACATTTGGATAAATGCCTGTGATGTGAAGCAGAATTGTTTTCCCATTATTCCGCCTTTTCTACTCATTCTGCTCGGGGCACCTTCAGCGTGGAAATGCACCTCCTTCTGCAAAATCCATGTTTGGTCTGTTTGTGGCCCACTTGAATTAGAATCTAATTCCTTTACTAAAGTTTTCATGGAAACTTTTGGGAATAATATTTGGGAATGGTACTCTCCCCCATCCTCCTCCATGACTGAGGTACCCTGAGCACGGTACTCTCCCCCATCCTCCTCCATGACTGAGGTACCCTGAGCATGGTGCTCTCCCCCATCCTCCTCCATGACTGAGGTACCCTGAGCACGGTACTCTCCCCCATCCTCCTCCATGACTGAGGTACCCTGAGCATGGTGCTCTCCCCCATCCTCCTCCATGACTGAGGTACCCTGAGCATGGTAAAGACCTGCTGCATTGCTCTCTTGAGCCAACACTTGCACAGATTAGGCATAAATGCAACTTCGTTTTGTGTGCTGTGGTGTGCTGTGTCACAATGACACTGGGAGTTTCCTAGTTGAATAAAAAAAAAAAAAAAACACTGTAACCTCAGACAATCCCAATACTGCCCTCGCTGACAACAGTGGAGCCAATGTTGTGAACACCAGGTGCACCAACAGGCTTCGCTTATAAAGGCTTCATCTGCATCATTGTCATGTATTGGGCCCTACAGTATAATGCGTATGTGTGCGTGCCTGTGTGTGTGTGTATGTGTGCGTGCGCGTGCACGTGTGAATGTGTGCATGCATGTGTTTATGTGTGCTGACTGTGTGTGCGTGTGTGTGTCCGTGTGTGCGTGCATGCGTGTGTGTGTGTGTGTGTTTTCATGTTCCAGGCTGAGGAGGTGCTGCAGGGCTTCCTGAAACAGAGGAAGGAGGAGTCTGCTGCCATCCTGCAGGCCGACGAGAGCCTGAGCAAGAAGGAGAAGGAGCTCTGCGGTGAGTGTGTGTGTGTGGCAGGGACAAAAAGTGGCATGACTGGGAAACTGAGGAATTGTGGTGAGAAAACGTGAGATGGGGTCATCAATTGTGCCGCCCAGGTTTTTTGCGACCAGGTTTTGGGGTGACCCTGGCAGAGCCCATATTGTACCACCCAGGTTTTTTGTGACCAGGTTTGGGGTGACCCTGGCAGAGCCCATATTGAGCTTGTGATGGATTGAGTTCTGGGATGGGATCAGCTGGAGCTCAGCTTTACATTACGTTACTTTACATTGCATTACATCACACTTAGCTGACGCTTTTTAACCCAAACTGACTTACAGTTATTACAGGGTATTGGTTACAAGGTGCCTTGCTCAAGGGCACTTCTACTATTACCTACTGGTTAGGGTGGGATTTGAACCTGCTACTCTCTGCACTGCAGATCAACGCTCTAACCACTAGGCCACGGCTGTCCAACAGCTTTAGACAGGTTGCAGGGCAGGTTGGGGAGATGTGTAGTGTCCATGAAGTCATCCGGCTGCGGTGATAGGTACAGCTACGCATCATCAGTATAGCTGTGATCTGAGGAGCCGTGTGAGTGGATAATACAGCCCCGCAAGGTGGTGTACATGGCAAACAGAAGGGCCCCCAGCACTAACCCTTGGGGCACCCCTGCGGACAGGCTGTAAGTTGTGGACAGTTGCCCTTGTCATGACTCGGTAAGGGACCTTCCATGTAATGTGTGTGTGTGGTGTGTGTGTATGTGTGTGTGTGTGTGTATAGAGGGGCGCGAGCGTCAGGTACTGATGCAGCAGGAAGTCTGTGCTGCTCAGGAGAAACAGCGCCACATGGAGGAGAAGATGGAGGCTGAGAGGAAGAGTGGAGAGGAGCACATGAGGCAGCTGAAGATCAAGATGGAGGAGGACATGAGGAACCAGCAGGAGGAGAACCAGCGCGCCATGGACGCCAGACTACGAGAGCAGGTGCGTTTCTCTGTCTGTGTAATGTGTTTATAATATACGTGTGTGTGTGTGTGTGTGTGTGTGTGTGTGTGTGTGTGTGTGTGTGTGTAAAGCCCACTTTAGACTCCTCCATAATCAGCTAAATTTGATCCCTTTGTATTTGTTTCCACATGTGTTGAATGTTGCAGATAAATTCACCATAGAGGGTGTAGTGTGTTTTCAGTTTTGGAACATTCTATCAAAAGAATGCGTTCTAAAATTCCGAATTCTGAAACTGTAAATGATGTTGTATGGAGCTCAAAATTCTATAGAACCTTTCATTGTCCGAACATTTCAGCCATGCGGGTGTGACTGTACCCCTTTAAACTTCGTGTGTGTGTGTGTGTGTGTGTGTGTGTGTGTGTGTGTGTGTGTGTGTGTGTGTGTGTGTGCGCACTACAGGCTCAGCTGCTGGAGAAGGGGTTCCAGGACAAGGCAGACAAGATGAGCCGGGAGATGGAGGAGAGCAGGAGGCGGGCGGAGGAGGCTGGTGCTGCTCGCAATAAGGAGTTCGCCGCCATGATGGAGTCCATGCAGCGCAAACACGAACAGTCCATGAACATGATGCAACAGCAGCTGGAACTGACCAGGCAGATGGCAGCCAATAGCAGAGGGGGAGATGGCTGCTGCATCCTCTAATGTCAACCCCTAGTGTTCACTCTGTGTGTGTGTGTGTGTGTGTGTCTGCACGCACGCATGCACCTGTAATTTGGACATATATGTCTACGGGGCCACAAATGCCGCAACCAAAATGGAAAAGAGGTGGGGGGTGCACACTGTAATAGTACCCTTTATAGTATATATAACATACTATGGGACTTCAGTTAATACCTTTTACTTTAATTACTTGAATATAAAAAAAAAACATTGTTTAAACTGGGAGATTGTAAAGGTTTTTGGTTTTCTGGTTTGCATGTTGAGACCCTGTTTACAGTATATACACACAAACACACACAATAAATATATAAATGAAAACCCATCAGTAGTTTTGAGCTAAAATACATTTTGTCTTTAATATTCCTCGAGTCATCAAATTCTTGTAAATACATGAAGGAATGAAGGAAGTTAAACCAAGGAAATGCCATCTATTCCTCAATTTGCTTAGTTTAGGAGGCCTTTGGTTACAATATGTAACCCTCAATCAATAATCACTTTATCACAACCGCAGAAGACCCACACACCTCACCTCAACTTCTCCATAGATCTCGAGGGAGCCATTTTCTTTCTGTTCCCATGCTAGTTCATTGCTCCAACAGACACATAAACAACATACTCATTCCGGTTTATCTGAGATGAGTACAGCACATTGACATCATTGTGAGCCAAAGTCAACTAACAAGGTAGGCCTGCCCCTTTTATTAGGGCCCGAGCCCTATGGGCGAAGGCCCTATTGTTCTTGTAAGAGTTCACTATTATTCTTCTTCTTCCGTCTTCTTCTTCTTCTTCTTCTTCTTCTTCTTCTTCCGTCTTCTTCTTCTTCTTTATTTTTCTCCGCTGTTGGGCCATTTTCGGGGCACTTGCCATGGGCGAAAACGCGCGAAATTTGGCGCCACTTCCGAGAATTGCCACCGCTACTCAGAACCAAAAGCCCATACTTGGCCGGGGCTCAGGGCCTCTATAGCGCCCCCTAAGTCGTTGTGATTTTGGCATCCCGCATTAAGGTGCCTGGTTGCCATGTAGTTTGTAGTAGTGGCATGCCATTTGGTATGCATATGTATCTCACTAAGCCGGACAAAAATGTAATGCCAATGCATTAGCCACGCCCAACAGGAAGTGAGGTAATTTCACTTTTGTGCGTAATGCATGGCCACGAAGACGGCGCAACTCCTCCTAGACCGTTCATAGGAATGTCACCAAAATTGATACACATCATCTACAGACATGGCTGACAAAAGTTACTAAATACGTTTCACGTAGGATAAACCGTTCAGAAGTTATACGTCAATCAATTTTCACTTCAAAATTTTACATGCTTAAAAATTCATAACAAATCTTCTAATTGCTCAACACTGCTCATACTTCACACGCTAATCACTCATTGGGCTTCTGACATGTTACCCAATTTCTGTGATATTTCGCCACTGGGGGCGCTATTTTTGGGCAAAAAATCCAATCTTTCCTCAAATTTGGTCAAACTTCACGGCCACCCTCTTTCTACCTCCCATGTCATGTATACCACATTTTGGGAATTTTCGTCCATGGGGGGCGCTGTTTTTGGCCGACGCAATTTCTCCAAAACGGGTTTTTGGTAAATAGTTCCATAATGCTTTTCCTTCACACCACTACCTTGTGATAGTGCGTTGCTGTTGTGGACACTTATTTTTCCATCTCATAATCACTCATGTACAGCATAGCGCCACCTACTGACATGGGAAAAACCAAAAAATTTATTCTTCAAAAATCTATATCTCATCTTCTGTTTACTCAATTGTCATCAAACTTCATACGCGAACTCTTCATAGCTCACCTGACATGTACGCCAAATTTTGTGCACTTTCGCCCCTGGGGGTGCTGGTTATGGCAGAAATGATATTGCAGCTTCTGATTTGTCAAACTTGGCAAGCAAACTCTTTACAAGACCCTTTTTGGGGCGCTTGCCATGGTCGACATCGCACGAAATTTGGCTCCTTTTTCTTAGACTCCCACCGCTACTGAGAACCAGAAGCCCAGATCCAGGCGGGCCTCAGGGCCTCTATAGCGCCCCCTAACTCATTGTGATTTTGGCCTCCCGCATTAAGGTGCCTGGTTGCCATGTAGTTTGTAGTAGTGGCATGCCATTTGGTGCGCATATGTATCTCACTAAGCCGGGCAAAAATGTAATGCCAATGCATTAGCCACGCCCAACAGGAAGTGAGGTAATTTCACTTTTGTGCGAAATGCATGGCGACGAAGACGGCGCAACTCCTCCTAGACCGTTCATAGGAATGTCACCAAAATTGATACACATCATCTACAGACACGGCTGACAAAAGTTCCTAAATACGTTTCACGTAGAGTAAACCATTCAGAAGTTATACGTCAATCAATTTTCAATGCAAAATTTTACATGCTTAAAAATTCATAACAAATCTTCAAATTGCTCAAAACTGCTCATACTTCACACGCAAATCACTCATTGGGCATCTGACATGTTACCCAATTTCTGTGATATTTCGCCACTGGGGGCGCTATTTTTGGGCAAAAAATCCAATCTTTCCTCAAATTTGGTCAAACTTCACGGCCACCCTCTTACTACCTCCCATGTCATGTACACCACATTTTGGGAATTTTCGTCCATGGGGGGCGCTGTTTTTGGCCAACGCAATTGCTCCGAAACAGGTTTTTGGTAAATAATTCCATAATGCTTCTCCTTCACACCACTACCTTGTGATAGTACGTTGCTGTTGTAGACACTTATTTTTCCAACTCATAATCGCTCATGTGCAGCATAGCGCCACCTACTGACATGGGAGAAACCAAAAAATTTATTCTTCAAAAATCAATATCTCATCTTCTATTTTCTCAATCTTGATCAAACTTGGTAGGCACACTCTTAACAGGTCACCTGACATATGTGCCAAATTTGTGAACTTTTGCCACTGGGGGCGCTGTTTTCAGGCAACAATTTATATCTCGGCTTCTGATTGGTCAAACTTGATCAAACTTTACAAAACAACTCTTCATAGGTCCCTTGACATGTATACCAAATTTGGTGAACTTTCTCCACTGGGGGCGCTCATTGCGCTGTAGCAGTTGCAGGAGAGGTGTTTACAATCATGAGGCACCAGGAGTATGTTGTTTTGGTTGCCTTAAAAACACATGACTTGTGGGGAATGGGTGGGCAGTCGGGAGCAAGTGTTGTAGCGTTACATACAGACTAATAGATGTCTAACAGAAGACAATCCTATGTAGCTTTAGCTTGGTGACTGATGAGGTAAATACATTAATTTGGTTGGGAAGCCATGGCATAAAATGTTCTGTCCATGACAACATCTCAGCGCACCGTGTACTCTGTGTCCAATTCTGTGCTTTGTCACCATTGTGGGAGTAATGTCTCTTGCCAAAGAAGCTGTGGAAGGTATTTCGCGGGGACGCATGCCCCCGCCCCCCTTGGCCGCTGGCGCGAGGGCCCGTCGAGGCCGCTTGCAGCTTTAATTATTACATTACACTTTGGTTACACCTTTTATCCAAAGTGACTTAGAGTAGTTATTACAGGGTATTGGTTACAAACAAACACTAGAGCAGTGTGGGGTTGTGTGCCTTGCTCAAGGACACTTCAGCCATGGTAAGGGTGGGATTTGAACCAGCAACCCTCCAATGTAAAGACCCATTCCCTAACCAGGAGGCCACGGCTTCCAAACTGCCTGGTATTGCCCAATGCTGCGGTGGCGTTGAGTTGCAGTGGTAAAAACCCAAAGGAAACTGAAGGTTGCACTCAGTAAAAACTGAAAAGATGAGATACCCGTACAACAAGTCTTTAATGAGAAAGATGAGATACCAGTACAGTGCTAGTCAAGTCAAGTGAACTTTATTGTCAATTCTTCTATATAATTTTCATGTTCAATACATGTGCAATTTAACTAAACAATACACATATAGTGCACAACAACACACACACACACACAAATTTAACACTGATTCTCATACAGTGTTATCTCAACCGACTCTGTTAGGGTTCTTTCTCAGCTGCTGTTTGGTTAATCGGTAATCTGGCTACTGCACAGGTACACAGGTGTTCCACCCGCACAGGTGCCCCACCCGCACAGGTGTTCCACTCGCACAGGTGTCCCACCCGCAGAGGTGTTCGTCCTGGGTTCATGTAAGCTGTTTTCAGGCCTGTCAGAGCGTTGATGGCTACTGCACAGGTGCACAGGTGTCCCACTCGCACAGGTGTCCCACTCGCACAGGTGTGTCCCACTCACACAGGTGTCCCACCCACACAGGTGCACAGGTGTCCCACTCACACAGGTGTCCCACCCGCAGAGGTGTTCGTCCTGGGTTCATATAAGCTGTTTTCAGCCCTGTCAGAGCAGTGCTGGTTCCTGCGCTAGTTACATTAGGAACCAAAGTGCTCACCTGCGAATGGCCGTACTCTTCGTATATTCTGAATACTAGTAATAGTGAAATTCCTGCTACATTACACTTAGCTGATGCATTTTAACCCAAAGCGACTTACAGTACAGTTATTACAGGGTATGGTTACAACCTGCAGCAGTGTAGGGCTAGGTGCCTTGCTCAAAGGCACTTCAGCCATTACCTACTGTGATTATATTTTTCAGTATATGAAAATACTGTTTTCGTGTGTGTGTGTGTATGTAAGTAATATATGAAAATGTCAATAATTGCAGTATTATCATGTACTGCAAACTACTGTATATTGACGACATTGAAGAACTATACAGTATATTCAAATACAAATATAAATTTTAGTCGTTGTTTATTATTTAAAACTGCTGTGTGTGTGTGTGTGGGTGGGTGGGGTGGATGGGGGTGCTCCACTATATATTACTATTTATTCAGACCAATAAAATGATTGCTATACCAATGTAAAATGAGGTAACATCATTGTGCCTTCTTGATGCACTGAAATGCAATGCCATCTACAGTAGTGACTCATGTTGTTAATGATGTAATATAAATTCTCATTTCGATTATCAAATGTAATCTAATGATTTTCACCTTAATGCATTGAAATCCGTCGATTGTTATGTCGATGTAATAATGTCTTATGTAAGGCAATGGCATACAGCTGTCTTCACGACTAAGACATTCAACACTTCCTTTCCGTAAAGTCTTTTCTCAGGAAGCTGTAATACATGATTGCTTATGTAATAAAAATGTAGGACAATCCTCTTATCAAACCTCAGTATCTGTTTTTGTCAGTGTGCCTTGTCCTTCAGTCCCTTCATCAGAACACATGTACATGTTTGTACTCCCAGCAGTCATATACAGTACTGTGTCAGGGGAAGCCGTGGCCTAGTGGTCTGTGGTTCAACGTGCCGCCGGTTCAAATCCCACCCTAACCAGTAGGTAATGGCTGAAGTCAAAGCCATATGTCTGGACAATCCATGGTAACCGGAGGTCGGGTGGGTCAGAAATTGCGCTCTGAGAAATTGTAGTGAACAGCGCCACCTTCAGGGCGCTATTATCCAAAAGCCATATGGCTGCTTGTTTTCTGACAAAGTTTCATGTGAGAATGAGAACTTTTTGTCTGAGTCTGACAACTGACAACTGTTCGTGTGAAACTGAGACTGATGACTGAGACTGACTGAGTATTTCCGAGAGATGGCGCTGTTTGGTTCTGAGAATGACGACTTTGAATCTGAGGATGAAAAACGTTTTTCTGATAATGACGACTTTGAATCTGACACATTATAATGGTGTAGCGGGCGGCACGGTGGTGTAGTGGTTAGCGCTGTCGCCTCACAGCAAGAAGGTCCTGGGTTCGAGCCCCGGGGCCGGCGAGGGCCTTTCTGTGTGGAGTTTGCATGTTCTCCCCGTGTCCGCGTGGGTTTCCTCCGGGTGCTCCGGTTTCCCCCACAGTCCAAAGACATGCAGGTTAGGTTGACTGGTGACTCTAAATTGACCGTAGGTGTGAGTGTGAATGGTTGTCTGTGTCTATGTGTCAGCCCTGTGATGACCTGGCGACTTGTCCAGGGTGTACCCCGCCTTTCGCCCGTAGTCAGCTGGGATAGGCTCCAGCTTGCCTGCGACCCTGTAGAAGGATAAAGCGGCTAGAGATAATGAGATGAGATGAGATAATGGTGTAGCGTACTCTGGAGTGACGTTCTGATGATCCTACAAAACACTGATGTAGGGTTAACCTTTGTAGCCTTGTAGGGTTTGTGGGACCCATTTTCAGTTGGGAAAAGTGATAAAGTGTTACCAAAATGATACAAATAATTATTGTTTCCCACCGAGATTCGCTGGTTTTGACTCATTTGTTGTAAGGAACACAAATAAAAAAATTTAAAAAATCAGTGACGCCCACTTGCTTACAAGGTCAACAGACCTACCTCGCGTGCAAACTCTCCAAAATGCACACCGGTTAATGACTGACTGAAATGTGGGACTAAACAAAGAGAACAAAAGCGGAAATGTAATCATGAGACAATCTCATCTCGTTGAGGAAAACTATGTGCGGCACTGTAGGAATTACCCTACGACAGTGTTCCTGCACCTCCTGACACACACACACATACGGACGTGTGTGTATGTGTGCATATTAAGAGGCAGAGATGTAAAGTAATGGAAGTAGAACAACATGCGTACTCTGCTTCAGTACTAATGTATTATTTGTACTTAATTAAAGAATATTAATTATTTCTGCTTCAGAACTAATGTAGTATTTGTACTTAATTTTAATTGAATATTTTTTCCCCTCCTACTTACACTTTTACTTCATTACATATTTTCGGCAAATGTTATACTGAGTAAGCGTAATTAAGTTTACCTGAAGGCAGTGGTAAACCTGGCAATGGAAGAACCCTTTGCTGACATGAGAATGATGCATCTGGGCTGTTCTATTAAAAAGTTTATTAGGCTTAATTTACTTTATTAACTTTCAGCACTTGTTGTACATTTACTTTGAGCACTTGAGCAGTAATTTTTAATACTTCTACTTGTACTTTCAGGACTTGAGCAGTAATTTTTAAATGCATCTACTTTGTACCGTCATTGCTGGAGTAGTAATTTATGCAATACTTAAGTACAAAACATTTTGGACACTTCAGTACTTCCACTTCAGAGTGGTGTTTAAAGAACACTTCAACTTCTACTCAAGTCAGCTTTTTGACTTGTACTTCTACTCCCCAGTGTATTTTATACATCTTGCGAAAGATGGTATCAATGCAAGTGCCAGTGTGTCTGGTGGACAATGGGCCAGATGGGAAAATGGCTGTCCAGCAGGGGGCGCTGCAGATCCTGGAGCAGATCCAGCAGCCAGTGGTGGTGGTGGCCGTGGTGGGGCTCTACCGCACGGGGAAGTCCTACCTCATGAACTGCCTGGCCGGACAACAGACAGGTAGCAACACACACACACACACACACACACACACACACACACACACACACACACACACACAGGCATATCTGATGGACATGCGATAAAAACACAGGTGTGTGTGAGAACTGAGCTCCTGGTATGTAATGGATGCTTCTCTTGACCCCTCAGGTTTTGCCCTGGGCAGCACCATCGAGTCCAAAACCAAAGGAATATGGATGTGGTGTGTACCTCACCCCAGGAAACCAGGTGTTTATGCACACACACGCTTACTGACACGAGTACACACACACACATGTTCGCGCCTACTTCATGACCTCTGTTAGGTTAAATTTTATTATATGTAGGTTAAATCAAGATATATGTAGACATATGTAAGTTTAGTTAAGAATTCAGTGAATTATTCTGTGTCAAAATTATATTAGTTGAAACGACCTTAGGTCTGGCTGGACATTGTTTGGGAACATTTTGTTTATGAAATGTGTATTTTTGATCAGAGATGTGTCTGAACGACGCCAAGGTCTGTTTTGATGTCAGATCGACCCACACACACTTTAATGTTGGATGTAATGGTAGCCTTATTGCTGAACAAAGAGTTAAGACTCTTATATTATATTTTATAGTATAGTTATAGTATATATTATTATAGTATATATTATAGTATATATTACTTATAGTATATTTTAGAGCTTTTTAAGATCCTTTATTATTTTGGACTATTGCATATACTATGGCAGTGATTTTAAACTGTTCCTGTGTAGCCTGACCTTCGTCCAGTGGAGAAGAACACTTCTTTGTTAGACCAAACATAGTCTTTGTTTAAAACATTTTCGTAAAAACATCTCACGCGCTTTGACGTGCGTAAATGAAATTGCTGAATTGCTGAAATATTATTTTGCTTATGATTGAAGGTTTCATTCACACACACATACATATGGAATTAAGATGTGATTTGCTGACCTAGCACATAGACACAGATATCAAAATGATGTCACTCACTCACACCCTCCCATACACACACACACACACACACACACACACACACCCCTCTCTGAGGTCACATACAAACACACACACATGTGACAGACACAATCCCTAGTAACAATTTTATGTTCCCAGAACGTTCTGGGCACGTACGCCTTTGGTTGCCTATACGGTGCATATATGTTAGGTTTGGTTGCCACTTGGTTGCCACGTGGTTGCCATGGAAAGTTTTTCTGACGTTGCCCAAACGTTTCCTGTTGGTTACAACAACAACCTTCCCCTGCCCTTCCCCTAACCTTGCTGGTTGCATGTTTGGTTCCCTGAATGTTAGCCTAACGTCCCCCTGACGTTGTAGAATGTTATGTTTTGGTTAGATTTTGCTTTCAACTAATTAGCAACATCAACACATAACTGCTAGCACATCTACATGAGAAAACTCAGTGATGAATGAACAGGCAAATTTGGCAGGTCTTGAAAGTTTAATGAGATAAAATATCAATAACAAATTTGAATAAAAAAATGTTTGAAAATAAAAAATAAAATAGAAAAGTTTCTGAAAGTGTAACAGTGCATTCAATAAAACAATCATATATACAAAACAGAATAAAATAGAAGAGTTTCTGAAACGGTGCATTCAATAAAACACATTCAAAACAGAATAAAATAGAAATAACAGTTTAAAGTGTAACTGTGCATTCAATAACAAACAAAATAGAATAAAAAAAAAATCACTTCACAAAAAAATCACTGTTCACAAAAAAAGAATAAAAATTCACTGTTCACCCGTTGCTGCTGACCTGAAAAGAAAAAGGAACAAAATGTTTAAAAACAAGAACCATGAGCACATGTCCACAAAAGCATGATAAACCACCCTACTACCAACCACGAAATTTCTGTGATTGCACCAAATTAGAGAACAGAAGTATACCGTCTGTGTGGTGCAAATTTTAGAGTCTGCCCAAGGCATTCCTCCACTTCAGCTTCCGTATGGCCAGGAAATTTTTTGACGCATGCAGCTAGAAGGCAAAATAAAGGAAAGTTACACATCAAAACCTAGTCAGTCAAGCATGGCATAAAAGTGATGTGATCAATATATAAACACTTACCCTTTATAATCTTGCACAGAATGGACATCAAAGGACATTTTGGCCCGTCTGACCCGCAAGCTGTACTGGGCGAGTACCTCATTATTTGCCGCTCGGCGTAGCATACGGTGAATGGCTGCCCCTAAACCTGCCCCTCCGACAGTTTCAAGAAAATGTTGCTGTAAAAAAATAAAAATAATTATACAATGAAAATTTCTGTAGCGAGCTTATACGATCGATCGATCGATAGATCGATAGATAGAATTACCATCTTGTTCCTCTTGTCTGGTTGTTCCAGACTCCTATCCAACTCCAGCAGCTCCATCACCATGCTGCATGGTTTAGCCAACACCACATCTTCTTGCTGGAGTTGAGGAGTGTGTGTCGGGGCGTTGGTCTCTACCAATGACTCAATCTTGTCAAACCTAGCCTCGGTCCTGTCAAACCTAGCCTCGAGCCTCCGCATCAAGCGACTCATGTGGGCCTCTGTGACTATGGGGACAAATGTGATGGAAGTTGTAATTTATAATGTACTTTCCTGAGTGAGTGAACTAGTTAGTGTGTATAAAAGTACTTACTTCTCTCAAACATGGCTGTGATAGCCGAGACACCCTGTCCGTCATGAAGCGCCCGGCTGCTGGCTGAAGTTTTCAAAAAGAAAATATTAGTTTTCCTGTTCATGATTTTGTATTCCAACATCTGTAAATGGGAACTTGAAAGCAACTGTACCTTGAACAGAGTCAAAAGAGGTTTCCAGTGATTCTTGGAGGTGCCTGGCTGACTGAATTGGGTGTAGTGCCCGGCTGCTGGCTGAAGTTTTCAAAAAGAAAATATGTTAGTTTTCCTGTTCGTGACTTTGTATTCCAACATCTGTAAATGGGAACTTGAAAGCAACTGTACCTTGAACAGGGTCAACAGGACTTGGGCTAGGGTGGTGAGGACTGGCTCCAGTCCCGGCTGGTGTTGACTCTGAAAAGATGGTGCATATGGATGTTAAGTCATTTATTGGGGGGGGGGGGTTCTTATACATGGTATTCACAAAAGAAGAACCTATGATAATACATTAGACATTTACAAATAAATTGAAAAACACTTACATTGTGGTGGTAGTGGCATTGGGTCCTGCTGACCTGAAAAGAGCACACAAACATCAGATCAGTCACGCAATATGCACCGGTTATTCATCATGAATGTTAGCTCCAAGCTATGAATGATGATTTGGGAACTGTTAACTTACACACAGGGCTTCCAGGCACAGTCAGAGTCTTGGGTTGCTTCTTGGTTGCTGCTACCACTGGAGCAGAATCATCTGGAAGGAAAGACCATACAATGTGCAATGTAAATTTCTTGTAAATGACTTGAAAATGAACACTGAATTGAGTAACTAATGTTGTCATTAGTGAAGAGAGCTTACCATCATCAGAGGATTCGGAGACAAACCTCCTTGGGCGCTTACGCTGCCTTATTGCAAAAGTGTTCACATCATCCTCTGTCTCAACACTTGAGGACTCCATCAATTGCAAACACTTCTGTTCAGCTTTGGCGTATGAATCTATGGAAAATGACTTAGTCAGTAGCACAAAAAAAAAAGTACTGCCATAGAGAGAACAATTCAGTATATTCTATGTAGTGCATAGCAGCGATAGCTCACCTGTTTCGTACCAGGTTTTCTTAACGGGATGTTTGGCCCAAGTTGTATTTGGTGCTCGGCACTTCACAACATGCAATCGCACATTGTGTGTCGTCCAGTAGCAGACCATGCCATGCTAAAAATATATATAATTTAAAAAAAAAAAAAAATATATATATATATATATATATATATATATATATATATATATATATATATATATATATAAACAAACACAAGCGTATATATATTTGCTATCAAAAATATATAGGCATATATGTAAGCATACATATTTGCTATGTATCGACAAAAAAAAAAAAAGACTCGTACCTCAGAAGTGTGTCCAAGCCATGAAGATGGCACAACCTCAATAGCATTGTCTGTGAACTCATCTGTGAAAACAAAGGCATCATTAGCAACTTTCCTTGACCACAAACGTTTGAGACATATTTGCAAAACAGACGGAATTCTCCTTTAAGGTATAACCACAACCAGAAAGAAATCACAAATTACCTTTTCGAAAGTAGAGTACTTGAACAGAAGCAGGCTTCAGTACTTCCAACAGAGACGTTTGCTTCCAAATCCAAGTTCCGGGTAGTGACTTTACTACACGCACCTACGTCCTCTTATCCATCTGTCCAGCCAATGAGGAGTGCTCATTTTGCGTCACATGCCGTTGCGTCAGGCAACCTGACCAATCAACAACTTACAGTGGCTAGGTCTCGTTTTTTCCTGTAGACCCCATGGGAACAAATCCAATGGATAAGGGAATCTGAACTATAAAATAAGTTACTTATTTTATAGTTCAGATTCCCTTATCCATTGGATTTAATACATGATGATTATTAACTTTTATGACAACCCTTCACACCAACAAAGTGTTGTTTTTCAACAGACAGTAAAAGTTACGTTACGTTTTCTGTGCAACCTCTGAACTACAATGCTTGTCTCGTGCGATATTCTAAACTCCAAGCAATGTGGTTTGAGTGAGCTAGGCCAACAGAGTACTGCAGTAAACGTGTTGCTGATCTTTGCAGCCTACAAAAGTAGGCCCTCACTTGAGGTTTTATCCACCAACATACTATATTTCGTCAAATAATACATGGGGAAATCCGTACTGCTGTTACGCCGCCGTTCTGAGGCACAAATACACAGACATTTTAACAGAGAACACCGTCACCTACACGACATGTATATCGATATGGGGTAATCATGCGTAACCTCAGCGCTATGGCGTTAGCCATGCTAAGGTATGCTACATAGCATTATATCAGCGTGCTAAATCACAACAAAGGTGAAAGAATTATGTACAAGTCCTTTGTCAGATGGGAGACTGGAAAAGACGTGTTTTAGAGACACCAACAATGATTCACTTCGTATAATGTGACCGGAGATGGTTGCATGCATAGCAGCTAACTGCTAGGTGAATACTATTCACATTTATACAGAATAAAATAACACATTACCTGATCGCACGTACTGTAAATCCAGATAACGTACACTGGCGCTGGTAGTTCTAAATCCAACAAGGAGACTCGGTGAAATTTTCAAATAGCTAAATAAAAGGGCTATCGTAGCATCCATTAAGTCCGCCATTTTGTTATTTGCCTTAGAGCTGTTTGAAAGCACAGAGAATTCTGGGTAATGTGCAGGATGATGATGCATCGAAGCTACCTAGCTGGACTTTTATTTTTAGAAAATAAGAGGAGAAGAGAAGTGGATTTTTGTATTGCAGCAGATTTTGTTAGTGGTACAGGGTGGATTTGGTTGTTGTTGGGACAAAGTACAAATAAGTTGATCAATGGAGCTGGGTGTGAGTGAGTTGGGGCAACAATAGGGATAATGTACCAGAAGTATGTGCATGAGAAAATGTAGTTGGGGCAACAATAGGGATAATGTACCAGAAGTATGTGCATGAGAAAATGTAGGCATTATTGTAATGCAGCATGTTTTGAGGGTGAAATGTGTGACCACAACTTAAAGGTCAAACTTTTGTTGCTGCTCTGCCATATTATCAGGAGCCAATTTGCACCACACAAGACTGTGCACCAAGTCACAACGACCCATTGCCAAACCATGTTCACCCTCTTCATATGATATATGCTGCAGCCTGCTCATTACAGATCACTTGAATTCCACAAAAAACATCACCACTTACAATCCAAACAAATTTAGCCTATAAGTTTATTTCTGCAAATCAGCCACACTCTACCCACATTGCACTAACTAGAAAAACATTTAACCTGTCCATTTTTGCTTTCACCATTCCCTTCTTGCCCAGTAAAATATCTTTTACATTTAACACTCAAAATGCTTCCTTTCCTTCGTTCTTAATGGGGTCTCCTGGAATTGAATTGGAGTCGCCTGAAATAATCAATAGAAGGAAAATACTGAAAATAAAAATGTTCAACTAATTATGTTATATATTACAAATAAAATGCTATATATCAGCTTTGAAAAGAAAACATCCACATAACTGAAGGCTAGGCTGCTGATCAAAATATAGAATATGTGACACTGTGCAATCTCTATAAAATCTAAAAAATGTGTATGGGGTCATGAGAAATTGGTGATGTAAAAATGGGGTCCCAGGCCAAAAAAGGTTGGCAACCACTGCTTTAGACAGTCAAAACACATTACTCAGGAATGTACATGGGTTTGTCGCCTATTTTTATGAAAATTTCCTTGCAATATATCTCACAACTCAACATAGACTAGCCTATTTATCTGGCCTAGTATGCACACATTTCTGTTGACCATATGGTGTCTTCAATGTGTGAGGGTTGGATTCCAAACCAAAATGGCACGACATAACAATGCATAACAAAAGGAAAGTTATATGTGACAGTTTACTATGGCAAAAAAAAAAGGCTACAAGTACAAAAGAGGTTGAAATAAAAGATTAAAAGATAATTTAGCCAGCATCAGGAAAAGCAGATAGTATAGTTCTCAGAACAACAAAAAAACAACCAAACATAACGTTGTGTGGAGGTTATAGTGTAACCAAATGATAACGTTTCAGTTGGTTAGTTACCTCAACGTTTCGGGGACGTTTGGCTTCGTTAGGTTTATGCATAACCATGAGGAAACGTTCTCTAAATGTTAGTTGTTGGTTACGTTCTAACAAACCTTTAGAGAACCATAGGCTAACGGTACATTAACGTTCTGTGTTACTAGGGATAGCCGTTTGGAGAGATTATGATTTGTTATAAAAGGTGTTTGTAATCTTTCATCTTTGACGAAGTGACTGTGCGAATAAACTGGCATGTGAAACCTCTCTGGTTCCCCTCTCTGTTTCTATCGTCCTGTTTCATTCGTCCCGGATCGATCTGAGGGGGCCCACGAAGGAATCGGGGTCTCTTTCTGGGTGAACCCCAACAATTTGGTGTCAGAAGTGGGATACTGCCAACCAGGTGAGTAAATTATTTTAATTTTAATGTATAATTTGGGGCGGCACGGTGGTGTAGTGGTTAGCGCTGTCGCCTCACAGCAAGAAGGTCCGGGTTCGAGCCCCGTGGCCGGCGAGGGCCTTTCTGTGTGGAGTTTGCATGTTCTCCCCGTGTCCGCGTGGGTTTCCTCCGGGTGCTCCGGTTTCCCCCACAGTCCAAAGACATGCAGGTTAGGTTAACTGGTGACTCTAAATTGACCGTAGGTGTGAATGTGAGTGTGAATGGTTGTCTGTGTCTATGTGTCAGCCCTGTGATGACCTGGCGACTTGTCCAGGGTGTACCCCGCCTTTCGCCCGTGGTCAGCTGGGATGGGCTCCAGCTTGCCTGCGACCCTGTAGAAGGATAAAGCGGCTAGAGATAATGAGATGAGATGAGATGAGATGTATAATTTGATTGGTTAGACTTCCGCCTGGTTGGTAGTAATTAAAAAAAAAAAAGAGACCCATTATAATTCAGGTTGGTAATCCTCGTGTAGAGGCACGGGACGTTTTGGGGAACCTCGTAGACTTTTTAGATTTTAGACTTTTTAGACTTTTGTTTACGGGACGAGACGGGGCTGGTAGAGTACGACGGAGCATTAGGGCCATTCATGAAGGAGAAGATATTTTTTGATATGACGAGATTAAAGTCAACATGTCGACATTAAAGTCGGCATGTCGACATTAAACTCAAAATTCCGAGAATAAAGTTGAAATTGGATGTCGACTTTAATCTTGATGGGTCGACTTTAAACTCGACATGTCGACATTAAACTTGGAAATGTCGAGAATAAAGTTGATGTCAAGTCGACTTTAATCTCGACAAATACGTTAAATGTCGAGAAAAAAAGTTTATTTTTTTTCTGAGTTTTGCATGCAGAGAGAGCACTGCTCCACACTGAATCAGACCAAGGACTCAACATGCCACCCGTGGACAATTTGGTGAAATTATACTTTGGTATTGGATTAAGCAACAAAGAAATACTCGCTGTTTTAGCGCAGAACCACGGTGTGGTAATAAGTATTAGGATGCTGAAAAGATTGTGCCAAAAACTCCGTCTTTTTAGGAGGAAAAACTACACCGACTTAGAGGAAGTGGCCGCATTCTTGCAAAGCGCAATTACTGGAAATGGCCGGCAAGGATACCGATGGTTACACTTGCGAGCCATACAGCAAGGGTATGTTGTGTCCCAGGACACAATACGACAGCTTGTTAGGTTGCTTGATCCTGACGGTGTGGCGAAAAGGCGTGCGCGGCGCCTGAGTCGCAGGCAGTACCGCAACAAAGGTCCCAATGCGCTCTGGCATATGGATGGATACGATAAATTAAAGCCATACGGCATTGCCATCAGTGGTTGCATTGACGGATTTAGTCGCTATATTGTGTGGATGGAGGCCTACACCACAAACAACGACCCCAAAGTAATAGCAGACTATTTCGTATCATCCACTGCTCGTTTGGGAGGATGCCCAGAGCGACTGCGTGCTGACAGAGGAACCGAAAATGGGCATGTCGAGAACATGCTTATTTTCCTGCGCAGGAACCACGCGGATTCTTTTGTGAGAGATCGAAGTTTTCTCTATGGGCGTAGCACAGCAAATCAGAGAATTGAGTCCTGGTGGGGAATCTTAAGGAGGCAGAGCGCGCAGTTTTGGATCGATGTCTTTCAAACGCTCCAACGTGATGGACATTTTGCCGGGGATTTCTTGGACAAGAATCTGATTCAGTTCTGCTTCTTGAATCTGATCCAGGCAAAGTTGGCGTACACTCTAGGCCTTTAACATAATCTCCTGCAATTTAATAATATTAAACACGTATCACATGCTGATTGGATCTTTTGGGCGCGCGTAGGCCTGTTTATCCACCTATTAATAGTAGAGCACTTTAAATCAATTTGGATCGGCAAGGCCTATGTGCTAAAATTTAAGTTTCACATTCAAAATCACAATGCATCAGTAAATCTGTGCACTAGAGACCATGTAAAATATCACATTTTCTTCAAACACATTTTGAATATATTTTAATAGTGTACGTCTGATGCTGTAGAGTGCAACCAACATGTGATCAAATTTTATCTACCTCTAATTTTACCACTACACCTGCTCTTCTTCACACACAATGTTTGTGTAACTTCTCAATCTCAACTTCTTTTGCTGCAAGTTTTTTTTATTCTAATATTTTGTCTTTATGCAGGCTGAACTTGATGAAGTTGTGCAAATCTGGAATTCACACAAGTTGACAGTGAAGGCAGGCCAGGGTGTGACTGGAGGTCGCCCTATTTTGATGTACACTCTCCCTCAGATGTATGGTGGTGAGGACCATCTCAAGACAATTGACATGGAGGAGCTGGCCCTTTGTAAAGAGGAATGCAGCCCTAAAAGTCAATACCCATGTGATGAGACTTTATTTGAGCTCTGTTGTCTTCTGATGCAGGAAAATGGATGGAATGCTCCAACAGATGCATTTTCTGCTGCTGAGCTGTACACTTCATTGAGGACTGAAATATTGTCTCACATTTAAGGGTGGAAAATTCTCTGCATCAATGGGTTTAGTGATTGAAGGGTTTAGTGTTTGAAATAAACAGTAAATAGAAGAAATAAAACAATATGCAATCCCTTCAAGTCATGTAAAATCAGTAACCGGCTTGGCTTGGATCAGATCAGAGCAGCTGCTTGAATAGGAAATAAAAGGACTATATTTTTGTACTTGCAAAGCTGTCTCAATATATGTATATTCACCTTACACACTCTTTGAATTTGGGGAGCCTCTAAACACCTTGCTTGTCTAATATGTGCACTCTTTACTTTAGGGAACAGGTTAAAACACAACTCAGAAATGAAATTGATCATTTTTATGAACTCATTAAACCTTTAATATAACGTCCTTAATATTACAGAATGGTATAAAGATTTACAAAAATATAAAGATAAACTCTAGCTCATTAACACTTTCAATACATACAGTAAACATCTCATCACAGCAGCACCTGCAATGTGAACATGTGAACCTGTAACATAATACTTCACAAAAACTAAGGCAGTTGTGTGTACTGAGGATCAGAGAACTCATTAACCCTTCAGTATAACAGCTTAAATATACACAATGCTATAAAGTCACCAAAAAATATAGAGAGAAACTCTAGCTCAAAATTTCAGATCGGAGAACACATTAACCCTTCAGGATAACAGCTTAGATATTACACAATGCTATAAAATCACAAAAAAATATAGAGAGAAACTCTAGCTCAAAATGTCAGTACATACAGTCATATGAAAAAGTTTGGGCACCCATTTTCTTGAGCTTTTGAAGCAGCAACTTTGAAGCAATGTTCAAATGTTGGACCTATTAAAATTTTTCACAACTAAAATGTTTCTCTTTCCCTATGATTTAACGTATATTAAAATGAAGTTGCTGCTTCAAAAGCTCAACAAAAGATGTAATGATTTTCCAAAGGGGTGCCCAAACGTTTTCATACAACTGTAAACATGTCATCACAGCAGTACCTCAAATGTAAACATGTGAACCTGTAACAGTTCACAAAAACTGAGAGAGATGACAAAAAATATAAAAGTGGCATAAAGTGTGTGTGTGTGTGTGTGTGTGTGTGTGTGTATGCGCGCCGAAGACTGGAGACTTTGTCCGGACACGGACACTACTCCCGCAAGGTTGGTTGGTTTGAGGATTGACTGGTCCCATGATTTTCCAGTGAGAAAAATCCAGCTTGCGCTCAACATTCCTGATGACAGAGAGAGAGAAAGAGAGAGAGAGAGAGAGAGAGAGAGAGAGAGAGACAGACAGACAGACAGACATACATACATACATACATACATACATACAGCAGACAGACACAGAAGAACTGAACAGGCATTAAGAGGAGAATGGGATGTTGGGATCAGAGTGATGATGAATGAGATGGTGAGAGAGAGGGAGAAAGGGTTTGCATGAGGAGGCTTGGGGAGGTGAGAGGAGAGAAGGGGGAAAGTGGAAGAGTCATTAGAGACAGAGGCTGAACTCAGATGGGGTGTGTGTGTTTGTGTCTAAGGGGGCCCATATTGGGCTAGATTACGTCCATCACCCAGACATTGCTCTTCAGGAGTTCATTGAATTCTGTGCGAAACTCTGGGAAACTTTCATATGAGTCAGGCAGCTCTAAGAACATGCCACATGTGTGCGCGACTGGCCGTCTTGTGAAATCAGACATTGCTGTAAACTCAACATTGATAGAGTCAGACACAATCAAATTGGATCCTGTGCAGAACCTCAGAAACTTGGACAGTTTTTCTTCTTCCAGTTCCCTGATATATCTGCGCAGATGCTGTTCCACCTCTTTTTGCTTTGCAGTCATATCTGCTGGGAACCTCAGCAGCCTCAGCACCTTCTTTGTTGTTGCCTTTAGATCGTCATACAGCGTTGCTAGTTGCTCATAGTCCATCTTAAAACTAATTCTTGTTCTTACAATGTCCCTCCAACAATCAATTACAAACATGGGCTTTTGCACCAATTCTTTATGGGCAATTTCGGTCAGAATGGTTGGAAGGGTTTCTTCTGAGATTTTTCTCCTACATTCATAATTTCCAAGAGTTTCCACAAGGTCACCTAAATCAGCAGAAGAAAAATCTTCCAACGCTTGCTTGAGGATCTCTCTATCCTGGCAGCTGACAAACTGGAGAAAGCTCTCTGTCAGGTCACTGTAAACAGCTCCAAACAACATCTCCTTAACAAAAGCAGGTGCAAGTTTTATCGGAAGGTAGTGGCAATCCTGGAAACCTCTCACAAAAATCCTTCCAATGGCTTTCCAGGTTACGGCTTTGAAGTCGTGTCTGATAAAGGGCACTTTCATGGTTGTGCCCAGTGTGCAACGGTCATAGAAGTCCATCCAAAAAGCACTGAGGACATCTCTGAAAACTCCTAACCCAACACCAACTTCCTCTTTGTTGTCTGGGAGAATTCGCTTCACTTCAGGTGGTCTGGTCAGTATGTCTGGGTCTGAAAAAGCTTCAATCATGTCACTGAAAGAATTTGAATGGTGGATGGTTATTCTTTTTGTCTGAGCTGTGTAGTCAGGTGTTTGAGGGTCGTAAATCAGTGTGTCATCCAAGTCAGTTTCAGCATCTGGTTGTGGGCCAAATGTAATTTCAGGGTCTGATACTACCACATAGTTTTGCAGAACTACATCCTCTTGCAATGCTTCTGTAAGTAGAAAACTGCTTTCTGACACGACTAGAAAGTCTGTGTTGACAGGGTGATTTGTAGCAGTTGAATCATCTGTGGTAGTTGGGGGAGGAATACTGACCTGGTCTTGATCTTCATCTGAGTGACTGAATACCAGAGATGGGGATTGGCTGTCTGAAACCTCAGTTAAATCATCTTGGCCCTGAAGGATAGGATCATCATATTTGCCTGCTGAATTATGTGAGGCGTCTTCATCTGAGTGTGGTTTAGGCTGAGTGGCAATATAGAAACGCAGCTTGGCTAGTTTCACAGTGTCGTATATTGCACCAATTGAGATGTGATGATCAGTGAAAGGGTTTTGTTTGAAGTCCCACACATCAAATGTAAATTCTGATTCATGGCCTTTACTTGAAGTGCCATTAGGGAAAAAAAGACCTTTTCCCTCTTTAAGGATTTCTTTGTATCCCCCACTAATGTCCATCACAACCTTTCTTGTACCCCCTCCTTGTTTGGCTCTAACCTGTTTTATGTCACTGCCATCATTGTGGATCCAACCTATCTCAACACTCCGTTTAGTTGACCTTCGCACTGCCCTGGAGGTTTTAGGTGCTTTGTCATGGTCTCCCTTTTCTTTTTCATTACTGCTGGTTTCCTTTTCACCATTGCTGGTTTCCTCTTCACTTTCTTCCTCCGTTTTTCTCTTCAGCTTCATTTTCTTCTTGAGCCTTTCAAATAAACCCATTTTGAGTTTTGAGATAGGAGCCTGATTTCTGCAGAAGTTGAAAAGTGCAATTCTGTCTCCATATGAAGGAATGTATTGGGCCAAAGTTGAATCATCCATAAGCATGACAACATCTTTGTCGATCTGTGAAACAAAGAACAACCATGATAAGTGTAAAATATCAGAGCACAGTATTTTCAGACATGTTCCCCTGAAATACCATATACAGTAACGTCTAATATTTCTATTCAAATGAAACCTTGCGGTCTAAATTATTTTTCAATGAATTGAGGGGCAGCCGTGGCCTAGTGGTTAGGGAGTTGGTCTTTAGATAGGAGGGTTGCCAGTTCAAACCTTGAAGTGGACCCTGTAATAACTGTAAGTCGCTTTGGGTAAAAGCGTCAGCTCAGTATAATGTAAGTTGATCTGTAAGCCCAATGTAAGCTGTTCTCTGTAATTGTCCCTCAATGGTGGAATGAGCTACAACTAGACAAGGGTCATCTTTATCATCCTTCAAGAAGTGTGTTGTATGATACCGTTTATGTCCTCGATTGTAAGTTGTTTTGGGTTTAAAAAGCGTCTGCCAAATGCAATGTAATGTAATAATAATAATAATAATGTGTTCTTTGAATTAAGTGTATTGCAGGTGTCTTTAAATACACAAAAAGAGTCAGAACGTTTCCACCTCCTTATTGGCTGTTGACTATTTGTAAAAATCAGAGCAAGGGACCTGGGAACACCTTTGAGCTATGTCTTTTTTGGTTTTCCTTAATGTAAAGAAGCATGCAATGTTATGCAGGGATGTAAAACTATCTTATAAACAAGTTATTGTTTAGTGACAGCAGTGGAGACTGGGGGTCAAAATGAGTTTTTCCTTCCTGGGGGGACGACAAGTGGAGTACACCATAAACTCACAATTGATAGACAAGACAACAAACATCCCCCCATTCATATAATTAATACAGCATTAGGCCTACAGTACATGCAACACATGTCAAGCTTGAACTTGGACTACTTCTGTGATCCACTTCTATTACAGCATACAATCAATGATCAAAACAAGAACGTCTGGGTACATCTGTCGTCACGGTTATTAGTGATATGCCTTGCCAACATCATTGCTGTGCCTACCCATCATTTTCTAAACTAAAGCGCACCACATCGCGAGAGATGCAGAATCCTGGACCGAGGTCTATCTTTCTTGTTGCAGCTGAGAAAAGAACAGCCTTTTGTGCACTTAGTTTACTTTTGAATGTTGATGGGAATGCTAACTCAAATTACACCGAGAGGACGACAAGCGAGCAAAGCGACCAGGAGCCAAGGTCGCTGAAGAAGCTTCGCTGTTTAATTATTTTTTTCCTTTTGCTGTTGAATTTGCCTTGGTAGCTTTGGTCGCTCATACTGTAAACATGTAGAGGATTAACTGACGTTTAACTCCTGAAATTCGCTCTGGTAGCCAGTTCAGTTCGCCCCGTGGACTGTACAGTATATGGTTCGGCCCCGGTGAATTTCCTTTGGTCGCTCGCCAACCCTCCACATGGTCAGGCCCAAGACGCGGAGCCTAATCCGAGGGCGGACCAGGCACACTAGGGCTGACTTTTGGTGCATCTCCGGTAGATATTATAAGCGTAATAAACTACACATCTAAATTGTGACACATATCCCAATATGCTTTTGCACATCACAGCCTTACCTTCTGTTCTTCCATGAGGTTGAGGGCCTCTTGGGGAACACCTCGGCTTTGAAGAAATTCGGTCACGGTGACATTCATTCTTCATTAGGCTACATATCATTACACGACCAGGGAGAGAGAGAGATATCACGTTATTGAAGGCTTATATCTTCCAATAATAGTTGCAGGCAGCGCGTCAAAAACTTTACAGTTTTTCTCCATTGGTTTGGCTCATTTCTTGAAACTGAGATGACATTTTCAAAACAACATGGACAAATCCCCAAACTAACTTGCAGTTTCTCACAACAGAATGGCATTTATCATTGCTTTCATCAATATTTCAAATGCTTTGTACATGTCTCAAGCATTTAGTACATCCATGCAAATGGCTATGTACAATTATCCTACAGTTAACACAATCAGCCTACATTTAGTACATTTTTCAAATGAATGTATCTTGCTGATCTATCCCAATTGGTTGGTTCTCAGTGTAATGGTCATTGTCCTCAAAACATGTCAGCACATTTTCATCGTATAAGTCATCATATGCAGAATAGTCTGCTCAATTGTCAAAATAGTGTTAGGAAATTGGAATAGAATACAGTACATATTTTGTAAGATGTCATAGTAAATTTAGGATAATCATGTTAGTAGGTAATAGGTGAAATCAGTTTCTGACTAACGAAGGAGGAGTGTCCCACTTTGCAGGTGACCAATCCATCTGTTTGTTGAGTTACCTGACAGGTGTTATCTATGTTTTGGAGTGCTGGCATTGCTGTATATATACAGCTTGGCCTGGTGCTAGTACTTTTTCCTATGTCAACATGGAGAGAGAGCAAGTGCATCAACCAGGGCAATCTCCACTTGGAGGAAGGGGAAGAGAAGGAAGAGGAGGTGGAGGATTGAGGGTGCGTGGAGGTAGAGGAGAGGGAAGAGGAGGAGGAGTGAGGGTTCGTGGTGGTGGAATAGGAGGAAATAGAGTTCGCAGACATCATGTTGTCCCAGATGAAATTCGGGCCACCATTATTGATCATGTCATCAACCATCGCCTCACAATGGCAGAGGCAGGGCGCAGAGTGCAGCCTAACGTGCCACGCTCCACAGTTTCCTCCATCATTCAAACCTTTCGGCGGGAAAACAGGTATGCACTCAGGCAATGACAACTGTTTGACTGTGTGCGTGTGTGTGTGTGTGTGTGTGTGTGTGTGTGTGTGTGTGTGTTTAGACCCAGGCCGAAAATCTTACCTCGATGTGAAGTCACAGTATTATACAGTTCACTACTGTAGAATGACAAAGGAAATACTGTTGTAAATTGGACAAAATACAGCAAGAATTTGCAATAGAATGGCAGTGCAATTGTAAGTACAGTAGCCTACAAATACAGTAAAGTGGTGTGTAATGCAGTCATTACTGTACAGTGATTGATAATCTGTAACAAACACATAAGGCAAGGACAACAAATAGTTATGTTGTCTATGTGCAGGATTGGCCGACAACCTCATGCGGGTGGAAGAAGAAAACTTCTAACCGATCGCCAAGAACAGGAGATCTGTAACATGGTGATAGCAAATAATGCCATAACACTGACACAGATCCGGGATGCAGTCCTCCAAAACAATGGCGTCTTCCAAAACATCAACTCCATCAGCATATCAACAATAGACCGGGTTCTGAAGAAGAACCTAATCACCATGAAACAGATATACAGAGTACCATTTGATAGGAACACTGCCAGAGTAAAAGAGCTGTGGTACCAGTATGTGCAGGTAAGTCAATTATTCATTGTCTATCATTTTGTAACCTATAAGTAGCCAACACTGCAGAGGTTCCAATTTCTGAGGGTTTCAGTATCCTCCTCTTTACCTTTGGATTCCAGCTTTACAATATATGACCACAGCATTTTGCTGAACTGTAACAGAACACTGTCAACAGTATGTCTCTGTTCTCTTTGTATCAAAAACTACCCCAGAAAATCTGCATAAGTCTGCACTCTAGGATTGGAACCACAGTGGGTTATATTGACTTTGTGAAGAACATATTGTGTAGCATTGCTGTGACCATATGACCATCTACATGATTGATTTTTTTTTTTACTCTATTTATCTCTTTTCCAGAGAATCCTGGCACTGGAGGGGAGTGAAACACCACACATCCTAGTGTTTGTTGATGAGGCAGGCTTCAACCTGGCCAAGGGCTGCAGGCGTGGCCGAAACATCATTGGCCAGCGGGCCACAGTGGATGTCCCAGCCCAGCGGGGGGGGAAATATAACCATGTGCGCGGCTATTTCAGAAAATGGTGTGGCCACCCACACTGCAAGCTTGGGCCCGTATAACACAGAGAAACTCCTCCGTTTCCTGGACCAACTATATGTATATTTGGTCCCAGAAAATGAGAGGGGTCTCGAAGGGCCCCACCTACCCCAGTTTGTCATTGTATGGGACAATGTTAATTTCCACCGTGGTCCACGCATCCGGGCATGGTTCAACATGCATCCAAGAATGCATAATGTCTTGTTACCACCATATTCTCCATTCCTGAATCCTATCGAGGAGTTTTTTCTCTGCTTGGAGATGGAGAGTATATGAGCACCATGCCGAAAACCAGAGGTCTCTCCTCAATGCTATGGATGCTGCCTGTGAGGATATAACAGGTGATCAGTGTAGAGGATGGCTCAGGCATTCACGATGCTTCTTCCCATGCTGCATCTCAAGAGAAAACATCAGATGTGATGTTGATGAGAATCTGTGGCCGAACAGAGCACAGAGAATGGATGGCCAGGAAGATGAGGATGGTGACCAGGCGAGAGAGGGGAGTGACCGCGACTAAACAAAATGTCTTCATTTGTGACTCTTTATTTACAGTATTCATTTTTTGTTTGTTTTTGTGGGTTTTTGTATTTTGTGTACACAGTATACACAGCGTATACATTTTCCTTTTTATTGTTCCCTACCTACAGTAATGTGTACAATTCACGTTAGCTGAGAATAAAAATGAAAATTCCTCGGCAGAATGAGTGCAGCGTGTGTGTGTGGTGTGAAAACTGTATTCCTATAGTTAGACATATGCCATGACAAAGCGTCTAAGCATTTTGACTCGCAGTACTTACACAATACCAAAGGGACAATGCATTTTGGAGGCACTGACTAGTTATATGAGAAGGGAATGTAGTTTTGACAGATGGGTAAACTGTTTTGGGAGCTGTACAAACATTGCCAGGTGATCCATGTAGTTGTGCTGTACCATCCAAGTTATTTTGAGAGAAGAACTGAATGAATGAAAATGTGCCAAAGCAATTGAGAAGGTTTTATGCCATTTTTATGGTACTGACTATTTAGATGGGAAAGGGATTTCATTTTGAAGCATGGATGAGTAGTTTTGGGAGACAAATGACATTTTGCTGGTTATCTGAAGTGTTGTGCAGAACTGTAAGTCTGTTTGGCCAAATTGCCTTATAGTTATAAGAATGTCATCTCAGTTTCAAGAAATGAGCCAAACCAATGGAGAAAAACTGTAATACCTTACCTTAACCTCAGCGTGTGACTGAAACTTGGAACGTTGGAGTTGAAACGTTCTGAATATCGAGAATAAAGTTGACTTGATTTCAACTTTATTCTCTACATTAACGAATTTAATGTCGACATGTCGAGTTTAAAGTCGACCCATCAAGATTAAAGTCGACATCCAATTTCAACTTTATTCTCGGAATTTCGAGTTTAATGTCGACATGTTGACTTTAATCTCGTCATATCAAAAAATATCTTCTCCTTCATGAATGGCCCTAATGCTCCGTCGGACTGGTAAACCTCGTAATTTGTTTACGGGACGGTGAACCTCGTGAAGTGACGGAAGAGGCATTCCCACTGTCACGAGAAGAGCGCGCTTTTAATCTTTGATTCCTTCGTGCAGCCACCATGGGGGGAAAAATTGTATTATATTAATTGTATTATATCTCATCTCATTATCTCTAGCCGCTTTATCCTTCTACAGGGTCGCAGGCAAGCTGGAGCCTATCCCAGCTGACTACGGGCGAAAGGCGGGGTACACCCTGGACAAGTTGCCAGGTCATCACAGGGCTGACACATAGACACAGACAACCATTCACACTCACATTCACACCTACGGTCAATTTAGAGTCACCAGTTAACCTAACCTGCATGTCTTTGGACTGTGTGGGGAAACCGGAGCACCCGGAGGAAACCCACGCGGACACGGGGAGAACATGCAAACTCTGCACAGAAAGGCCCTTGCCGGCCCCGGGGCTCGAACCCAGGACCTTCTTGCTGTGAGGCGACAGCGCTAACCACTACACCACCGTGCTGCCCTATTGTATTATATTAATTGTATTATTGTATTAAGGTACCCGGACCCCGAGAAAAAACCCACGGGATTGGATGTGGTTTAGCATTCTACACAGATTCTAGACAATTTGGCTGGCTCAGTTTTGATTTATCCTCATTCAGGTATTTGCAATCTCTGGGAGCTGTGTAATGTATCTTTAATTGTTTTAGCATTTATATAAGGCATTACTGGATATGCACAAAATAATGAAACAACAAATCAGTACTCTGGACATGAACAGTTAGAACTGTGTTCCTGGTGTGCATAAATGTCAAACCTTTGGTCAGTCAAACCTGTATAACCAACTTCCAAAGTCCTTATTTCCCTTATAAAATCCTTATAAGATGCAAATTAAAATGATTTACCTAAAATTTGAATGATGATTAACAATGATATATCCCAGGTACTTTTTATTCAATATTAATAACAATAAACTTTAAGAATGAATACAAAGCTTCAATGTTTGACAAAAAAACACAAAGTGTAAATGTTATGTGCTCTTCTATCATTGTGGGAATTGATTATAGCTCTAAATAAATATTGCCGTATACTATGTTTATTGACTCAAATCCGTATAAAATACGGACATTCTGTATATTGTGCATTTTAATCTCAACGAAAGCTTCACTGAATCGATTCTTTAGAACAAACTCGTATGCGTGTGAATCAATTTACTTGATTCACTCTTGATTCTTCAGAAACTACGGAAACCTTATTTGTATTCCTGTTTTCAAATTGTAAACAATAATCACACTCTCATGCTGCATGAAATTAAAGTATGAACTTTCCTCAAACCATTACGTGTGCATGAACTCAACAAATGCAGTCCATGCGTCTGTATCGATTCGCTCGATCGAGTCATTTATGTTTCGTCCCGAAGAAGATCCGAATCGTTTGTGAATCTCATCACTGTTAGAAATCCAAGAGAAGAGATCCTCTTCCCTTAACATCATCAGAGGAAAAATCTGCTTCTTAATCAATTAGTTTCAGCGTTTGGTGAGTAGATCATCTGCATTTTATTTTATATTCCTTGTGTGTTGATAGTCCGAAACTTGTAACTGGAAGGTTATCAGGAAAGTCACGAGTGGTCCGCGAGCAGTCTACAAGACTATTAATGCATTTTAATAATTAATAGTGCAGCTATTAATGCAGTTTCATGTCTAGATCTTATAAATGATGAATACGAAGTATGTGACGGCAAAATAACATGAGAACTCCAGTTCCCATGATGCTTGTGAGCTGGGCATGCGCACTGGATAAAAGAAAAAAAAACAGCTCTTTAGGGCAAAACTCTCGTCTCATCAGATTTGGGCAGTAATTCTATGCGTTCAGACCTTAAATAATGAAATAACTGTACAAGCAAATACAACACAAAAACCATTTTTAAAACATTCACTTAAATTAAACAGACATGGTAAAAACAGAAGAAATATATTTAAGGCTTAGAGTTTGATTAATTCAGCCAAATCAAATATCACTTTCAGATTTGAAGATATTTATCAGGAATCATTTTTAAAATATTGAGTCCTGTTTAAAGGCATAATAAAAGGCATCAAATATATTTACCCTACGTGTGAATGGAAATGCCGAAAAGTTTAATGTTTAACCTAATGTTTAATGTTGATCTAAAACATTTTAAAACTGATCGTGTGGTGGTCTAGTGGTTAGGATTCGGCGCTCTCACCGCCGCTGGTGTAGTGGTATTTTTATTAGCAAAATGTGGACTTGTCTTGTCTGGGAAGCATGAAATTAGTTCAACAGCGAGCTAACCCGCTTTTTACTTCATTTTTTGATTTAATATAAATATAATATTTTTGAATAATTGTTCCGTCTCTATAGTCTCTCTGTCTCTTTCTCAGTCAGCATTGAGATTAGACTCCCAGACTGTTACAGATAGCTATAATATAAACAAACAACTCATGCAAGAACATCAGGCAAGGACAGCCACAGAAATCTGCAATGAGCAGAGAAAATCATTATTTTTGGCACTTTCTCACAATAATAAATTTAATAAGTAATCTCTTTATATTATTAGGTAAATTCCATATACATAAAGTCAAAATGTCCAAGACAACCAATTCTCATTCCTAGTAATACTGTTAATTGAATTAAAAATGTGTTTTCAGTCTGTCACATATCGAATCCAACAAAGAGTGCTTATCAGCTATTCAATTTTATTCAAATTACATTCGGTGAAATTGTTTGTCATTTCAATTTGCCCTGTTTTTTTTATCTCCTTATCTTTCTTTAAACTTATTGCTACTTATGAGGCTAAGCTTAAACATCTCATTCATCTCATCATCTCTAGCCGCTTTATCCTTCTACAGGGTCGCAGGCAAGCTGGAGCCTATCCCAGCTGACTATGGGCGAAAGGCGGGGTACACCCTGGACAAGTCGCCAGGTCATCGCAGGGCTGACACATAGACACAGACAACCATTCACACTCACATTCACACCTACGGTCAATTTAGAGTCACCAGTTAACCTAACCTGCATGTCTTTGGACTGTGGGGGAAACCGGAGCACCCGGAGGAAACCCACGCGGACACGGGGAGAACATGCAAACTCCACACAGAAAGGCCCTCGCTGGCCCCGGGGCTCGAACCCAGGACCTTCTTGCTGTGAGGCAACAGTGCTAACCACTACACCACTGTGCCACCCAAGCTTAAACATGTTCCTCCTAATTTCGAACTATTGATATGAAATGCTCTGATTAACTGTTTGCTGAGTTTTAAACCTCCATACTTTTGCCTTTAAAAACCACAGAGGATATGGAATGGATAGGCTTTTAATGTATTTAGTTAACCATAATTTTTTTTTTCAGCAAGAAACAGTTAACAAACGTTTACTTGAATAACTTTTTGTTTATAAATCGGAGACTTGGGTTTATCTTTGTTTAACCATTAAGAAAAAAACTTCATAAATTATCATGATTATGATACATTGGCTCGTATAAGTATTCATTGTCCTTGAACCTTTCCGCATTTTGTTGCACTGCAACCTGGAACTTAAATTGACATGAAACTATTCATGTGCATCTTTGTTTATAATAAGCAATACCTCTCTCTCTGGATCCATGTCATCCTACAGTCTCTTCTCGAGCAAGGCGTGGTGAGACACTTTACACAAGATTTACGTAAGATTAATGAATTGATTGTTTCTTCTGTAATATCACAGGTTCCTGCCATTAATGATCTCTGTTCTGCCTTTTTTTTTCCACGCACATGAGGAGATAGCGTTTGGACTCAAGGTTTCATTTGACTCTCCTGCTGTTTTTCTTTTTTTCAGCTGTAATTCATAACGTGCTCTGTGACCTTCTCCCTCCCTCAGGACTCTGTGGTCTGTGTGTTCTGGTGTCTGCTGAGTCACCAGAAACCTGCCAAGACACTGACACTTGCGCCTGCTCCAACATCTGGTGCATAAGGGCTTTAAGGTTTCCAGAACCAAGCTGCAATATTGCATGGACACTTAAGTATTTGAACTTTTGAAGTTTTGAACTTTCTCAAGGCTGTCATTCTAGACACAAAACCTCCTCCACTGCAACATCCTTTGACCTGGACTGACGCTATGGTGGTCGCTTATCACTCCCTCAGAAGCACCCTTTGTTCCGCCCCTGGGCTACCTGCTCACTTCCACCTCTATGCCTGTGGACACCGGGGCACGGCCTCTGGGGAACGGGGGGAGGTGCATCATTGTGCGTTTTTATCCAAAACATTAAAACATTAGACATTGTTGCTCAAGGCTTACCTGCGTGTCTGGGGGCTGTCTCCGCATGTGCTTTGATGGTTTGATGGTAAAATTGACAGACCCATTAAATTAATTAATCAGTAATTTAATACATAATTAGATTAACATATGACTATTTATTCTCTGTTCTACTAACAATCTCGAAGTTCGTGTCACATCCTCTTTTGATAATGTAGGTCGCGCTCTCGCACGCCTCCTTAATTCTCGGGATGATACTTGGGATGGCATTGATATTGTCTGTCTAAAAATCGTACATACTACTAGTATCAGGTCTGATCTCTTCCCTCCATGCCTCTAGGGATCTTTGTTGATAGTTCTTGTTCTACACCCTCAGACGGTTCTTGTTTTATAATTTATAATATTATCACACCTCTGTGGTTATTCTGTGTGTTCAATCAATATCAGCCTGATATTCTGCATGAAACATACGCTCTTTCTTTCTCATTTGATTTTTGTCATCTTGATTGTAGACAAATTCTCTAAATGGGTAGAAGTTTTTCTCTGTTCTCGAGAGAACGCGAAGGTAGTTCACTCGTACTCTGGCAAAAGAAATAATACCTAGTTATAATAATAATAATAATTAATTATTTTCTTTATAAGTGCCTTTCAAGGTACCTAAGAACACTGGACAGTAAAATAAGAAAAACAAACAAAAGCAGAACAATAAAATAACAATACAATAATAAGAAATCAATAATAATAATTATTGTTATAGTTATGGGGTTTCAAATGCCATAGACTCAGACAAGGGTACCCCTTTCACCTCAAAAGTCACACAAAACCTTTGTAAGTATCTCTAAACTAAACTGGTGTTTTCACATTCCTCAATCCTCTGGTATCGTAGAACGTACGAATCGAACATTGAAAGACAAATTAATTAAGGTCATGCAGGACACAGGTTTGGCTCTGTAATCCATAATTCATTCTGGCTGATTCTTCGCATGACATCGAAGCCTAGTCTCGGCGGCTATTCCCCTACGAGATCATTTTTGGGCGACCGTTCCCTGTCCCCTGGAGAAAAGGCACTCCGGCTCCGGGTACCTCTGATTTGAAAATGCATATGGATGAGTATTCTGCAGCCCTTATAGATAAGTTGCATAAAATTTGTACCAAGGTCAATAATACAATATTATCTCCACCACACACCCCTTTCATGTGGGAGACAGGTGCTGGTGTGACTTTTTAAAGTAATGATTTGGACAATTGGGAAAACAATATAATGGGCCTGCAGACATCGTCGCCATTACTTTTGCTGCTGTTTTAACTGATCTTTTTCCACAGTGGATCCATGCCTCTCGATTGAAGAAGGCTCCATAACAAAGTTGTGTTACAATAACAAGTTTGGTGCTATTAACGCCTTTTGTGTCCCTATCTAGTCTCCCTCTGGCCAGTTTTCTCTCTCTCTCTCTATTTCTGAGCTCTACACAGATTCAACTGAGAATCCTCAAGATGTTGTGAACAAAGAGGGGAAGAGATCTTGCGCCCCATTTGGAACCAATCATCCTCACTACAACCATGACAGTCCTCATCACGGGTTTCGTGACTGCTTCATCTTTGCTCGGGGCAGGGTTACCCGCCCGAGCCTTCTGGACCACTTCATTGCTCGGGGCAGGGTTACCCGCCCGAGCCTTCTGGACCACTTCATTGCTTGGGGCAGGGTTACCCGCTCGAGCTGGACTTCATTGCTCGGGGCAGGGCTACCCGCTCGAGCTGGACTTCGAGACAACATCTTCTGGACTAACTTCGCTAACTGGACTGCACAAGCGCACACCACACGAATGTGTTATGTCTTTCATCTGATGCTGTTTTCTACTTACACATCTCTATGCTCTGAAACTCTGTATTCTCTGTTCTCTGTTCTGACTCTGTTCTCACTATAGGTCGATATGCCTTCTAATTTCATTTTTCCCTCACTGTTTTAGAACAAATTACTCTGAAGGAAGTAGCGTGTATCTGGGAATTAAGAGGTTTTGAGTTTCTCTAAGCTCCAGTGAGGTGGGACGAGGGCTGATTGGGCATGCCCGCCCTCTGAGCACCAATATACGTCAAGAAGGGCAAAGATTAACTCAGGATTAATTCTCGATGTAATCACATATATGATCATGAGGATGCTAGGATTTGATAATAGTGATACTATTATCAAAGGGGGGGATTGTTAGGTTAAATTTTATTATATGTAGGTTAAATCAAGATATATGTAGACATATGTAAGTTTAGTTAAGAATTCAGCGAATTATTCTGTGTCAAAATTATATTAGTTGAAACGACCTTAGGTCCGGCTGGACATTGTTTGGGAACATTTTGTTTATGAAATGTGTATTTTTGATCAGAGATGTGTCTGAACGACGCCAAGGTCTGTTTTGATGTCAGATCGACCCACACACACTTTAATGTTGGATGTAATGGTAGCCTTATTGCTGAACAAAGAGTTAAGACTCTTATATTATATTTTATAGTATAGTTATAGTATATATTATTATAGTATATATTATAGTATATATTATAGTATATATTACTTATAGTATATTTTAGAGCTTTTTAAGATCCTTTATTATTTTGGACTATTGCATATACTATGACAGTGATTTTAAACTGTTCCTGTGTAGCCTGACCTTCGTCCAGTGGAGAAGAACACTTCTTTGTTAGACCAAACATAGTCTTTGTTTAAAACATTTTCGTAAAAACATCTCACGCGCTTTGACGTGCGTAAATGAAATTGCTGAATTGCTGAAATATTATTTTGCTTATGATTGAAGGTCTCATTCACACACATACATATGGAATTAAGATGTGATTTGCTGACCTAGCACATAGACACAGATATCAAAATGATGTCACTCACTCACACCCTCCCATACACACACACACACACACACACACACACACACACACACACACCCCTCTCTGAGGTCACATACAAACACACACACGTGACAGACACAATAGCCGTTTGGAGAGATTATGATTTGTTATAAAAGGTGTTTGTAATCTTTCATCTTTGACGAAGTGACTGTGCGAATAAACTGGCATGTGAAACCTCTCTGGTTCCCCTGTCTGTTTCTATCGTCCTGTTTCATTCGTCCCGGATTGATCCGAGGGGGCCCACGAAGGAATCGGGGTCTCTTTCTGGGTGAACCCCAACAACCTCATGTGGCAGTTCGTGTAAATGGGTGGAGCACAGAAGGACGGCAGGACAGAACTGAGCATACAAAACTCTCTTTATTCAGCTTTTCAGCTGTAAATACACACACACAGACACATGCACACACATTAGCTGTCTGGTTATGGAGAGAGTCCCTCTGCTCTCACTCTCTCTCCTTAAGAAGGGCGCAGTCACTGGGAAGACACACAAACATCAATTAACAGGTGAAATGATTCTGCCACTTAACTTCCCCGACTCCGCCCTCCTGTCACAGACCGATGCTAGACCATGCCCCCGCTGCCACATACCCCCACCGCCCGACTCAGGCCGGGCAGCCGTCCGGCCCGCAGCCGACTCCCCCCCCCTTGACGGGAGAGGAAGTCCGCCACGACCATCTGCGCCCCCGGCCTGTGGATCACCTTGAAGTTAAAGGGTTGGAGTGCCAGATACCAACGGGTGATCCGCGCATTGGCATCCTTCATGTGGTGGAGCCACTGGAGGGGCGCGTGGTCCGAACAGAGGGTGAAAGGGCGTCCCAGCAGGTAGTACCGGAGGGTGAGGACCGCCCACTTGATTGCCAGGCACTCCTTTTCGATGGTACTGTAGCGCCCCTCACGCACCGACAGCTTGCGGCTAATGTACAAGACAGGGCGATCCTCCCCCTCCACCTGCTGGGACAAAACGGCCCCCAGCCCTCTGTCCGACGCATCCGTCTGCAACATAAAAGGGAGAGAAAAGTCAGGGGAGTGTAAAAGTGGCCCCCCACACAGTGCAGCCTTAACCTTAGAAAAAGCCTGCTGGCATTGCTCCGTCCACTGGACCGGATCTGGTGCCCCCTTTTTAGTCAGATCAGTCAGCGGGCTGGTGACGTCCGAATAATTAGGTATAAACCTACGATAATAGCCAGCCAGCCCCAGGAACTGTCTCACCCCCTTTTTGGTCTTGGGCCTCGGGCAGGCCGCAATTGCTGCAGTCTTGTTAATTTGGGGACGCACCTGCCCGTTGCCCAAGTGGAAGCCCAGATACCGTACTTCCACCCGCCCAATCGCACACTTCTTCGGGTTGGCCGTGAGACCCGCCCACCTCAGCGACCTAAGGACGGCCCTCAGGTGTTGTAGGTGCCGCGGCCAGTCATTACTATAAATAATGATATCATCCAAGTACGCGGCCGCATAGGTGGCGTGGGGGCGGAGGACCCTGTCCATCAGCCGCTGAAACGTAGCAGGCGCCCCAAAAAGCCCAAAAGGAAGTGTGACGAATTGGTGTAAGCCGAACGGTGTGGAAAAGGCCGTTTTTTCACGGGATAATGGAGTCAAGGGGATCTGCCAATAACCCTTTGTTAAATCCAGTGTCGAGTAAAAACGAGCCGTGCCTAGCCGATCGAGCAACTCATCAATACGAGGCATTGGGTACGCATCGAATTTAGACACCGCGTTGACTTTTCTATAGTCCACACAGAACCGGACCGACCCGTCGGCCTTGGGTACCAAGACCACCGGGCTGCTCCAGTCACTGTGGGACTCCTCGACGATGCCCATTTCGAGCATGGCCTTGAGTTCTTCCCGAACCACCTTTTTCTTGTGTTCAGGTAACCTGTAAGGGCGGCTACACACTACCACCCCCGGGGGCGTCTCAATGTGGTGCTCTATGAGGTTAGTGCGGCCGGGCAGGAGTGAGAACACGTCCGAAAACTCGGTCTGCAACTGGGCAACCTCCGCGAGTTGGGTCGGGGAGAGGTGGTCTCCACAGGGGACCGGAGAGGGACGTGATGCTAATGTTCCTTTTTGAACCTCCGGCCCCAGCTCCGCCTTCTCTGGAACCACCAACACCAACACCACGGGGACCTCCTCGTTCCAGAGTTTGAGTAGGTTGAGGTGGTAAATCTGTAGCGCCCCACCCCTGTCCGTTCGTTTCACCTCATAGTCGACGTCCCCGACTCGCCGTGTGACCTCAAAGGGTCCTTGCCACTTGGCGACTAATTTAGAGCTCGATGTGGGCAACAGTACGAGTACTTTCTCTCCCGGTGCAAACTCTCTAAGGCACGTACCCTTGTCATACAGGCGGGTTTGCCGTTCTTGGGCCTGCCGCAAATTCTCCTGGGTTAGTTGTGTGAGTGTGTGGAGTTTTGCGCGCAGGTCAATAACGTATTGAATTTCATTTTTGCTTGGTGAAAGTCCCTCCTCCCAATTTTCTCGCAGCACATCTAAAATGCCGCGCGGCTTACGCCCATATAATAATTCAAACGGGGAGAACCCCGTGGAGGCTTGGGGAACTTCTCGCACTGCAAAGAGCAAGGGTTCGAGCCATTTATCCCAGTTACGCGCGTCCTCGCTTACAAATTTCTTAATTATGTTTTTAAGGGTGCGATTAAACCGTTCCACTAAGCCGTCCGTTTGTGGGTGATAAACGCTGGTGCGGATCGGCTTAATACCTAATAACCCATACAGTTCCTTCAGTGTTCGTGACATAAACGAGGTGCCTTGATCAGTCAGAATCTCTTTCGGGATTCCAACTCGGGAGATGACGCGGAAGAGTGCCTCCGCAATACTGCGTGCTGAGATATTGCGAAGAGGCACTGCTTCCAGGTATCGCGTTGCATAGTCCACCAGAACTAATATAAAGCGGTACCCTCATGTTGACCGATCTAATGGCCCGACGAGATCCATGCCAATTCTTTCGAACGGGGTCTCGATTAACGGTAGAGGGCGCAAAGGCGCTTTTGGAATGGCCGCTGGATTTACTAACTGGCATTCGCGGCATGCCGTACACCACCTACGGACCTCGCCGCGAATCCCCGGCCAATAGAATCGGGCCATTATTCGGGCTAGTGTTTTATCCTGCCCCAAGTGTCCAGCCATGGGATTAAAGTGAGCCGCCTGGAATACCAATTCCCGGCGGCTCTTCGGAATTAACAGCTGCGTGACTCGCTCTTTAGTTTGAGTGTCCTGCGTCACTCGGTATAATCTATCCTTCATAATCGCGAAGTAGGGGAAGGACGGGGTGGCATTCGGCTGGAGCGTTTGACCATCGATTACTCTCACTTGGTCAAAAGCATGCCGCAGAGTCTCGTCTCGCGATTGCTCTAACGGGAAATCCGCGAGGGATTCCCCAATAGAGAGAGGAGGAGCCGGCGGCTCCTCACTCTGGCGCGGAGATGACGTAGACGGCTCTGTGACAGCTGCTCCCGCCAAAGCGACACTGGGACCTCCCCCTGTCAAATGGCAGGACCCACTCTTGACCAAGTGCGTCATTAAACCCCGAAATCCCGGCCAATCAGTCCCCAAAATTAAAGAGTGGGTAAGGCGAGGATTAACCGCCGCCTTCACTATAAATTTTTCCCCTCTGAAAATAATGTGGACCGACACCAAAGGGTAGTTGTGAACATCCCCGTGCACACATAACACCTTCACCAATTGTGCTCCCCCCAATGCCTCGTCTTGCACCAGGTTTTGGTGGATTGAGGTCTGATTACAGCCAGAATCCACCAACGCCTGATATGTATCCCCTTGGATACTCACCGGTATGCGATACGCTCCGGCCCGATCGAGGGCGGCTCCTGGCGCGTTGGGGATCCGAACCACCGCGCCCACCTCCATTATCGAGCACTGCTGTTGGAGGTGGCCCGGTTCCCCGCAGCGCCAGCAAACCGGCCCAGGGTTCCTCTCTGCACTAGTGCTCTGGGGCTCACTCACCTGAGGGGGGGGAGAGACAGACACAGAAGGGAGACACGGAAGGGCACCGCGGGTGCGGCGGGCCGGCTGAGGTGGCGCCGGCCCCCGTCTCCGCGGTGGGGGAATGGGGCGAGGAGAAGACACAGGAGGAAGAGAGAGAGAGAGAGAGAGAGAGGAGAGAAGAGAAGAGGTCGTCTGCTGTCCTGCCGTCGGGACAGCCGCCAGATGATCCTCCGCCAGCTCGATTGCCTGATCCAGCGACGCCGGGCGGTGGCACTGGACCCACTCTGCGGTTCCCGCTGGTAGACACGCGACGAACTGTTCCAGTACCACCTGGTCGATGAGTCCCTCGGCGTCGCAGCTGTCGGCCCTCAACCACTGCCAGCAGGCGTCCCGGAGTTGCTGGCCAAATGCGAACGGCCGGCCGACTTCCTCCAAGCGCAGAGCGCGGAAACGCTGATGATGTTGCTCTGGGGTGCATCCCACCCGCTGGAGGACGGCCCGGCGAAGGTCCGCGTAGGCCAGCCGGCGGTCGGCGGGGAGCTGTAGCGCGGCCAGCTGCGCCTCTCCTGTTAGCAGGGGGAGGAGGCGGGCCGCGCGCTGTTCCACCGGCCACCCCGAGGTCTCTGCTACCTGCTCAAAGAGCGTGAAGAATGCCTCGGGGTCGTCCTGCGGGCCCATCTTCGTGAGGGTGAGGGGGGAAGGGCCCGTGGCGGTGGAGTTGGTGGACCCCGCCGACGCAAGGAGGTGCCGGAACGCCCGACGATCTTCCTGTTGCGCCAGCACCAGGGCCTCGAACCGTTGTTCTTGCTCCTTTCAGAGGGCGAGCAGCCCCTGGTGCTGGCTCTGTTGGGCCATGGCGAAGGCGTGGATCAGGTCGGCGAAGGTGGAGGACTCCATGGGGCTGTTGTCTTCTGTGCTCATTCCCGGGTTTCGGCACCACTGTGGCAGTTCGTGTAAATGGGTGGAGCACAGAAGGACGGCAGGACAGAACTGAGCATACAAAACTCTCTTTATTCAGCTTTTCAGCTGTAAATACACACACACAGACACACGCACACACATTAGCTGTCTGGTTATGGAGAGAGTCCCTCTGCTCTCACTCTCTCTCCTTAAGAAGGGCGCGGTCACTGGGAAGACACACAAACATCAATTAACAGGTGAAATGATTCTGCCACTTAACTTCCCCGACTCCGCCCTCCTGTCACAGACCGATGCTAGACCACGCCCCCGCTGCCACACCTCATATTCTTATTTCCTCACACAGGACACACACTGGTGTTGCTGGACACTGAAGGATTGGGAGACGTGGATAAGGTGTGTGTGTGTGTGTGTGTGTGCGTGCGCGCGTGTATATGGAAAGAGGTAGGTCTGGACATTGTACTTATGCTCCAAGAAAGTACATTTCACACAGTACACAGAAAGTACACACAAAAACATGCAATGTTTTTTTGCTTTTCTTTTTTTTTAAGTCCAATGTCTTGATTTTTTTCAACTTTTTCATAAAAAGTTTTATACAAAGAAAGCAAGCAAACAAAACAAACAAACAACTGTCATCACTACAGCATTCAACAGTCATAACCAAGAAAGAGCAGCTGCAGTTTTGATAAGTTCAACACACAGCCCACACTCACTCCATGAATCTTCATCAGGCGTGTGTGTGTGTATGTTTTCAGGGTGATGAGAGGCATGACACATGGATTTTCTGTCTGGCTGTTCTGCTCAGCAGCACTCTGGTCTACAACAGTATGGGCACCATTAACAATGACGCCCTGGAGAAACTACAGTATCCTTACACACACACACGCTGCAGAATGGTGGTTAGCTGTGAGGTAGGGTACTGTTAGCTAGTGTTTAGCTTTTTTGTGGTTACTGTAGTGGCTATTCTACATATGATGTTAGTTGTTGTGCCTGTGCACTTAGGTTAGAATATAGCCTATTATTTGTTTTGCACTTAAGTGTTTTTCCATGTCTACGTATAGGACAGTGAGAAACATGGTTTCAATTCCTTTGTTGTGAAGATTTTCATTCGTCCAGGTCATGTTTATCCTTTGTAGTGTGAGCACGAGCGGTACACAATAATAATGCCTTCCCAATTCCAGGTGTCCCTGGGTTGGTTTTACCGCCAAATCTAACCTAACAGGATAACCGTAGAGTTCCCAACAGGTACAGCTACTGCAGTCAAAAGTGAACTGTTAAATTGGCATCATAAGCTCTACAAAATCGGGCGTAAACCCTTCCTATACCAGGGTGAGTTCATAATGAGCAAATAAAGGTGTCTCACCTTCTCTGTGCTCTGTGTCCGTTGTGAAGAGGAAAAGTCTTGGACTCAAAAAAGGTCTATTCAGCCTTTTATTGTATTAGAAGAAAAAGTTAAAAGTAAATACAACCCTAAGACTTGTGAGAGAAATTCCCTTGTGGGTGAATCCGATAAAGTTTTTTTATCGTTTTGGCCTCGTGTCCACACGGCAACGGCGTTCTGGATCTAAACGGATTTGTTTACAATGACGCCACAACCACATGGCTAGAACAAAGCGGCAATCTCGCGGCAATCACTTGTATCTTCACAGCAGTTGCGGAGAACACAGCAGGTGTAAATGGTCTTCTATTGTTCTGGTGTCTCCACTGGGACTGACTGACAGCGCAAGTAGAGGAGTGGCATGTGTATTGCATCGTTTTCAGCAAGCATTGCATTGCCGTGTGGACGCGATATTTTTTTTACCCGCTAAAAAAAAAGTCTCGTTGTGTTGCCGTGTGGACGTAGCCTTAGTCTCTGACAAGCTTGCAAGCTCTAACAGGAGACAGGCCTCCTTCTATCAGCTAGTACATGATTGCTTTAAAAAAAAAAGATTTAAAGAAGTAAAAAAAAAAAGGGTTTCGAAACAAAACCACGACAGACGTCAAGACTCTGCTGCTAGGCAATGCGGCAAACCCTTGCTAGAGCGCGAGGGTCCCTATTTATACTGAGACGGCGGTGGATCCCCACTGTGGTTAGACCCCATCCTTTCTCTAGTAGCCCACGCACAGTCCATATTAGTCCATGTCCGCTTCTGTGCAAAGAGTACAGTTCGCAGTAGTTTTCCACTTGGCTTAAACCTCCTTTGCTTCGCAGTGGCAGAGGTACAGTGCCTCTAACCACTGAGTTCACTGAGGGTTTACTCCCGAGTTCATCAGGTGTCCTTTTGTCCAGTGATCTTGGCCAGGCTCCGTTTCACAAATCGCCTTAAACTCAAAGAAGTCCAGTTGCTTACAGCTAAATTCCTTGGATCTATTCCTTTGCATGTACATGTACCAATCAAAATGCCGCATTTCCATCGACTCGGTTGAGGCAATGAGACATAAGTCAGAGGACAGAGTGGTGTGATTGGTTCAAGTTTGACCAAGGCATCTGAAAGACAAACGAATTTTTCTTATTGCTTGGCCAGACCAATACTCGCAGAGGATTGAGAAGTCGTGATAGCCAGGCTAGGGGGTATGGGGCGTATGAGGATAGAGAAGTCGCGATAGCCAGGCTAGGGGGTATGGGGCGTACTAATAAGAGATGAAAACTACTTTCACCACTGGATGGAAGTGGTGACATAGTTGTTAGAGCGTCTGTAGTCCAGAGGGTTGCAGGTTCAAATCCCAACCTAACCAGTAGGTAATGGCTGAAGTGCCCTTGAGCAAGGCACCTAACCCTACAATGCAGGCTGACCGCTCCAAGTGGGATTCCACAATCCAAGATGGTGGAGAGTGTTTTGTTGACTGATATCCATAGAAGGCTGACCAGACCCTCTCAAAATGAATGGGAAAACATGAGGAATGGACTCTCAGAAATAACCTGACATACGTCATCTGGCTGTGTTTCGCCAAACTCCATGTTAGCTGTGAGTGTGGTGTAGTGGTGTAGCGTTAGCTGTGGCATTACCTATCATCAGTGGTGTAGTGTTAGCTAGCTGTTAGAGTGGTGCAGTGTAAGCTAGCGTTAGCTGTGAATGTGGTGTAGCTGTGAGTGTGGTGTGGAGAAGTGGTGTAGCTTCCTCTGTGGTGTAGTTTTTTGTTAGCGAATTATGTTCCTCAACAGCGCCCCCCTCAGTTACGTGACGGAGCTGACAGAGCACATCCAGGTGAAGAGCGTCGAGTACAGCCAGAGCACGGAGCTGATGCATGTCTTCCCCTCCTTCATCTGGACCGTCAGAGACTTCGTTCTGGAGCTGAAGCTGAAGAACGGCCAATCCATCACTGCTGACGAGTATCTGGAGAACGCACTCAAGATCAAACCAGGTCTCTCACACACACACACACACACACACAGGCACATATCGTATTCCATCAGCCACACACACAGCATTCCATATAGGCTACAGTGTCTATTATAGATTAGATTTTTTTTTCATTTGTGTTGATCAGGACAGCAAGGGCGGCACAACCAGGTGCGGCAGGGCCTGAGGGATTTCTTCGCGGTGCGGCACTGCTTCGTGTTGGAGCGGCCAGCAAATGCCAAAAACCTGAAGAGGATGGAGGAGCTGACGGATGAAGACCTGGACGAGAGCTTTGTTGACGAGGCGAATAAATTCTGCAACTATATCTTCGACGAGGCCCAGCCCAAAACCATGAGGGGCGGTCTGGGAGTCACTGGCAGGAGTGGGTATTGCCAATTACAAAAATGTGTTGTGCCACCACTATTACACCATAACTAATACATCTCTCATACACCATCACTTATACATGTAGAATAGAATAAGATTAGAAAGGCTTTTTGTCATTGTACACTACACAATGCAGTGAGACTTAAAGGGATAGTTTGGGATTTTTGACATGAATCTGTATGGTATTCCCGTCAGCAGTGTCGTGCATCCACACTGACTTACCCCCGACAGTGTCCTGTGAGCCGAGTTCCTGTCCAGTTTTGGTCAAGACGAAAGTAGTCCGGCAAGATTGCTGGGGTCACGGAAATAAAACGTTTTTCTTCTCAAAGCAGTAGGTGTCCAAAAGAGTCATATATTTGCGTCACAAAACCGTTGTGGTTGAAAAAATCGGACCTAGTAATTGTTTGGTGCTATTTTCTCTCCCTTCCTATCACTGCGCGCTGCTGCGAACTGACATCCAACACTGCCAAACAACTGAAAAAAGTGGTTGTGTCACAGGCTGACGGCTGCGCACGAATCAAACACTTGTGGACATTTGGGTATTGACATGTCTATTGATACGACTATTTTGACGCTCTTTATTTCATAATTAGATGTGTTGACTTTAGCTGGGTTCTCATGGGCGGGGTCATAAGTTGCCACAGCAACTACCCTGACAACCCAAGCAAGGACATGAAATGTGTAGTTTGGGATCGGTCCAATGGCAGGTCAGTCCAGTGGCAGGAGTGGGTATTGCTTGATCACTATTGGTCAGTTGCCACATTGCTTGATCACTATTGGTCAGTTGCCACATCACTAGTGCCCTCCTGAGTTAGACATGGCATGGGGCAAATGTGTCCCAGTGGTTCGGGAGTTGGTCTTTAGATCAGAGAGTTGCATGGTTCAAATCCCACCCTAACCACTAGGTAATGTCTGAAGTGCCCTTGAGCAAAGCACCTAACCCCACTTTGCTCCAGGATGTATCCAATACCCTGCCGTAACTGTAAGTCACTTTGGATTAAAGTATCAGCTAAGTGTATTGTTATAACAATAATAATAATATGGCAACAGTAGTCCTTGTCATCATTTTACTATAGCACTGAGTGTTCCACTGCTCTGTGTGTGTGTGTGTGTGTGTGTGTGTTTGTGTGTGTTGCAGTGCTGGGCTGCCTGGCAGAGACGTACGTGGAGGTGATCCGCAGTGGCAAGGTGCCGTGTCTGGACAGCGCTGTGGAGTCGCTGGCGCTGACCCAGAACGGGCGGGCCGTGGCAGAGGCTCTGGCCCACTACCAGAGAGAGATGCAGCGCCGGGTGCAATTGCCCTCCGAGACACAGGAGGAGCTGTCCAAGATCCACTCTAATGCCAGCACAGAGGCCATCAGCATCTTCACCAAGGCCTCCTTCAACGACAACCAAAATGTGTACCAGGATCAGCTCATGGTACGCACGCTTTAACATGGGCACACTTGCGTCTGTCACACACACACACACACACACACAGGCTTCCTCTCGCGTCTTCCCTCTGGTTGTTTACTCCAACCTTGTGCCATGTCATCAATGACATCATATATGTTTTTATTCAATATCTTGCAGAAACATAATTCAGGAGTTGAAATTGAATGAGGAAAAAGCTGTTCCAAATTGAGTAGCAAACTGCCCTAGTGAAAGTTGTCAGCCTCTCAGTTGACCCTCTCTATCGACACCCAGAGGACGGTGGCGATGTAGTGCGATGAGTCCCCCTAGAGGAACTTGCAGAAATGACACCCTCTCAATCGACCTCTAGAATATAAACCACAGGAGTAAGATTATCTCTTTATGTCTTTCCACCCCTAGAGGAAGATGTAATAATAAACTCAGGAGTAAGATTATCTCTGTCGGCTCCCCCTAGACCATAGGTGTCAAACTCAAGGCCCGGGGGCCAAATCTGGCCCACGGTGTCATTTTATTCGGCCCACGAGATCATTTCAAATGTGTATTACAGTCGGCCCACATGCACCATTAATATATAGAGTAATATGACTTGAAGACAAAATTTTGTGCGTCAGAGCCTCAGGAATTAGGAATAATTGGCCGAGGCCAGTGTAACATCACATGCAAGTGGATCAGTAGTGATATCTCCCACTCATACCCAACAGGATATGCGCAGGCACATTTGAACTACCTACCATCTATGATGGGAATGAGTGTGAAATTTGTATAGCTTTAAGAATTATGTGCGTGCATGCACAATTTCTGTCCATCTATGAACAAATATTGAGTTCGGCCCGCGACTTCATGCCAGATTTTGATTTTGGCCCCCTGTGAATTTGAGTTTGACACCCCTGCCCTAGAGGAAGATGTAATAATGACTCCCCTCTCTGTCGGCTCCCCCTACGAAGATGTAATAATAACTCCCCTCTCTGTCGGCTCCCCCTAGAGGAAGATGTAATAATGACTCCCCTCTCTGTCGGCTCCCCCTAGAGGAAGATGTAATAATGACTCCCCTCTCTGTCGGCTCCCCCTAGAGGAAGATGTAATAATGACTCCCCTCTCTGTCGGCTCCCCCTAGAGGAAGATGTAATAATGACTCCCCTCTCTGTCGGCTCCCCCTAGAGGAAGATGTAATAATGACTCCCCTCTCTGTCGGCTCCCCCTAGAGGAAGATGTAATAATGACTCCCCTCTCTGTCGGCTCCCCCTAGAGGAAGATGTAATAATGACTCCCCTCTCTGTCGGCTCCCCCTAGAGGAAGATGTAATAATGACTCCCCTCTCTGTCGGCTCCCCCTAGAGGAAGATGTAATAATGACTCCCCTCTCTGTCGGCTCCCCCTAGAGGAAGATGTAATAATGACTCCCCTCTCTGTCGGCTCCCCCTACGAAGATGTAATAATAACTCCCCTCTCTGTCGGCTCCCCCTAGAGGAAGATGTAATAATGACTCCCCTCTCTGTCGGCTCCCCCTAGAGGAAGATGTAATAATGACTCCCCTCTCTGTCGGCTCCCCCTAGAGGAAGATGTAATAATGACTCCCCTCTCTGTCGGCTCCCCCTAGAGGAAGATGTAATAATGACTCCCCTCTCTGTCGGCTCCCCCTAGAGGAAGATGTAATAATGACTCCCCTCTCTGTCGGCTCCCCCTAGAGGAAGATGTAATAATGACTCCCCTCTCTGTCGGCTCCCCCTAGAGGAAGATGTAATAATGACTCCCCTCTCTGTCGGCTCCCCCTAGAGGAAGATGTAATAATGACTCCCCTCTCTGTCGGCTCCCCCTAGAGGAAGATGTAATAATGACTCCCCTCTCTGTCGGCTCCCCCTAGAGGAAGATGTAATAATGACTCCCCTCTCTGTCGGCTCCCCCTAGAGGAAGATGTAATAATGACTCCCCTCTCTGTCGGCTCCCCCTAGACGAAGATGGCGGAGGAGTATGACGAGTGGTGCTGCCGTAACGTTGACGAGTCTCAGCGCGTGTGCGGTGAGGTGCTGAAGCGTGTGTTTGCCGCCTTGGAGGCGAGTGTGTCCGGCGGGGCCTACATGTATGGTGTTATTTTTATGGTGTTATTTTTGCCTCATTAATATTTGTAAATGCACAGAAAGTGATCTACAAATAGTCAGGGGTTTGTACATGTGTTTTGATATCCACAAATGTAAATTTAATATTTGTAACTTGTATTTTGGTCTTTGCAAATAAATGTGTACTTGTAAATATACTGTTTTTCATTTGCAGATCAAAAATACATTTGTAAAACTGATAATTCTGTTTGTGAAATGTGAGTCGCATTTGTGGATCAGCAATGACACGCATTCACCGCTTTTTTCCTCTGTGGCGTATTTTTGAGACACTCTGCAAAATCCACAAATGCAGACAAGATCCACAAATAGCCTCACATGCACATTCACGTCCACTAGATGGCAGTGTGGTAAGACAACGATCTGACAAGTGCTAAGACAAAGGAAAACGTTGAAATTGCTGAAATTGAAGTGCTGGGGCGGCACGGTGGTGTAGTGGTTAGCGCTGTCGCCTCACAGCAAGAAGGTCCTGGGTTCGAGCCCCGGGGCCGGCGAGGGCCTTTCTGTGTGGAGTTTGCATGTTGTCCGCGTGGGTTTCCTCCGGGTGCTCCGGTTTCCCCCACAGTCCAAAGACATGCAGGTTAGGTTAACTGGTGACTCTAAATTGACCGTAGGTGTGAATGTGAGTGTGAATGGTTGTCTGTGTCTATGTGTCAGCCCTGTGATGACCTGTCGACTTGTCCAGGGTGTACCCCGCCTTTCGCCCGTAGTCAGCTGGGATAGGCTCCAGCTTGCCTGCGACCCTGTAGAAGGATAAAGCGGCTAGAGATAATGTGATGTGTGTGTGAAGAGTGCTGAAATGGAAACGTCTGATGGATGGGTATGTTACATTGATGAATTGTCAATAAGGTGTTGTTACGAAATTATGTTAGCATACCTCATAGTCTCTTGCTAATGTAACGTCAGGTAATGTAAGGTAGGCTAAAGTTTACCCTTAACAATAGTCTCGTCAGCTTAATGCTACATTGGCATAAAATATCCAACATTTGCTTTTTTACTGTTTGTCTGTGTAGTTTAAAGCTAGTTTTAGGCTAAAATTATAGATTTAGGCTACAGTGGCTTGCAAAATTTAGTAGACCAACACCCCTGACATATTTTACAGACATTTCGCTATAACTTGGTGTTATAATTTAAATTATAATTATAAATTATAATTATAATTATATATTGATAATTATATATTGATAATTATATATATATATATATATATATATATATATATATATATATATATTATAAATTTTATATATATATTATAAATTTTATATATATATATATATATATATATATATATATATATATATATTATAAATTTTATATATATAGATATATATTATAAATTAAATAGATAGATAGATAGATAGATAGATAGATAGATAGATATAAATTAAATTATAAATTATAATTATAATTTAGTTAATTTATAATTAGTTAAATTATAATTTGGTGTCTGCATTTAACAATTGTGAATTAGTGAAATATACACAGCACACAGTGAAGTAAAGTACACACTTGGAGCAATGGGCTGCATTCTATGGCAGAGCCCGGAGAGCAGGGAGGGGGCACTACAGCCATGGTCCACTAGTAGGGATTTAACACTAACCAGTAGGTTAAAGTCAATTAAATAATTGAGTACATGTAACATTTTAGATAATGTACTTGAAAGCGGCAGACAACAACCGGTCCAACACCAACCTTGCCTTCTTCAGTCAGGCTGTACAGGAGTTTGGCTATCCACTAAAGTAAGCTTGTAAAACTTGAGTTTGGATATTTTACATTACCTGACGTTACATTAGCAAGAGACTATGAGGTATGCTAACATAATTTCGTAACAACACATAGTAACAACACCTTATTGACAATTCATCAATGTAACATACCCATCCATCAGACGTTTCCATTTCAGCACTCTTCAATTTCAGCAATTTCAACGTTTTCCTTTGTCTTAGCACTTGTCAGATCGTTGTCTTACCACACTGCCATCTAGTGGACGTGAATGTGCATGTGAGGCTATTTGTGGATCTTGTCTGCATTTGTGGATTTTGCAGAGTGTCTCAAAAATACGCCACAGAGGAAAAAAGCGGTGAATGCGTGTCATTGCTGATCCACAAATGCGACTCACATTTCACAAACAGAATTATCAGTTTTACAAATGTATTTTTGATCTGCAAATGAAAAACAGTATATTTACAAGTACACATTTATTTGCAAAGACCAAAATACAAGTTACAAATATTAAATTTACATTTGTGGATATCAAAACACATGTACAAACCCCTGACTATTTGTAGATCACTTTCTGTGCATTTACAAATATTAATGAGGCAAAAATAACACCATAGTTATTGACTCCCTGTTGTGATTTGAAGAACTTGTTTTGTCTGGTCTTTGCCAGTTTTCTGGAAAGTAACATGGGAAATCAGTGTATGGGGAAGGAATAGTAGAAAGGAAAGCGATGGAGAGAGATGGATGTTATTCCAGGTGGATTGTGAAGGAAAGGGGGATAAAAGTTATGAAGTGGTAGAAATTGTGGTGGCACCAATGTAAGAAGGAGTGTGACGGCCACTAGGGTTTTTTCTGTTTATTAGCTGCTTTTTCCTTTTACTCCCTAGACTAGGCGCAGGTGGAGTGTTTATGAGCGGCGGCTGCGGTCGCCTGTCCAGAGGCGGAGCTTGGCCCTTTATTAGGAGCTGCCTCGCAGGTATTAGGACGGACTTTTCTTTCGCATCCAGCATGTGTACACTACTGACTGTCGACTTATCTCCCATCTTTCTTTATTTTGGTTGCCTACAATTGAGAGACTTTTGAGACTTAAGAAAAATAAATTCGCTTTTGGCATTGCACGTATCTCGCTCGCCTCCCTTCTTATTTATTGTATTGGCTCCCCTAGGCCTTTACAATATGGGGGCTCGTCCTTTTTCCCTTGTTGGGTAGTTTTTTTTTTTCTCCTCTCGCTTCTCCGATTAGGCTTTGCCGCGTGAGTATCATCTTTTTGAGGTTGCGCGTTGGCTTTTTGCGGCGTCTGTTTTGACCCGCTGCGCTTCTCTTTTTGTGGGGGGCGTGCGCTGTGCGTTTGTACGTGCATTTGCATTTTTGTAATTGACTTTGGTGCATACTTGACTTTTTGTAGAAGTTAAGTGTTAATTGCGCTCAGAATTGTTAATTGGAGATTATTGTGCAGCCGTCGTTTCTCTATTGATACGCTCTCCCTGGTCCAAATTGTTTTCTGGTGTTCGTAAGTGGTCACTTAAGTAGTCTCAATTGGTACCAGCTGCTGACCTTACGTAGCTTTGCCTGGTTCCTTCCCCGTTAGGTATAGGGTGTGTCCTCGTGCGCACCATTTTTTTTTATTTTAGTTTATTTTTGGGCGTCGGCGGTGAAGGTGGGTAGAGCGGTTGTCTCGGGTGCACGTCCGGGGCTTTGGGGTATCTTGGGCACACTGGTTTAATGTGCTTAAAATCCCCCCATCGGTAACTGTCAGAAGACCTAGGGTCTACTTAGTTTAGTTTATCTAGTAGGGGAGAGCGGGGTAAGATGAGCCACCCCCTGTTTCTAAGAAACAGTAAACAAATGTGACCATGTGACCACATTCAATGGGGGGCGGGACCATTTACTTACACTTGTGGAGAGGAGCACCACATGTCAAACTAGGTGAGGGAGATATTTATAAAAATGTGTTTTTGTGCTTTCTAAGTCAATTCCATGTTTGTCCACAGTGAAGATGATTTAGAGAAGACAAAAGTAGAATAATATTTAGACACATTAGGGTTAAGTTAGTGGCTTTCTAAGCTATGATATGAATGCTAATAAAAATAATTTTGATTAGCCTAATCCCCTTTATTAGCATTTTTCTACAAAATGGTGGCCACGGGGTAAGATGAGCCATTAGATGTGGGGCAAGTTGAGCCACTGGTTCAACTTACCCCATTGGTGGCTGAGCTTACCCAATATGGATGACACTTAAGTTTTCACATTTACTGGTCATATATGACAACAACAACAACAAAAAATAAACAAACAAATAAATAACATGTTAATATAAATAATGTTTAAAAGGTTTTTAATAAATAAAATAATGCCCTCTGTTATTACAGGTGTGCATGATGCACATGATGTGCATGATCTACGCATATCTCTCTATCCATCTATCTATCCCTCCCTATCCCATCTCATTCTATCACCTCTCTCCATCTCCCCTTCTCTATGCAACGGCCCTATCCCCCACTTGATTGACTTGACTTGATTCATTGATTGCATTTCTAATAATAAAAGTTGTTTACTTTGTTAACCTAACATGTTTTGTGTTGGCTCAATTTACCCCACACAGTGGCTCATCTTACCCCATGCATGGGGTAAGTTGAGCCACTTGACATTTTTTTTTTTCCAAGAGGTAATATCACTCTAACCATAAGAGCTTATCAATTATTTTTTGCTCATATAGTAACAGTACACTTTGAAATTTGGTATGGTGTGTAGACTGGAAGCAAAAATGGCTTTAACATGTAGTTATGATGAAAAATGTAAAGTGGCTCATCTTACCCCGCTCTCCCCTATAATAGATGGGTTGTGGACCAGCAAGCTTTGGTTTGGCTGTACCAATGTTTTGATCTCGCAATATTGAACTTTAGTTAATGAAGATTTGTTAATGAATACCTGTCGGGCAAAAAGTCCGTGTGTCTCACATTTATTTAAGTACCTTTGTAAAAGTTTTGCAAATATTGCAGTCAGCATTTAAAATGCTAACTTAAAGTTTTTGTACAAGTTTCAGTTGATTAAACTGTCATTTTATTAAATGTCTGCTTTTGTAATAAAAAAAAAGTACTGAAAGAAAGCAAACACAGCATTGCGATTTCTTATCCATATATATATATAAAAACAAAAATCCCTCCCTCCCAACTGAATTTTTTTGCTCACCCGGTGGACAGGAAACGGATTTTTTTTTTTTAAGGATGGCCTTGGATTCAAACATTGTGACTGCATTCTGATTGTCACATAGTTACAAGTTTATCCTTATATTGTGTTCTGAGTGTGTGAATGCCTGTCAAGGAAAAGAAATGAAGTACTTCTACTAGAATAGTGTTTTCTGGTGAATATTTACAAGAACAATAAGTTACATTAAATTATATAGTGCCCTGTGTCTGGTCGGAGTTTTATTGCATCGCTCCTGTGGAGGACGGCCCCATGAGGACAGTTGAGGGTTATACCTGGAGGACGCTCTGGACACTTACAGTAACGCTTTTATGGCTGAGGACTACAGTTGACTTGCTAACTTTAGGACTGCAGGTATCATGAACAGTTTTGCACTCAAGTTTCCATCAATGAAGAGTTTATAACATCAACGAAACTGACTTCATGTTAAAACTGTTAATATTATAGTCATGCTGTCTGTTGTTGCCCAAATGAGGATGGGTTCCCTTTTGAGTCTGGTTCCTTTCGAGGTTTCTTCCTCATGTCGTCTGAGGGAGTTTTTCCTTGCCACCGTTGCCACAGGCTTGCTCATTGGGGATAGATTGGGGATAAAATTAGCTCATGTTTTAAGTCGTTCAAATTCTGTAAAGCTGCTTTGCGACAATGTTTATTGTTAAAAGCGCTATACAAATAAACTTGACTTGATATAGGTTTTTTTTTTTCAAAAGAGTACGTTTTTGCGTGACTTTAGATTTGGTCTTAATTTTTTTTGGAACATGGTCTTAAAAAGTCTTAAATTTAACTTGGACAAACCTGTAGACACCCTGATACAAACTACACTCTTCTTAGAGTTTATTTTATTTTTAAAAGGGACAGTGTACAAATTAAATATCCTTGTGATAAGGACAGATGTCTCTACCAGGTTATAGCAGTACATGCTAATTTCCGCCTGTAGTCACTTTGTTTATACTCTTGAATAGCTCTTCATGACGACAACCGGAAGTGTACCAACACGATGGGGCGTATAGCGCCACCTGTGGCTCAGGTGCACAATGCACCTCATAACAATAGCTCGATTTAAACACTGTGCATGTAGGATTGGATTTCTCTGGCACCCCTGCTGGGACCCTTTGCTCGATTACTGACAGTAGCTCGATTTGGATGTGCATGTAAACGTACTGACTGACATGGCCAGGAATCGGTTTTCTGAAATACACAAAGCAAAGCCAGAACGCATCCAAGTTACTGGATGCTGCTTGTGTACTGTTACTTGGTATGTTTCTAATTCGCATTTAAAGGAGCAATTTGTGACCAGCTTCATAGAAGTAAACATCATTTTGCGAGAAGATGAAAGTGATTCGTTCCCAGTTTGTGAAAGCTTTGTACTGCTAACCCAAGATTTTTTGGTGTTATCTCATCATCTATTAGTCTTTACATTTTCGAAATATTTTAGATTGTTGGGTTTATTAATAAAGGCTATTTCCCCCCACTGTGTTCATGTCTAAGGTTGGAACGTGAGGCAATAGCCGATCTAGACCCACCTAACGGTTGTGAAAAAACTACTGCAAGAGTCAAAACTGTTGGAGAAAAGTTTCAGCAGGTCCTATCTTGTAGAGTATTGGTTTTATTTGCATCTGATTTTTACCCAAAAATCCAGTGTAGCTCCTAGGAATTATTCGGTGGGAACCTCACCATGACCAATCATTTAAAAAAAAAAAAAAAAGAATAGTTTGTGGTTTATCATGTCTTTAAATATATTATCACTCTGTAATGGTCAAATAGTTCCCAGTGAATATTGAATATTTTTTCGCGGTCCAAATCCTGTGCTCTGATTGGCTGGCGAGCAGGTCTGTCTCCTCTGGTACGGACCTCTGGCAACTCGCTCGTTCACAACAACAAAAACTTTTTTTTTTTATATAAGATTTTATTTAAAAGATTATCAAAAGTCTTTATAAATTTTTGGCCAGCATTTCTCAGGAGAATAGCATTAATTTTACAGCATGGATAGCGATAACGACAGTGTTCACAGCGAAAGCGAGTTTGACTACCCTGAGGAAGAAGAAATAAAAGAAAACATTTCAGGAGAAAGCTAAAAACCTCTAACTTGCTAACACCGAGCAAAAACATGGCTGAATCCTGAATGACTCCTATTTTGTATAAATAGGGGACTACATAGGCGGCAAAATGTAGTTTGTTTTTTTTTCCCTGCTATGGAAGTGCACTTGTATACCAAGGAGGAAGCAATTTGCATTGCAGCCGTGAATGAGGATTCAAAATGGCGGCTCGGCTCGGTTTTCCCTTTCGGGCGCTCTCGTTTTCTGTTAGAATTTGGTAAAGAAAAAATAAATATTATTTACCAGCTTAAGGTCGGGCCGTATGGTGAAATACCATGACCTCGGCCCAGAGGGCCTCGGTCATGGTATTTCACGATACGGGTGTCCCAGCTGGTAAATAACATGTATATATTTTTGCTTGAAATGCCTATCCGTAGGGTACCTGGTACAAAATGGCAGCCATAGATCCAAGTTTTGGTGCCTGGATTCAAGTTGTCTGCGAGTTGCAGTGAGCCATTTACTTCTCTTTTCTTTAGCTTTTGGCAATTAGATAGCTCCAATTTCTTTCTGAATCTGTTTGTAACGTCAATCGCACAATTTTTATTATTTTTTCCCTCCATTTTTACTTTGAGTTTTTGAGGCATTTGAGCTGAGCCACTCAGTCTCTGTTGACTCGGTGGGTGTAACCGCAGTGACTTCTGCCCACGGAGACATCATGTGCATACTCTGTATACAATTACCTTTTGGAAAGGTCCATATAAAATTCCTTGCTTACAAAGGTGACGATGCTGACAACTACACTTTAATGTGCAACCATTAGCTCATGGCTACCAATCAGACACACCAGGTTTGAATTGGTTGTGTGGCGTGGTCTTTTTTTTTTTTTTTGAGGGGCGGGTAGTGACACTTTTTTGATCAGCACTAGAGTGTGGATCGGGCCAATTTTTTTCTGTCCGAGACCGGCCCGCATCCGACAGAGCGATGCTCGAAACCGACCCGAGTCCAAAAGGAATTGAGATATTTGTGCCCGAGCCCGCCCGAAGCCATTTAAATCACACTATTTTCATTAGCCTACTAAAGACCCATGTATTTTGTGTGGAAAGTTTGTGTGGTTTTATCAACAAACTGAAAAGGGCATTTTGAGTCATCAACACCGGTGAGCACTTTAAGCGCACGCTTGGAGTAAGTCTGCCAGGCTCATGTAGCCTACTCACTTAACCTAAGCAAACCAAAAATAACGGAACAGCAGAACAAATCCACAACATTCAGACAAAGGGTTCTGTTGACCTAATAAACACTAGGCCATTGAATGAAATTCAACAAATAATTGAAATGAAAATCCCGCTGTCTGCACACGTCATAAACACACACTCGCGTGTGCACCAAAATAACATAGCCACAATATTGCCATAAAGCCATCACATAGCCTACAAACCTAACCAAGATATTATATGGGCCTAGGTCTGTAAATTAAATTAACTTCTGCTCCCAGCACGGTAACAATAGCCTATTGGCCAAACATAAATGGTTTAGGGGGATTAACAAAAACACTCATTCAAACAGGGAATTATTTACATTTACATGAGTCCATCCAAAGATTATGCTAATCCATATGCTTGTGGAGAAAAAGGATTGCATCAACGGTGGATGGCTTCAAGGCTGTCCTCCTCTGCTCAATTGTCCTGCCAGCAGCCCTGAAGTTGCACTCACTGCTGCTTCCATTGCACACTCAACTGCACTGACCACGCTTTGTCGCTACATCAAATCCCGCGCACAGCTATGACGCGTATGAAGCGAAACTGGTTTAGAGTGACTGACTGCTTTTAAATTTACACATTAATTTTACACAAAGTCTTATCGTGAGCATACAGTATGTCCAAGCCTGAGCATAATTTCTAAATATTTGTTCGAGTCCGACCGAGCCCGTCGGGTTCCGACGGGTCCCGACGGACTTCGATCAGGTTTCCATGCCTTGATCAGCACCATGGCCTGAACAGAAGAGCCACCTGTTTAGAACTTGAAACAGAGTAAACATGTACTTCCGTCTAGTCATCTTTAAACAGCTTGTTTTTATTGCAAGTTTTGCAAATGAAAACTTGACAAAGCAGACTCGAATAAAATACATCAATGAATATCTGTGAAAACTCTTCAATGTGCTGCCTTCAAGTAAATAATTAGCATAAACGTGTGTTTGGCTACAACAGAAAATCCTCTCCAGAAGTCACAATAGCTTCTGTTTAAGAAAACTGGAACCAAAATGCAGGCAGTCGTTTCATATTTTTGATCTGTTTTGCAACAGTGTGTTTCAAGTGCCTGGTTCTGAAATGCTGCATAAAAATTGACCATCCCTGCTTTATTGAGACAGTTTTTGCTCTTAAAAAGTTTAGGTGACTTGCAGTATGTTTGTGTGTGTTTGCTGGCTTCAGGGCAAAGACCATTAAGAACACAGTGACTGTGAATGTGGAACTGACGCCAGAACAGTGGAAGAAAAAATATGAGAAGGAGAAAGAAAAGAACAAGACACTCCGCAACACTATAACCTGGTTGGAAAATGAGCTCAACCGCTGGAGGAATGGTAAGATGCTACACACACACACCCCAGTTATGTTGAAGCTTTTTGGCAGAACACAATATAAAAAAAGCTTTGGTGTGGCTCTAAGGTTTGTGTGGTTGCTTTTAGGCGAGACTGTGCCGATTGATGAGCAGTATGATAAAGAGAAAGCCAATGCTGAGGTATTGGCTCTGGATAACACCGTGAATAACGACAAGATAGCTTCCACTCCCAACATCCCTGGAGTGCGTCTGACGGACACCGAAAGAGAGAAGTGTGAGGCTGAGCTGGCCAAACTTTACAAGCAGCTCGATGATAAGGTAAATACTTAGGAGCGTTTTTTTTTTAACTTCTGCCCAATTTGTGTGTTTTTTCTCTCATATTGCCTCGGTGTAATTTTTTTTTTTACCACCCCTCTTTTCCTGGTTTCTACTGTTCTTCCTGTCCTTGTTGGAGGATGATAAGATAAATCAGCAGTCTCAGCTGGCTGAGAAGCTCAAGCAGCAGATGTTGGACCAGGAAGAGGTGAGTCTGTGCAGGTTTTTGTTTTATAATGTGTTATTTCAAACTCTTCTGTTCACTTTAAGAAAAGCTGTGACAATCTGTAGGATGGTGTCTGTCTCTGTTAATTAACAGACCATTGTGCTAATGAACTGTATGTTCTCTGTAGCTTCTGGCTTCTTCACGGTGAGACCACGATAACCTTCAGGCAGAGCTGATGCGTCTGCAGATGGAGAACGAAGCCTCTAAAGAGGAGGTGAAGGAGGTGCTGCAGGCGCTGGAGGAACTTGCCGTTAATTACGACCAGAAGAGCCAGGAGGTGGAGGATAAAACCAAGGAGTTTGAGACCCTCAGTGAAGAGCTGAACCAGAAATCGGTGTGCAGGCATTAATTTCGTTTTATTTCCAGGTGTATGAAGGTTCAACCACGGTACACAGTTAAGCGGGGGGGCTGTTATGAAGAAGAAAGCAAACGATACGGTGTTGTACTTGGAGTTCTAAGCAGGGTTTTTAAAAAACGTAGAGTAAATGGAACAGTTCCAGCGCATGACGGACAATATTTTATCAATCAATCTATAACAGTTTTTTTTGTGTGTTATTGGAGCTGATTGCACAGCCAGTAATTTTGTTTTGAGTTTCTCCTTATTGCTGTTCATTATTGTTTTTCCAGAGTGTTTTAGCCTCATTAGATTCTGAGCTGCAGAAGCTAAAGGAAATGACCAACCACCAGAAGAAGAGGGTGACTGAGATGATGTCATCACTGCTGAAGGACCTGGCGGAGATCGGCATTGCTGTGGGTAGCAATGACATCAAGGTAAGTCATAGTGGCTGTCCTTCAAGACATGTGCAGAATGCTGGTGTTGAGAGAACTGAGATGGACCTTTGCATGACTTTGTATCCCCCCCCCCCCCCCCCCCCCAAAAAAAAATGCACAGTGGTAGCACTTGCTTTTTGACTTCTACATTTCGTGTTCGCTTCCTCTTTGTGTATCTGCTTTTTAATGTGACACCTTTTCTTATCCCTTTCTCCCTCTGTGTCTCTCAGCAGCATGAGGGCAGCGGGATGATTGATGAGGAGTTTACTGTAGCCAGGCTTTATATCAGTAAGATGAAGTCAGAGGTCAAGACCCTGGTGAAGCGCAGCAAGCAGCTGGAGGCAGCTCAGGCCGACAGCAACAAGAAGATGGACGAGAACGAGAAGGAGCTGGCTGCGTGCCAGCTCCGCATCTCTCAGGTAACTGACGTGAGGGCCAGTAGGACTGCGTGAAAACCTTGACACTTGTTAGATTTAGTTTCCATGCAACTGGGAAACTCCCACCAGTTTTGTGGCTTGGCTATCTCAACGCAATGTGAAAAATGTTTTCATTTTCTCTGTCTCTGCAGTATGAGGCTAAAATTAAGTCTCTAACAGAGTACCTTCAGAATGTGGAACAGAAAAAGAGGCAGCTGGAGGAAAATGTCGACTCGCTCAATGAGGAACTTGTCAAAATCAGCGCACAGGGTATGCACGCTACGGCCCAGTCTGAAAGTTTTCCATTACATTTCTAGTTTTTTTTTACGCAGATTTATTTTGGTAAGTTTTGCATTTTACTTCTAGATACCCTTTATAGCTTTATATGCAAGTCTCTGAAAATTGTCTTGGTGGAAATCTGCCTCTGCCCCATGTTTATTCTTCTTTTCTGAATACTTGTTGCATGTGATCTTTTACAGAGAAAGTTCATGCTATGGAGAAAGAGAATGAAATTCAGTCAGCCAATGAGGTCAAGGTATGAAACTGTAAACCAGCCCTGTAATAGAATGGTGCTTTTTCACCAGACTATGATCTAGTTAAGCAAATTTACACGACCAAATGGGGCGCATAGTACATATGAAAAGCTCTTTTCCAAAATGCGATAAGTTCGAGATTTGAAAAACATGACTTAGCAGTGCCAACATATCAAGATCCGATCCCCATTTGTTATTCCGTCTTTCTTTTTTACCAAATCGCGATAAATCCCCATGTATTTAACACTCCTAATCATAGTTTCGTTTCATATCGCGATAAGCGCCATTCCCGTTTTTCCGCAAACCACGATAGCACCTCTCGACCAATCAGCGTGCTAATCGATATCCAACTTGGCGGCACCCACGCTTTAGGAATTTCACCATGGGTTTTTGGACTTGAATTTCATATACAAAATGAATAATTTCGATGGCTCTGACAAGCAGGTGATGCTCTCGCCAGGTGGTAGAAAGCGTAGATTAAACACAACCATAAAAGGGAAAAAAAAGAAGAAAATTTGCCATTCTGGTGGCGGACTGTTTCCAGCAGTAGCCTGTACACACGCTGCAGCTCGTAACTCACAGCTATGCCATGCAGACAAGCTGACTCCTGAAGATTTGGCCATGAATTTTTGCAAATTTTATAACAAGCCTGTCAAAACTGAGCAGGACAGGGCTTTGCTTCATCTGCTGGCGATAACTCTTAAACGTCATTGGGGGGAAAAGTGGGTAATGAAGAGAAAAGAAAGGATGGGGTGGTCCTTTTTGTGAGGTTGGACATCCAGTGAGGAACTCCGATATTACCTGCACCCATACTGATTTATTATGTCCTGCAAGGTTGGAACATAGACTTTTGATACAACAGGTGAAGACACAATCGTTAATAAGGCAAAACTGAGTTCCTGGAGTTTTAACGATTTGGAAAAAAAGTTAAAACTCATGGATATCATTTTGGGGAAAGAAAAATTAGTTTTGGTTATGTAATCAACCAAAATGTTGAAAGATTCCAAGTTTGTAGTTGGACATGTTCAGACTTCTAATAAACCATTTTAATCAGAGGAATTAGGGGTTTTTTTTGTTATATGTTGGAAGTGATTGATACAGTGGTGCTTGAAAGTTTGTGAACCCTTTAGAGTTTTTTGTATTTCTGCATCAATATGACCTAAAAGATCATCAGATTTTCACACAAGTCCTAAAAGTAGATAAAGAAAACCCAGTTAAACAAATGAGACAAAAATATTATACTTGGTCATTTATTGAGGAAAATGGTCCAATATTACATATCTGTGAGTGGCAAAAGTATGTGAACCTTTGCTTTCAGTATCTGGTGTGACCCCCTTGTGCAGCAAGAACTGCAACTAAATGTTGATCAGTCCTGCACACCGGCTTGGAGGAGCCCATTCCTCCGTACAGAACAGCTTCAACTCTGGGATGTTGGTGGGTTTCCTCACGTGAACTGCTCGCTTCAGGTCCTTCCATGACATTTCGATTGGATTAAGGTCGGGACTTTGACTTGGCCATTCCAAAACATTAACTTTTATTCTTCTTTAACCATTCTTTGGTAGAATGACTTGTGTGCTTAGGCTCGTTGTCTTGCTGCATGACCTACCTTCTCTTGAGATTCAGTTCATGGACAGATGTCCTGACACTTTCCTTTAGAATTTGCTGGTATAATTCAGAATTAGTTGTTCCATCAATGATGGCAAGCCGTCCTGGCCCAGATACAGCAAAATAGGCCCAAACCATGATACTACCACCACAATGGGATAAGGTTCTTATGCTGGAATGCAGTGTTTTCCTTTCTCCAAACATAACGCTTCTCATTTAAACCAAAAAGTTCTATTTTGGTCTCATCCGACCACAAAACATTTTTCCAGTAGCCTTTTGGCTTGTCCACATGATCTTTAGCAAACTGCAGACGAGCAGCAATGTTCTTTTTGGAGAGCAGTGGCTTTCTCCTTGCAACCCTGCCATGCACCCCATTGTTGTTCAGTGTTCTCCTGATGGTGGACTCATGAACATTAGCCAATGTGAGAGAGGCCTTCAGTTGCTTAGAAGTTACCCTGGGGTCCTTTGTGACCTCGCCAACTATTACCCGCCTTGCTCTTGGAGTGATCCTTGTTGGTTGACCACTCCTGGGGAGGGTAATAATGGTCTTGAATTTCCTCCATTTGTACACAATCTGTCTGACTGGATTGGTGGAGTCCAAACTCTTTAGAGATGGTTTTGTAACCTTTTCCAGTCTGATGAGCATCAACAACCCTTTTTGTGAGGTCCTCAGAAATCTCCTTTGGTCGTGCCTTGATACACTTCCACAAACATGTGTTGTGAAGATCAGACTTTGATAGATCCCTGTTCTTTAAATAAAACAGGGTGCCCACTCACACCTGATTGTCATCCCATTGATTGAAAACACCTGACTCTAATTTCACCTTCAAATTAACTGCTAATCCTAGAGGTTCACATACTTTTGCCACTCACAGATATGTAATATTGGATCATTTTCCTGAATAAATAAATGACCAAGTATAATATTTTTGTCTCATTTGTTTAGCTGGGTTCTCTTTATCTACTTTTAGGACTTGTGTGAAAATCTGATGTTTTGGGTCATGTTTATGCAGAAATATAGAAAATTCTAAAGGGTTCATAAACTTTCAAGCACCACTGTATGCTGTATTTGGTCATCCATCTCCCCCTGGTACAACCTGAGCCGATTTGGGACAAACGGGGCGGAGCTGAAATAATTTAATGCAGGTCATGAACGTCACATTCAGTTGTCATAGTCTCATTAATCTTCCTGCCCGGAGACACTTCTCTGAGCTTCTGTTCAGTGGGGAATTGACTGTCTGTCTGCCAAAGTGCCTTCCTATTTTCAAATGCCCTTTTTGGCAGATTTAAGAATTGTACCAGTATTACGGTTTTAAAATTTGTTTAATGTTTTAGATGAATTTTTATTGATCCACAGCAATGATTTTGTCACTGTTTAGCTTGTTCTTCGATTGCTTCATGTAAAATCCTCTGTCTGCCTGCCTGTCTAGAGAACAACTTCTGCTTTCATATGTAAAGTTGGGTTTACGTCACCATAAGACAGTATATTCAGGCAGGATACGCATAGTCCTGGACTCTCAGGGAAGGGAGGGGTAAATGATGAACATCAAAATATCATCTGCTTATTAGAATTTAAAGCCACTCAATTTGGGTTGCAGACCATTTTCCTTCAAGTGTTATAGTTTTTCCCTGTTTTTGTTAATTTGTCCTACCACTTTATTTGAAGTAAATATTTCCTACCACACTGTACTGGGCACGCTTCCAGGATGAGAGCGCAAAGTAACCTAATATTGAATTTTGTGATGAATTAGAAAAGTCCTGTGCCTGTGGAAAGCAGGTTAGTTAGATAAACCCACTGCCAGACAGGCTGAGTCAGGGTTGTGTGCATTCACAACACACTTTTTAAAAGCTTTCATCAATCAGTGGAGCTACGGAAATGTGATTTAAAGACAGGAAGCCAAGAAAGGAATTAGACTCGGAGCATCTCTTGGAAAATTGAGAGAAAATACAGAAATTATTTTCGGAGAATACATATACAATAAGTGTACGTTTGAATTTCTAGTGTGCCAACATTTAGTTTCATGACTAAGAATTCTGCTGATGGATATTAGAATAATCATAGATGTATTTTAGAAGTAATATTTGCAAAGTAACTGTACATATTTAACAATTATTCGCTGAAGGTGAAGTGAATATCGGTATTCGCTGAGTCTGGGGTGGATAAGTGTTCGAGTATAAATACACAGGTGATTTTTTTTTTTTTTAAATAAATAAAATCGTATTTTTTTTTTTTTTTTAAAGAATAATTTCAATCTTCTAAAGCAGCATGCATATGTAATGCTCACAGGCCTGGTCATTTCTGTATGTGAGTCACGTAAAATACTTAGTTTTGAAATGGATAAAATAAATCACAATTCCACGTTATTTTTGAATAGTTTTTAAACCGAACCTCATAGCATCTTTAGTGCTTTTTAGAAACAGCCATTTCTTTCATGATTCGTCACTTACGGTGACGAAAAGATTGGCTGCCCTTTTGTTGAGGTGATGCTCGAGAAATGGTCAGAATCTCTTGACCATTCAGCACATGCTATTTCCTATAATCACCTCCGTATTTGTACTAAAGAGCTGTATGAAGATTGACAGATTAAAGAAATAAACATGGTTTGGGGCCACCATGAGGCACCAGAATAGCTTCAGGGCACCTGAACATCGATTCTCCAAGTGTCTGGTACTACAGTATATTGTGCCATGAAACAACCCCACCCCCAAATTGCAGCAACATGTGCTCCAATCAGGTGTGATTGGGCTTAACTGCCATTTTCCATGTTATTTTCAGAGCGCATGCTAATCATGCTTTCTCCTAATCCTTTGCTAATTTCAGTTTACATTATAAGGCAAACATAAATCTTGCTGCTCAACATCTAAATCTCATTTGTTGATGCTTTTTGATGCCAGATGTTATTTATATGAAAGTGATGGGTGTTTGGATGTCAATAATAAAAGGAGGTATAATGTGTGTGTTTAGGCTGCGGTGGAGCAGCAGATCCAGAACCACAGGGAGGCTCATCAGAAGCAGCTTAGCAGCCTGAGAGATGAACTTGAGATTAAGGAGAAACTCATTACTGAACTACAGGAGTAAGACACCCAGTGTCCTACAGATGAATAAAAATGGATTACAAACCCTTGTCATATTCTAATCCTCTCGCGTTCTGTCTGTGTTTTGTATACAGTATGAACCAGAAGATCATGTTGGAACAGGAGCGTCTCCGGGTGGAACATGAGAAGCTCAAATCTATGGACCAGGAAAAGAGCCGCAAGCTGCATGAGCTTACGTATGTGCTCGTCACACACCAGTCATCTGATTGGGGTTTTGAATGTTGCCTTCCTTTGTGTAGAAGCTAATTTATTTTTATCCGTGCTATTGATGGTGTTTTGAGTACAATCTTTCATGGCCTGTGTGTGTGTGAGAACAGAGTTATGCAGGACAGAAGGGAGCAGGCCAGACAAGACCTCAAGGGCCTGGAGGAGACAGTTGTGAGTTATTTCTTTTCATTGATGTGAGAATTTCAGGTTATATATGAGGGTGGTGTGTGTGTGTGTGTGTGTGTGTGTGTGTGTGCTCAGTCTACTTTTTCCATTATTCTCTTCAGGCTAAAGAGCTGCAGACTCTCCATAACCTGCGGAAATTATTTGTGCAGGACTTGGCAACCCGGGTCAAGAAGGTGAAAATGGAATTATTTTTTTTTTCCTCCCTCCAATTTATAGTTTGTTTGGTAACTTTGGGAACCTGCAAGGGATTTTTCGACAAATTTTGCACAGATGTATGTAAAAGACAGCCTCGTGCACTTTAAGGGGAACAGAGGGCAATATATAGAGTAAATATAACAATAAAACACATATTAACGAACCTTATTCAAGACTTAGAAAAGTTTTTTGTTCTAAGGTTGGAAAGTTATAGTGTTTTGAAAGTAGCTCGAGCAAACTATTTCCGCAGTTTGAACAGCCCGTCATGATATTAATTTTATCCAATCAGAATGCACGTTCATTTTCTCTGCGTAACACACATGACGTATGTATGTGCCCAGTTGTGTTGGCTCATTGAGGTTGGGAATAGCATGTGTGAAATACCTGTTTCTGCCTTTTGCGACGATTTCGCAAGTCCACGGGTGGCGCCTATCTCATTGCAGCAAATAAATTCTGCTGGACTCGTGAGCAACTCCACGTTACATTTTCCGCACGAGCACCACGCTGTATCACCTGCACGCAGACGCTCTGCCCATGGTCAGCATCGGTCTCATCCTCGCCGTCATCCGAGCTTTCTTCTCTTATTTCATCACCGGAGTCGAGAGCACCTCTCCTAGGTTCAAACTGGTACCCTTCTAAGCCATAGCCTGCTTGCAGTGTGTCTTGCGCGATCTCTTCGTACGATTCAACAGAGCTGTCGCTTTCACTTGATGCGCCCGATGCCATGATTACACGCTTCTCTCTATTTCGGAGAGTTCCGCTAGTGCAGTGGGTAGCGCTGATGTCACGGCCTTTTAAAAATGGTGACTCTTGTGCGGTTTAGCGTATAAAGTATTATATTTACAATTACCAAGATATTTCGTTGTTTTCTAGTACATAAATTTGATAGAATACTTAAGAATACGTTACTTTTGTCACATCAGCAACTGTATATATTATATTTGGTACCCCTTTAAGTGTGTTTGGTGAAATCAGTGTTGGGTCATATGAATGTACATATCCTACTTTTTTACAGTAACACTAAACCGCTAATACTGGAGCGCATTACTCGCTCTAAAGTGTGTTTTTAACAATATTAATATACTGTAGATATATCTAGTGGGATTAGAGCTGGGTGATATGGCCTAAAAAAAAAAAATCTTCGAATTTTTTCACAAAAAATCAAATTGTTGATTTTAATCCCCCCCCCACACACACACGCGCACACACACACACACACACACACACACACACACACACACACACACACAGAGAAAATCAAACTACGGATGCAAAGAAATGGTTCAAAAGTTTTACCTTTATTTTGTTTTCACTTAAATTTCCCCTTTGGGGTTAAAGTGCAACCAGAAGCCAAAAAACAAGCAAGCTTGTAGGTGAGATGGCAGACCATGCCATTGTAAACAGTGAGAACATACAGTAACTTTTAGAAAGCTTTCTCCAACATAGCTTCGTTTCAAACTGACACAATGCACCCTCAAACTTCAAAAAAAATAATAAATGCCCCCTCAAAAAAATAAATAAAATTACGTCCTTTTTGATAAAACTGACAAAATAGGAAAAAAAATCCCGACTTTGCCACCGTATGTATGGGCACCATGTCTTTTGCAATAAACATCGCGATAGCATCTGTGATTGCCTTCCAACGCGCCCCATTCTGATCATAAGGCACACAGTTCGAAAATGTGTCCGGGACGGTTGCTTGCTTTACTGTGGATGGTGTGCTCGTGCTGCGGCTGTTTTCATTTGGCTGGGAGCAGCAGTTCTCCCGCTCCGCTGCATGCTTCTGTTTATGCCAACCCCTTAAATTTGTCGTGCTGCTTCCTTTGGAAGCGACCGTTTTCAAACACGCCTTACAACAAGGACCTGTTTGGTCTGCGTCCGACTCCGCAAAACCGTACCAATTCCAGGTCACGGAGAAATTTACTCCTTTCTTGGGCATAAATTGCGGCTTTCCCCCAATCGCTGCCATGTTTGTGTGTGTCTATGGCAAGCGCACGGGAGGAGGGCTATCGTGTCAGTGCCCGATCCGTTATTGCACATGTGCAGAGGGGAGCATCGGTGGCGGAAGTTAAAACTGAGAGAAAACCGATTTTCATAACACATTGTCCTTAACTGTAAATTCAAATTAATCGATTTATCGCCCAGCTCTAAAGGGCTCTGCATGCTTTTGCGACAAGGCTTTCGCAGGTAGCTTTTCGCAGACAGTTGTAATTTATCGTTGAGTGGGGAGTATAGGTGTGTATAGGTGTGCGCGATGTTATTCACCACCACAACGCAAGGGGGCGCGAAGTCGCTAGGAGTAGTTGGTGGGTGTGGTTAGTGGAGTGTTTATCCTCCGGTTACTTATAATTGTGCTCATAATGACTAGAACTGGAATCGTATAGATGTACGTACTTCCTCGATCAACCGCTCTTCGTGCTGCTCCATCTTCGCTCGTGTTAAAAATGGCGGTCGTGAAAACAAACCAAACTGGGAAAGTAAGGAAGCGGAAGTGCGTGTACAGCGGATGTAGAGTGGACCAATCGGAGCCCTCTTGTCTGCGACGCTGTCTGCGGTGGTCACAATTTTTGGGAGGTGCGCGCAGAGCGTCTGCGACGCCGTCTGCGAGGACTGGATTGTCAGCATAAATTGGCCTTAAGTGGGATAAATGCTTAATGTATTAATCTGTGTAATTTTGATTCCTCCTCCTTTTACAGAGTGCTGAGATGGACTCTGATGACACTGGTGGCAGCGCAGCTCAGAAACAAAAGATCTCCTTCCTGGAGAACAATCTGGAACAGCTCACTAAAGTCCATAAACAGGTACATGCATGAGCGCACACACCCATCTCATAGTAGGGCTGCACAATAATGGATATCAGAATGTTCCATGTTTATTAATCACAACTATTCAATCATTTAAGAAAAATGTTATTTCACATTTAACTTGAAAATATTTTAACACTGCACATTACAAATGTATATTCATAAACCTGTATGTATCTCATGCTGCCTTGCTGGAAGAATCTATGTAGAGTGATCTGTGAAAGAGCTTATTTAAAACACCCTCTGTCTCTTCTCCTTAAATGTAAAGGTTGCCCGAGACGAACCGTTTCGTTCGTTATTCTTTCTCTGTGACTGTGTGTATGTAGTTGGTTCGTGATAATGCAGATCTGCGCTGTGAGCTGCCCAAGCTGGAGAAGCGTCTGCGTGCGACTGCTGAACGCGTGAAGGCTCTGTAGTCCGCGCTGAAGGAGGCCAAAGAGAACGCAGCACGCGACCGCAAGCGCTATCAACAGGAGGTGGACCGCATTAAAGAGGCTGTCAGAGCGAAGAACATGGCTCGCAGAGGACACTCGGCACAGATCGGTACACACAGTACTACTTTAACTATAAGGATAATGTTTCTAACAAAGGAGAACTTGGAGCAAGTGTTAAATTAGCTTTGAGAGAACTGCATGCATAAAGCATTGGCACTTCTCAAGCCTCATCACTAATCTCAAAGAAGTGTGCTTATTTCTTCCTCAGGAATATCATTCCAAAATATTTGGTAATGTTTGCCGGAAGGCAGGTTTAACATGAAATGAATTATGATGCAGAACACAACTGCTGGGGGGAGAAATAAATAAATGTATGTACTGGACGTGTAACTTGTTACTTTCAGTTTTCTCAATTTCTCTGGCTCTTGGGAAAGGTTAAATTACAAACATCCACTAGAGGGCATTCAATACTTTTTTAGCTCCACCAGATGTACAGTTATTAGTATCGTTCCACACAAAATGGATTTAGGAAATGGGGCACAAAGTTAATAGGGGGAATTATATGTTGGAAGTGATTCACATAGTGGTGCTTGAAAGTTTGTGCACCCTTTAGAGTTTTCTGTAATTCTGCATAAATATGACCGAAAACATCAACAGATTTTCACACAAGTCCTAAAAGTAGATAAAGAGAACCCAGTCAAACAAATGAGACAAAAATATTATACTTGGTCATTTATTTATTGAGGAAAATGATCCAATATTACATATCTGTGAGTGGCAAAAGCATGTGAACCTTTGCTTTCAGTATCTGGTGTGACCCCCTTGTGCAGCAATAACTGCAACTAAACGTTTCCGGTAACTGTTGATCAGTCCAGCACACCGGCTTGGAGGAATTTCAGCCCATTCCTCCGTACAGAACAGCTTCAACTCTGGGATGTTAGTGGGTTTCCTCACATGAACTGCTCGCTTCAGGTCCTTCCACAACATTTTGATTGGATTAAGGTCAGGACTTTGACTTGGCCATTCCAAAACATTCTTCTTTAACCATTCTTTGGTAGAACGACTTGTGTGCTTAGGGTCGTTATCTTGCTGCATGACCCACCTTCTCTTGAGATTCAGTTCATGTGCAGATGTTCTGACATCTTCCTTTAGAATTCGCTGGTACAATTCAGAATTCACTGTTCCATCAATGATGGCAAGCCGTCCTGGCCCAGATGCAGCAAAACAGGCCCAAACCATGATATTACCACCACCATGTTTCACAGATGGGATAAGGTTCTTATGCTGGAATGCAGTGTTTTCCTTTCTCCAAACATAATGCTTCTCATTTAAACCAAAAAGTTCTATTTTGGTCTCATCCATCCACAAAACATTTTTCCAGTATCAAATCAAATCAAATCAAGTTTATTTGTACAGCGCTTTTAACAAACATTGTCGCAAAGCAGCTTTACAGAATTTGAACGACTTAAAACATGAGCTAATTTTATCCCTAATCTATCCCCAATGAGCAAGCCTGTGGCGACGGTGGCAAGGAAAAACTCCCTCAGACGACATGAGGAAGAAACCTCGAGAGGAACCAGACTCAAAAGGGAACCCATCCTCATTTGGGCAACAACAGACAGCCTGACTATAATATTAACAGTTTTAACAGGTATAACCCTCAACTGTCCTCATGGGGCCGTCCTTCACAGGAGTGGGGCGATAAAACTCCGACCAGACACAGGGCACCAGGATGGATCAAGCAGGTCCGAGGGGCAGAAGAGGCCAGCATCTCAATCCCAGGATCAACATGTAACTCAGAGGGACAGATGGGGGGGGGAGAGAGAGAGAGAAAGAAAACACGTTGTTAGGTATGCCCTAAAAATTACAAGTATTAAATCTGTGTGGTAGGCTCGCAGAGACGAGAGTCTTTACATCAGGCATAACACACAATGGCATGTTAATATGGTAAAAAATATATCATGACCTGCTCTGGCTGGATGCTTGATTGGGTGATGGGAGCACACTCCTCAGCAATGATGAGATGCAGAGGGGACCCTTAGGCCTGGCCAAGACAATTCAGTTACATTTCACCGGGTCTGGGACATGCGACAGAATGTCTGACGGCCGATTCCCTGCAGGCTACGATAGCCAGTTGAGGTCCCCACCGTCTCCACCAAAAGATTTCCTGTTGACTCCATGTAACTCAGAGGGACAGATTTGGGGTGGGGGGGAGAGAAAGAAAACACAGGTGGTTAGGTATGCCCAATGTCACCTGAATAAGTAGGAACAGTATACATATTGCACCGAGTACAAGCAGGGACTCCGGCAACTAACTATGACAGCATAACTAAAAGGAGAGAGCCAGAAGGTAACACAGGCATGAGGGAGCCCCGGGACATAAAGCAGCCAGCCACTACACCGTCAACAAACTCGAGTGAGCAAGCTAGTGGGGACTGACAGCATCCATACATCCCAGTTTACCAAAACACTCTATGTCTGAGGACCCTCCAGATCTACTCCTTTACCTCATAAACACCATTAACAAAAGGCTTGACTAAACAGATATGTTTTCAGCCTAGACTTAAATGCTGAGACTGTGTCTGATTCCCGAACATTACTTGGAAGGCTGTTCCATAACAGTGGGGCTTTGTAAGAAAAGGCTCTGCCCCCTGATGTAGCCTTCACTATACGAGGTACCAGCAGATAGCCTGCACCTTTTGATCTAAGTAGGCGTGGCGGGTCATAGAGGAGCAGAAGTTCACTCAGGTACTGTGGTGCGAGACCATTTAGTGCTTTAAAGGTCAATAGTAGTATTTTATAATCAATACGAAATTTGATTGGGAGCCAATGCAGTGTGGATAAGACAGGCGTGATGTTGTCATATTTTCTAGTTCTAGTAAGGACTCTTGCTGCGGCATTTTGAACTAACTGGAGCTTGTTTATGCACTTATTGGAACATCCAGACAGTAAGGCATTACAATAATCCAACCTGGAGGTAACGAAAGCATGGACTAGTTTTTCTGCATCATGCAATGACATTAAATTTCTTATCTTTGCAATATTTCTGAGATGAAAGAAAGCTATCCGGGTGATGTTATCAATGTGAGTTTCGAATGAAAGACTGGGGTCAATAATCACTCCGAGGTCTTTTACTGCTGCACGTGAAGAAACAGAAAGGCCATCCAGAGTTACTGTGTAATCAGAAAACTTACTTCTAGCTGTATGTGGTCCTAGCACAAGTACTTCAGTCTTGTCAGAGTTAAGCAGAAGGAAATTTATAAGCATCCAGTGTCTAATGTCCTTAACACATTCCTCAATTTTATTAAGCTGGTGTCTCTCATCAGGTTTTGCAGAGACATACAACTGTGTGTCATCAGCATAACAGTGGAAACTAATACAATGTTTACGAATAATATCGCCCAGAGGTAACATATATAGAGAAAAAAGCAGTGGACCCAAGACAGAACCTTGTGGAACACCAAACTTTACCTCGGTACGTCTAGAAATATCACCATTTATATCAACATACTGATAACGATCAGTTAGATAAGACCTGAGCCAGGAGAGGGCCGTTCCCTTAACTCCCACAACATTTTCTAGTCTATCCAGAAGAATGGAATGATCAATGGTATCAAATGCTGCACTAAGGTCAAGCAACACAAGTAGCGAGACACAGCCCTGATCAGACGCCAACAGTAGGTCGTTTACTACTTTAACCAGTGCTGTCTCTGTGCTATGATGAGGTCTAAATCCTGACTGATACATTTCATGGATGTTATTCCTATGTAAATATGAGCATAACTGCTGTGCCACAGCTTTTTCAAGGATCTTGGAGATAAAGGGGATTTGATATTGGCCGATAATTGGACAGCTGACAGGGATCAAGGTCAGGTTTTTTAATCAGGGGTTTGATAACTGCTAGTTTAAAGGATTTGGGTACATAGCCAATCATAAGAGAAGAATTTATTATTTTTAGAAGCGGTTCAATTACTCCAGGCATTATCTGTTTGAATAGATGTGTCGGTAAGGGATCTAGTACGCAAGTTGAGGCTTTTGATGTAGAGATTAATGAAAGTAATTCAGTTTCTTTTAGGGGAGTAAAACATTCTAACTGATGATCTGATACAGTTATATTGTTAACTACAAGGTCACTTTCATTGTTTAACCTTAAATTAGTAGTTTGAATTTTTTGTCGGATATTCTCAATTTTGTCATTAAAAAAATTCATGAAGTCGTTGCTACTACATACTGCAGGTGTGCATGTGTTGATAGTGGACTTATTCCTGGTTAATTTTGCTACAGTATTAAATAGGAATCTAGGATTATTTTTGTTATCTTCTATTAGGGAGGAGAAATATGTTGATCTCGCAGCACTAAGAGCTTTTCTATACTTCAGGAAGCTCTCCTTCCAAGCTAATTTGAACACTACCAATTTTGTTTGACCCCATTTACGTTCCAATTTTCGAGTGGTCTGTTTTAATGTGCGAGTGTCATCGTTATACCAGGGTGCTAATTTTTTGTCTCTGACCATTTTCCTTTTTAGAGGAGCTACATTATCTAAAGTATGGCGGAATGTTGACTCTAAGCATTCAGTTGCCTGATCAAGTTCTGCAGGGGCTGACAGTGACCCAATCAAAGTTGATAACTCTGGGAGATCATTTACAAAGCTCTGTGCAGTAGTTGACGTGAAAGTACGTTTAATACAGTAGCATGGTGAGGTGCATATATTATTACTCAGACATATTTTGAATGAGATGAGACAATGATCTGAGATAACTTCAGACTGTGGAAGTATGACTATATTGTCTACGTTTAATCTGAATGTTAGTATTAGATCAAGGGTGTGACCACCATTATGGGTCGGTCCTATGACATTCTGCTTAATCCCGACTGAATCTAAGATGGACACAAACGCTGTTTTTAAAGAGTCTTCTGGGTTATCGAAGTGAATATTAAAATCTCCGACAACTAAAGCTTTGTCTAAGGAAATAACCAAATCTGAGATAAAATCTGCAAATTCAGAAAGAAACTCAGAATACGGCCCCGGGGGCCTGTAAATAATAAGCAATGGAATTAACTGGGTAGACTTATTTTTCGAGGCTACATACATTATATGAGTATGAAGAACTTCAAATGTATTAAATTTATAACCAGGTTTGTGTGTTACACCTAGATAATCGTTATAAATAACCGCGACGCCTCCTCCTCTGCCAGTTAGACGAGGCTGGTGTATATAACTGTATCCAGGAGGACTCGCTTCATTTAATGCTATATATTCATTTGGCTTAATCCATGTTTCTGTTAAACACAGTACATTAAACTCCTGATCAGTAATGAGTTCATTAACCATTAGCGCTTTAGATGTAAGAGATCTAATATTTAATAGCCCCACCTTTAGATCAAAGGTGCTGGCAGCGGCTGTACAGTCAGTATGATCTAATTTTATATTGATTAGGTTACTGGAACAAACTCTCTGAAAATTTCTACCTTTTTGTTGAGCTCGGGGAACAGACACAGTCTCGATGTAGTGGGCCCTGAGTGACGACTCTGTGCAGCTAGCAGACAGTCGGTTTAGCCTGTTCGTCTGCTCCCTGGCCTTGGCTCTGGATTGTCAGAAATTAACTAGGCCTGTTCTGAGACTATGACCTATGCTGCAGGAAATGAGAGCAGCACCTTCCCGAGTGGGATGGATACCGTCCCGCCCTAACAGGCCAGCAGTGCCCTCAAAATTAGCCCAATTATCTATAAAGCCCACACTGTTTTCAGAGCACCACCTGGACAGCCAGCAGTTCAGCGACCATAACCTGCTGTAAGCTACATCGCCACGCCGCATTGGGATGGGGCCAGAGCATACTACAGCATCGGACATCGCCTTCGCTAATTTAAACACCTCTACAAAGTTACTCTTAGTAACCTCAGACTGACAAAGGCGTATATCATTAGCTCCTGCATGGATAACTATCTTTAAGAACCTGTGCTTGCCTAGGACCCTAAGATTACCTGCTATGTCCGGCGCCCTGGCTCCCGGTATACACCTGACTAAAGCTGCTGGTGCCCCTAAAGGCTGAGCTAATTTCACGTGCCGTATGATAGAGTCCCCTATAACCAGAGCTCTTTCAGGTTTCTCAGTGGGTGCATCACTAAGGAGAGCAAACCTGTTCGACACGTGACGCGGAGAGGAGTGGTGCTCCCGTGGGCGAGCCTCAGCGGTAGCTTTGGCTCTACGCTTATGCCGCCGAGCCGTCACCCATTCGCCCCGCTGTAAGGGCTCTAATGCCGGAGTTGGGGGATTGCTAACTCCACCTAGGGCGTCCAGACTTTCCCTAACAGAAACTACACTGTTCTCACGCTCACTAACCTGCTCTAAAGCCTGGACATGCGCTTCTAGCACTGAAATCTTCTCCGTCAGAGAGCTAACTAATCTGCACTTATCACAAGTAAAGCTAATAGAGCTATCGCTAGTGACGGAGGAAGAATGACTAAACATCCTGCACTCAGCACACTGAACAGGCTGAAGGTGTGCCATGATGAAAAGATTCACGTACTCTTAAATGAAGATCTGTTGATATTAAAGCAGATCAGATGGGCTCCGCTTGTGGACTTTACACAGGAGGAGAGAAAAAGAAAGCTTCCGGTCTCGGCGTTCTTCCGAAAAAAGAAAGAGAAAAAAACCGGGAAAAAAACCGGAAAAAGGAAAGCGAAAGTGAAAAGTACAAAAATGAAAGCGACAGTATAATAAAAATGAAGAGGATACTGGAAATTTATTTATAGAAAAAAAGTTAAAAAAGGATTAGTAATTAACGCCGGCACTCGCGGGAAAAAGGACTCGGCGCGAACAACTCAGGAAACAGGAAGTCTGATTTGTTCCGTAGCCTTCTGGCTTGTCTACGTGATCTTTAGCGCAAACTGCAGACGAGCAGCAATGTTCTTTTTGGAGAAGAGTGGCTTTCTCCTTGCAACCCTGCCATGCACACCATTGTTCAGTGTTCTGATGGTGGACTCATGAACATTAACATTAGCCAATGTGAGAGAGGCCTTCAGTTGCTTAGAAGTTACTATGGGGTCCTTTGTGACCTTGCAGACTATTACACGCCTTGCTGGAGTGATCTTTTGTTGGTTGGCCACTCCTGGGGAGGGTAACAATGGTCTTGAATTTCCTCCATTTGTACACAATCTGTCTGTCTGTGGATTGGTGGAGTCCAAACTCTTTAGAGATGGTTTTGTAACCTTTTCCAGCCTGATGAGCATCAATAATGCTTTTTGTGGTTCTCAGAAATCTCCTTTGTTCGTGCCATGATACACTTCCACAAATGTGTTGTGAAGATCAGACTTTGATAGATCCCTGTTCTTTAAATACAACAGGGTGCCCACTCACACCTGATTTCAGTCAATGGGATGACAAACACCTGACTCTAATTTCACCTTCAAATTAACTGCTAATCCTAGAGGTTCACATACTTTTGCCACTCACATATGTAATACTGGATCTCATCTCATTATCTCTAGTCGCTTTATCCTGTTCTACAGGGTCGCAGGCAAACTGGAGCCTATCCCAGCTGACTATGGGCGAAAGGCAGGGTACACCCTGGACAAGTCACCAGGTCATCACAGGGCTGACACATGCGCTACGTTCACACTGCAAGGCTTAATGCTCAATTCCGATTTTTTTGTGAAATCCGATTTTTTTGTGAGGTCGTTCACATTAACAAATATATGCGACTTGTATGTGATCCTCAGTATGAACGAAAAGCGACCTAAAAGTGTTCCGCATGCGCATTGCAGGATACGACGACGTCACACGCAGTGAGCATGGCCAGTGTTTACGGAAGTAAAACCGCCCGGTTGCGGTATGACCCATCCAATCTAGCTTGAATAGCTGCATCCCCCCAAATGGAAATCAGCTCCCTAACCTCTGCGTCCTTCCATTGAGAAGATTCTGAACCTTCACAGCCCGAAGCGTCCCTCGCATTGATGTCATGCGCAGGGGTGCAGATACGTTTTTTGAACTGGGAGGGACAAAAAACTGGGGGGGACAAAGCTGCCAGCAAACCAACCCCAACATGCCTGTCAAACTTGTTGTTAGTAACCATAGCAACCAAGCTCAAGCTCGCAACCTGTGCAGTCTGCGCAGCTCAACCAACCGAATATCAGTCTTTGTTTTATGTGAGTTGTTGCAACTATGTATACACTGCTGTGCACCTCAGTAAACCGAATGGTAATTAGTCTTTTGATTTTTCCGTGAGGTTTGCCTTATGCAAAGAAAGACAGCATAGACGTTTTTTCCTCCCTATAAGTGGGGGGGACCGAACGAGGTGAATTTAAATCTGGGTGGGACGAGTCCCCCCCTCTATCTGCGCCCGTGATTATGCGCCATGTTGTAACTTTTTTTTGAGAGACCCGCCGCCTACTTCAGCGCAGAATAGTGACGTTTGTGGCTTGTTGATGACGTGTAAGTCGGACGAATGCGACCTGGTGCTTCAGACTGAAGTCACATATGAAAAGAGCGGATAGGAATCGGAATTAGGACCACATATCCAAACGGCCTGGGTCGGATTTGAAAAAATAGGATCGGTGTCGTTCATATTGTCAATAAAAGATCGGATACAGGTCACATAGGGGCGAAAAGATCGGATTTGAGTCACTTCAGCCTACAGTGTGAACGTAGCCATAGACACAGACAACCATTCACACTCGCATTCACACCTACGGTCAATTTAGAGCCACCAGTTAACCTAACCTGCATGTCTTTGGACTGTGGGGGAAACCGGACCACCCGGAGGAAACCAACGCGGACATGGGGAGAACATGCAAACTCCGCACAGAAAGGCCCTCGCCGGCCACGGGGCTCGAGCCCGGACCTTCTTGCTGTGAGGCGACAGTGCTAACCACTACACCACCGTGCCACCCATAATACTGGATCATTTTCCTCAATAAATAAATGACCAAGTATAATATTTTTGTCTCATTTGTTTAACTGGATTCTCTTTATCTACTTTTAGGGCTTGTATGAAATTGATAGTTTTAGGTCATATTTATGCAGAAATATAGAAAATTCTAAAGGATTCATAAACTTTCAAGCACCACTGTATGTACTAATGTATACAATGTACATTTGTATACAAGTCAGGATTGAATATAGGCCTGAGGGGGGACTGATGGAGATGGGCACTTCAATAGTAGTAGTAATAAAATTTATTCAATAGTGTTTGATAATTTTTGCTAAAATGCATTAAATGCAAACCACCACATACCGTATGGAGTGAGAGAATGACCAGTGTTTCCCACAGGGCTTAAATTTACTTGTGATGGTTATCAGCTGAAAGGGCCATTATTACCTGCTGCTCCAAAAACGGTCTCCTGTATGTGATTTTGCATCACATTGGTATCTACTTCTTTTGAGAGGTTTGGCATTTACTCTGTAGTTTTAGATCGCAGTTTTCTCTGCTTGAGCTGCTCAGTAAATTACGCTTGCTATCAGTGGCTACCACAGGCGTCAGAAAAACGGAATCCTAGTTTTGTTTAGTTACTTTTTTTTTGACTTGCAAAGAAAGAACACAAAACAAAAATTGTCCATTTCTTGTTACTGACATGTAAATAGAATGATTAAATGTACATAGACCATTAACGCCCTTTTAATAATCAGATAAATAGGCTGGGGGGGGAGCTGTTGGCTGGATTCGAGCACTCCATGTCGTCATGCTAATGTTGACACTACCACGTGATGTGCAAAATGATTTTGTCTACAGCATGAAAGCTCTCTGTTCAGTCATTCCAGCACAATGTTGTTCCTTTTAGTGGTGATTATGATATTTAATAAAGCAGTGTATGTACAAATGGTGTTGCTGGGAAAAACAGTTTAATTTGAGGCAGTTGTTTGCTGAACTAGTAGCTAAGCACTTTATTACTGGTGTTTTAAAATTTTTTTTTTTTTTTATGCTTGATCGGCTGATGGATGATCAACTGCATTTATGCCAGGAGCATAAATTGTGTTCATTTTGTTTTTGGATTATCTATTACTTAAAAGTGGTTGGGTCTTTTTTTTTTTTTTTTGGTATAGTGAATTATGGTTTTCTGACCTTCTTAACACATGTATTGTTTTTCTATCAAGCCAAACCCATCAGACCAGGCCAGCCACCTGTGGCTTCTCCCACCCACCCTAACATCAACCGCTCAGGGGTGGGACTCTTCAATAACCAGCCAGCGGTCATCCGGGGAGGAGGCGGAGCCAAACAGTAAAAATGTAAGTTATCCGGTTTTGTATTTTGTCACTGAGTGATTGATTTCTACTTGGTTATAAGTTTCATGCTGATAATCTGCACTTTGTTTTTGTAGCATTTTGAAGTCTGCAAGTCTAGATGAAGTCAGAAGAACTGAGCTGGCCTTCCAACACTGGACAGTTCAACAGGCCTAACACTTTAAACTATATATATATTTGAATATAAGTATATATATGTATGAAATATTCCTACATTTGGCTGTACAGTTGTCCTCTCTGGTCATATGTTTAGAGGTCCCATTTCCCTGTTTAAACACACACCAAAAAAAAGAGAGAGAAAGAAATAGGACAAAAATGAGTGCAATCACTGCTCTGTAAGTACCTTGTAGCTTCACTCTTAATTGCATTAGATTTTTAGCCCTCACTGTGCCAAGCGGAATGTATCATCAAAAAAATTATAAAGATTAAAAAAGGCAGGAATAAATGGGAAATTAACTTCCAAAAAAAGGGTCAAAAGAAACCCAGCTACTGCATCCTCCAAGCTTATTCATGTATGCATCATTGCGACTTGTTTTTAACTGTTTTGGAGAGAGTGACTTTGTTCTTGATTGCTTCCACTGAGCAGTTTCCAATAAACTAATTCACTTGAATGGATAATTTAAACACTACAGTGAGAGTACATGAACACAGAACCTGTTTTTGTGCACTGGGGTTCTTGGGGCCTTACAATGGTCATGTTTATAAAAAAGGAATAAAGAAAGTGGAAGAAAAATGAAGGTTTTAAGAGAACTCAAAGCTGCTGATTGGAGACACTCCATATGTTACTTTCAAGCACTGTACAAAAACATCGTAGTAAATGTGCATCATTAACTGATGGTGATATCAGCATTATGAAATGTGCGCTCGGTCTGTAAATGGAAGGTCACCTGTTATGTTCGACACTGCTGTTTTTAAAATTGATGGGTTTAACAAATCGCTACTCATCGGTTGACGCTATTGATTGGGAGTACTGCCTTATAGCCTTTCATTAGTTCAGCCTGTGATCTAATATAATGTGGCTATGTGAAGAAATGCGGTAGCATTTTAACTAATAGATTTAGACATTTTACCTCTGATGGGTTTTGAATTGAATTCCCCAATAAGGAAGTGGTGTTGGGCTATTTTAATCTCTCCTTTTAGTCAGTGATCATGTTCATTTCACCCATAATAAGCAATATAGAGAATGTTGGCGTTGTGGTCTTACTTAGCTTAACAGCAGCTGTTCTCTGTATCTTGGTACAGATGCAACATCTGCAGAAATGGGCAAAGTTTATTCTAAACAACTAGTCCCTGGTTTGTTGATCTCTAAACAAGCCTGTGCCATGTTTGAAATAATATTCAACCCTGACCATTTTGCAAATGCTTCATCAGTGACCATGGCCAGTCGATATTCTTTGCAGATTTTCAGTCACTGAGCATCGGTGGTCATTGACTGTTATTCTGAAATCTGCCGTTGCAGATTGTACGGACTAAACGCTTTCATAAATCTGGCACTAAGCTTTCATCATGCTTTGCTCATGAGTATTTATTGTGATTAAATGTAGCCATCGTGTTTGGCTTGCACATTTAATAAAACCAAAAGCAGTTAAATGTTTCATACCCACCACTGTTTGAAGAGTTTTGTTGCCTTTGTGATTGCAGTTAGAAATCTAGATTTGATCATTATCTTTTGATAACTTTTCTCTTGTCCAGTTCTAGGACTCAGCATGACGTTGCAGCGTTTTATGGCCTAGCTGAATTTACAATAGGGTCTATTTAATAGTTATTTACCATGTTTTCATTGTATTTGCAGGTGGATGTTTTATTTATTGATGTTTTAATATAGAGATGGGAATTTTGTTTGTTTCTTTTTTTAATACTTTTTTTTTTCTTCTCCCCTCTTGGCTTCCACGGTCAGGTTTTCTTTCTGATGACCTTTTCACCTACATCTTATTACTCCTTGTAAATTTTGGTTGCTATACCAAGCAGGGTGATGGCTGAATAACTGATAGATATGAATTTTTGTGCAATATGGATCAGGCATAATTAATTTTACAGAATATTGATGTGAGAGATTAAGGATAACGTAAACAGACATGACTGGCCTGGTTTTGTTCCATTTCCCTCTGTACTTTTTGAAAGCACTTTAAATGTTCCATCTCAGTTGATCGCCTCACTTATTGTAATCCGAGTTAAAGTGTCTCATGTCAACTTGATTAGATGATTTAGATTTTTTTCTTTTGAGTTTTGTAAGGTTTTTTTTTTTGTTTTTTGAACATTTTTGCTTACAGAGACCATTTTGTCTTGAATCTGCATTGTAGTTTAAATAACAGAACCTGTGATGATGGAGAGGGATCTTGGTGTGTCTACACTCAGCTCTCCCGAGTTGTGCAGAGTCATAAACTGGACTGAACTGTATATTTCTTCTGAATGCTTACTGTAGGGCAGGTTTTCACCCCTTGACATGAAATAAAATTAAAATTAATGGCAAATGGTTTTCTGATTTTTATTTATAGTGTTACATTGAGCGTAACTGATTTTTACGGCTTTGTGACATTTTACAGAACTTTTCTTTTTTTAAATTGGTACAGTCCTGTCCTCAGTGCTGCTGAAAATCCTTGGCATTAAATGAACAGATGGTGGCAGTATTAATCCACAGGTTCTCCCACACATCTCCATGGTACCCTGACATAACTGCTTGCTTGTTCTACTTCACTCATTAGAAATGTGGACTGATCCAGTTCTGAAATTGACTATAAGGGCATTGCAACAGAATTTTACTCTATACAGCTAAGTGCTAAAGCTTGAAGGCGTTTATTTATACCAAATCAAGATTCACACTTCATTAATCGTGTAGCAATAACTATTAGGGAGTAAGTTTACATCTCTGGAATGGACTGGTGTTCCATCCAGGGTTACGAAAAGACTCTCTGGATACATTGTGATCCTGACAAGGATAAACTGTGTGCGCACTGCTCCCTTTCTGAACTTGCTGAATATTATTTCAGATCTTGTACACCCATCCATTACCTTTGTGACTGCCTTCAACCATTTTGCATATTCTCCGAGAACCCATTTAAGATAAAAGATAGCCTTTTATTATCCCACAAGGGGAAATTTGCATTGTTGAAGCAGCAAAATCTATAAAGAGAAAAAGATAAGGCAGTGAAGGAGTAGTGCAAAAGTACACAAAGGAGATGTATATGAATGAGAGAGAAACTACAAATTTAGAGATTAAAAAAATTAAATTTGCAGGTTGGCAGATATACAGTTAACATAAGTGTATTACGAATGTGGAATTGCACGTAATACCAGTATTACCTGGGTGTAATAGTACACCCAGGTAATACTACCTGTGCAATACTACACCCAGGCAATACTGGTAATACTATCTATGCAATACTACACCCAGGTAATACTGGTAATACTACCTGTGCAATACTACACCCAGGTAATACTACCTGTACAATACTACACCCAGGAAATACTGGTAATACTACATGTGCAATACTACACCCAGGTAATACTACCTGTACAATACTACACCCAGGTAATACTGGTAATACTACCCGTGCAATACTTACACCCTGGTAATACTACCTGTGCAATACTACACCCAGGTAATACTGCCTGTACAATACTACACCCAGGTAATACTGGTAATACTACCCGTGCAATACTTACACCCAGGTACTACTGGTAATACTACCTGTGCAATACTACACCCAGGTACTACTGGTAATACTATCTATGCAATACTACACCCAGGTAATACTGGTAATACTACCCGTGCAATACTACACCCAGGTAATACTGGTAATACTATCCGTGCAATACTTACACCCAGGTAATACTGGTAATACTATCTGTGCAATACTACACCCAGGTAATACTGGTAATACGACCCATGCAATACTTACACCCAGGTAATGCTGGTAATACTACCCATGCAATACTTACACTCAGGTAATACTGGTAACACTACCCATGCAATACTTACACCCAGGTAATACTACCCGCGCAATACTTACACCCAGGTAATACTACCTGTGCAATACTACACCCAGGTAATACTGGTAATACTATCTATGCAATACTACACCCAGGTAATACTACCCATGCAATACTTACACCCAGGTAATACTGGTAATACTACCCGTGCAATACTTACACCCAGGTAATGCTGGTAATACTACCCGTGCAATACTACACCCAGGTAATTCTGGTAACACTACCCGTGCAATACTACACCCAGGTAATACTGGTAATACTACCCATGCAATACTACACCCAGGTAATACTGGTAACACTACCCGTGCAATACTACACCCAGGTAATACTGGTAATACTACCCGTGCAATACTACACCCAGGTAATACTGGTAATACTACCCGTGCAATACTACACCCAGGTAATACTGGTAATACTACACGTGCAATACTACACCCAGGTAATTCTGGTAATACTACCCGTGCAATACTACACCCAGGTAATACTGGTAATACTACCCGTGCAATACTACACCCAGGTAATTCTGGTAACACTACCCGTGCAATACTACACCCAGGTAATACTGGTAATACTATCTGTGCAATACTTACACATGTAATTCCACCTTCGCAATCCACTTGTGTTAACTGTATATCTGCAAAGCTTACATTTTATTCTTCTCCTTTGCCCTACTGCAGCCTGTCTTGCTCAGATCCAGTTTGGAGATGGGTCTGATCATGATGGAGAACATTTTACACACGTGCATTATTTCTTTAATGTATTGATTTGTGATGCAACCCCCTCTCACTGCTTGAACAGTCACTGCACTGTCGCTGGCACTGATGCCATGTTCGTCATGGGGTGAAGAGCGGAACGGTGATGTAAATGAACACTGCTCCAGAAGATACAGGGTGCGGAATACGAGCACGCGCAGTGACACGGATACGCGCATTGGCTTCAGAGCAGCGGATTGGGAGCGAGGGCGCGCAGGAACACGGGCGCGCGCATTGTGAGGTACAGGCGGTCAGGGCAGCGGTTGAGTTCGAGCTGCTCGACAGCGTTTTAAAGTTTAGCTCGGCTTTTCCTGGACGGGCAGGCCGACCTGGCAGCACCGAGTCCCTGGGCACAAGGTCAGTCCTGTACAGGGGTTCTCCGGGCCTTGTTTTTTTGTTTAAATGCGGTTTTGTTGGATAAATCCAGAGTTATATTGTTGTTGGTGGTGGGTTGCACCGCTGCGGCTAACCAGCAACCACAGCTGAGGGAAAAAGCCAACCTGCTGTGTAACTGTACACTTCATTTAAATACAGAAAATGGGTTTAAATGTAGAAGGGTATAATATTTTTTTTGTGTGTAAATATATACAGGTTCGTTTCTGTGGTGCAAATTTAACAGAGAATTGTTGTTGTTTGTTGTTGAAACAACGAGCTGTGTTTATCAGAGTCTGTAGAGTGCTGAGGGGATGAGTCGATATTTATCGACGATACCGGAGCAAAGTTTCTCGGTTAATGGTGGTGAAGGCAGGTAGTCCAGTGTCAGGACAGAAGCTGCGTTTATACATCATTAACTCTTCGCCATTGCGGTTTTCACACCAGCTCAGGCAGCTTTGGCTCTGGATCTTTTACCTGAATCAACTGATGAATTAAATCTCTTTACCCTTTAAACCAGTTGCTCCAGCCAACCTTGTATATCTGGGTCTGTCTCAGAAACTGGGTACTGTGGGGGAACCCCACTAAATATACTCACACTCAATAAACTATACGGTTTTGAATGGTGATGTTGGTTTTAATTTGAAATAAAATGATGAAAGAAATAATACAGATAAAACTAAATCTTTGATGTGAATACTTTATTCAGAATTTGTCAAAAAATTCTGCAAATTTGTGGAAAAATGGCAGCTTGATCTGGGACATGATAAATGGTTGGCTACATCGCATTCGCTTAAAAAGGTCGTAGTCCACTGAAAAGTCTACAGTTATCACTAATTGTATTTTAAGTTGTAACTTTATACACCTCACAGAATAATCATAACCGCAATAAAACATCAGGCAAAATATTTGATCACCGTCGTAACTCCGTTTTCCGCAGACCCAAAACCATGTGTTTTGATCTAAATGGAAGGTCAAGGTCACTACCTCACCAAAAGCAGTAACTTAAAATTACTACGCCATATAAAAATTGTTATAAATCTGTGATTTTGTTTTTTAAAATGAAAGCTGAAAGTTAGGTATAGAATATGTTTCTTACAGAATATGTTACGATGGTAGCTGGTCTTGTATGAATTTCTGAGCTATAAAATGCGTTGTGGTCTATTTTTTACCGTAGCGTGTTATTTGTGTGCGGGGAAGGACACACATTAACAATTTGCATGTGTAGAATGGAATTTTCCACTCCAGCAGTTAGTTGATCGCGCTTCCATTTGCGGTCTTTCTGTTACGCGGGTGATCTGTTCGGACGTTATTGCTGAAAAGGTGAGTTTTGACAATTTTTGTTTTAGTCTTGCAGTATGAGGCAATAGAATGTTTCTTTTTCATCTTACTTTCATATTTCGTAGTGTTTGCATATTTTTGGCCAATATTTTGCAACCATGGTCAATTTAAATCGAACTTTTGATAGACTCTACGGCCAATCATTTTGCCCCGCCCTGTCTGGGGCGGTAGTGATGTCCCGTTGCTCGCGCGCCGCAGCAGAGACCCGCGCGACCTTCAGCCGGTACAGTCGCTGTTCTTTTACCACCGCCGTTATTCTCATCTTTCCGGGGTGTTCTTGAGTTTTCCACTGTGTCCTATTTCGCCAAATCAAATACCCTAAATGTATCATATTATTCATATTTAAGTGAATAATCAATTCAGTCATCATAACTTGGCATTTTTAACCCAAGCAATCAAAAAGAGGAAATTTATTCAATATTTTCACTCATCTGTGAAGGAGGGCTTTAATTCTTCATGATGGAGTTATTTTATATGGAAATCAATTTTACAAAAGCATTTGAATTGTAATAAAAAAAAAAAAATTCTGCAGTGGAGGCCGGATAAGGCAAGATACTATCTTTATTCTTATTAAACATGACAAAAGAAACATTGTTAGGTAAATCCAAAAAAAATAGTAAAATTAGAAAATTTATTTTTTTACCATAATATCCCAAATGAGAGCCCAGTTTCTGAGACGGACCCATGTACTGTTCACCCTTAGAACATATTTACAAGAAAAAAAAAGTCTAAAGACAAGGTTTTGTTCATATCAGTTTTCTCCTTCATTATATTAAAACAATCAGAATCACTTTTATTAATCCCCGGAGGGAAATTCAAATTTGCTACCAAGCTCCTGAATCAGAGAAGTAAACATGTCTAAAAATAGAAGATAAAATCTTCTGAAAAAAGAATAAATAAAATACATTTAAATAAGTTCAATAACTTAAGTAAAAGCAAAATGAAGTGATTTTATATACAATCATTCCTATATACATATATTGCACCTGAGTTAAGGATACAGTATACATGGTAAGACAGTGTACCACAGTTATACGGTATTGTACAGCTTGACCAACAGGTAGGAATGATTTCCTGTGTCTCTCAGTTGTACATGACATGTACGTTTTTGAAAAGACAGCATGACAGAATACAAAAATCACTCAAAGTTAGCAACTCACAGGCTGTGTCTGAAAGGTGAGTAATACCTGTGTGAAAACCAGTCTTTACATTTTACATGAAGAATTCATGTCATGGTGTACAATAAATGATTACTGCAACTTTACAAAGATGCTTTATATAACATTGTTCAATTATCTTTTCAAAATTCATACATTTTGTCATAAATATTCACCTGGGATACCTGTAAAGGGTAAAATGCGTATGTAGAGGCAAATTCAGAGTCGTCATTATGGGGTATACACGGGGTCGTCATTAAGGGGTAAAGAGTTAAAGCCAACAGAGCACATGTGAGCCCTGACACCACAAATACCATCAGGTTAATTATAGGAGACTTTATCCGGTCATTTAGGGCAGCAAAATAGCTAAGCAGGTTGCACTTTATTACATAAATTATGACACTAAAACAGTGTACTGTATAAAGTCCACTAATTAACTTTTAACTATTGATTGAAAAGCATTCCAGGTGTCTACCTCGTGAAGCTGGTTAAGATAATGCCAATAGTGTGCAAAGTGTCATCAAGGTAAATGTTGGCTACATTGAAGAATCTAAAATATCAAGCATTTGTGTTCATGACACAATTCCATACATGTTCGAGATGCTGTTTCATCATTTTGGTGTCTTCAGTATTGTTCTACAACGTAGGAAATATTCAGAATACAGAAAAAAATGTGTGTGTGTAGGGGTGTACAAACTTTTGACTGGCACTGTAGTTGCAAACAAGTTAAATTGGTCAGAAGAAAATGGCAGAAACAAAGTAAAGTTAAAAAAAATCTCTTCACTGAAAGAACAACACTTTCTTTTACAGTTGGTGTTAAATTCACCAGCAATGCTATATCTAAGGGTAGTACCTCACTGGGCTGCGACAGCCTGCGACTTGTTGGAGACACAACAATTGCGATAAAATATGTGAATTGGTGACAATTTTCACTTGGAATCACACTGAATTGATATTCGCATATTTTATCGCAGTTGTTGTGTCTCCAACTAGTCGCAGGCTGTCGCAGCCCAGTGAGATACACTCGCACTTCCTGTCTCGCAGAAACTCAGTGCGTTTACATGCACATCCAAATCGAGCTACTGTCGGTAATCGAGCTAAGGGTCCCAGCAGGGGTGCCAGAGAAATCCAATCCTACATGCACACAAGGAAATCGAGCTATTGTGTGAGGTACATTGTGCACCCGAGCCACAGGTGGCACTACACGCCCCATCGTGTTGGTACACTTCCGGTTGTCGTCATGAAGAAGAGCTATTCAAGAGTATAAACAAAGTTATCAGCAGTGTTGCCAGGTACTGCTGACGTTTTCCAGCCCAAAACATGTTCAAATCCGCCAAAATGCACTTAAAACCGCCCAATCTGGCAACACTAGCAGTTCCGTGTTCACAAGTTCCCTGCTCAAGCTGTTATGCTTGCTCTAACAGACTGTATGGCTACAAACTGTCCTGCGCAGACCACTGTTTTGTAAGACAACTTATTTTGCACAATTGTATATTTTTCTAAAGTCCATTTTTTGCTTACAAAAAAATTATTTTTTGCTTACAATTTAACTTGTGTCTTAATAAACATACAAAAAGTTCAATTGTTTTGTTTTTATTGACATTCTTCAGATGTTGGACATATATACACACACACACACACACACACAAATACAATGACTTATGTACACAATTCACAGCTATGCAACAGCTGTACAGATGTATTTGGTGATACAGTAAGTGAGCTAAATTTTAACAGTGCAAACAATGCCACAAAAAGAAAAGATTCATGCCGTTGTCATGATTCGTTGTCATGCCAACCGAGGCTGTTGTGTTTCCCGCTTGTGGTCTCGTCACTCGTCACTTCCGGAAGGGGCAGTGCTGAAGTAAGTAGCTCGAATACGTAGCTCGATAGGGTATACATGCACTAAGTAGCTCGGCAGAAATCGCATAATCTAGGTCGTGTAGCTCGATTCCGAGAAATCAAGTTCGGTTCAATTTCAGCCGAATTAAGGTGTATACATGGCATTTTGAACTTCGATTTCAGTCGAGCAACGGCAGAAATTCGATTCTCTCTATGTGCATGTAAACGCACTGACTGACTTGAGAAGGGTTCGTGACGGCTTTGCGACACCAGCGACGCATTTGTGGCTACTTTGAGAGAAATTTTGTCGCACAAATTTTTTGAACATGTTCAAAATTTCAGCGACGAAGGAGCGATACTTTGCAACTCATGCGAGAAAATTGAGAAGCCCCGCGAATGTTTCAAGACACTTTTGAAACTCCCTCGCAAATGACGTTCGCAAGCTGTCGCAGCCCAGTGAGATACTGGCTGAACTGTCAAAGCTAATTCTGATAATAATCTCAAAGTGTGACTTTATTTGTATTGCAATAAACAAGATCCAACCACATGGCCTTTTGTTTGTTTGAACAGGGAAAAATTCGCAATAAGCTCTCATTTGATTACTTTACTTTACTTGACACCAAACTCGCAGCATTTCAGCCAACCTTACAAATTCCCCACTTACAAACAACAGCCCTTTCCGTGTCCTGAAAAGATAAAATAACTTTTGAAGGTTTGATAGAACTAAGAAAAGCTGGATTTCTCCAATGTTGACCTAAGGGTTTGTCACGAAAGCTGTTTTATGTAGTTCATATTGGAATTAATTAAAAAAACAACATGCTTGGGAAAATCTGTCGGTGGTTCTTCGAGGAGTCATTGGATGGGCAGTGGTTCATAGCTTACCAAAAGTGTTACCTGGAACTGTCCAACAGGGAAACGCTCTGTTTCTAAAGTTCTACATTTAAACCATTCAAAGTTTCCTCAGAGAGATAACTTAAAACCTATTTTGTAAGCGTATAGCTAGATCCTGTGTCATTTAAAAATTAGTTTTATAGGTGAGTCATAAAGTTATACATTTTCACTCCTGTGGCTTGCTAGTTACAACAAAAACTATAAGGGCACTCGGTCAATGGCGTACCTCCGCTAAGCCATATATCCTTGACTTGCAAATGACGTCAAAGCAAAATAGGAACCCGGATGTCAGCCATGTTGGTGGATATACAAATGTGGGGTCAAGCAACATTCCATACAAAACATAGTCACGCGTGCGCAACTCTCCGTTTTTCCACTGCTTTAAGCGTTCTTTTAGCAATGCCATATACAAAATGGTCTCTGTAAGCAAAAATGTTCAAAAAAAACAAACAAAAAACTTACAAAACTCAGCTCGGATTTGAAACACCTTTCCTACTCTGCTGGTGTGTTTGTGGTACTTAATGTAACTGTGCATTTTTTTTCTCTTGTAGCTGGGGTGGTAGTCTTATCTTTTTTTTTTTTTTTTTGTACCTGTATCTTTTTTACCTGGAAACCTGTGTGTGGACATGCCTGACCCTGTATTGACCTTTCCAGGTGAAAGGTATGGAAGTTATACACTTCTGGGTGACACAGTGACTACGTTTACATGCACATCCAAATCGAGCTGCTGTCGGTAATCGAGCGGAAGGTCCCAGCAGGGTGCCAGAGAAATCCAATCCTACATGCACAGTGTTTAAATCGAGCTATTGTTATGAGGTGCATTGTGCACCCGAGCCACAGGTGGCGCTACACGCCCCATCGTGTTGGTACACTTCTGGTTGTCGTCATGAAGAAGAGCTATTCAAGAGTATAAACAAAGTGACTACAGGCGGAAATTATCATGCACTGCTATAACCTGGTACAGACATCTGTCCTGACCACAAGGATGATGTTTAATTTGTACACTGTCCCTTTTAAAAATAAAATAAACTCTAAGAAGAGTGTTTGTAGTTTGTATGTGCGAACAGAAGTGTTCCTAATAAACTGGGCGGCTAAGGTGAAGTGTCATGCTGACCGAGGCTGTTTTTTCGACACAATTCACAGTTATGCAACAGCTGTACAGATGTATTTGGTGATACAGTAAGTGAGCTAAATTTTAACAGTGCAAACAATGCCACAAAAAGAAAAGATTCATTTCGTTGTCATGCCGACCGAGGCTGTTGTGTTTCCCTTGTGGTCTTGTCACTTCCGGAAGGGGCAGTGCTGAAGTAAGTAGCTCGAATACGTAGCTCAATAGGGTATACATGCACTAAGTAGCTCGGCAGAAATCGCATAATCTAGGTCGTGTAGCTCGATTCCAAGAAATCAAGTTCGGTTCAATTTCAGCCGAATTAAGGTGTATACATGGCATTTTGAACTTCGATTTCAGTCGAGCAACGGCAGAAATTCGATTCTCTCTATGTGCATGTAAACGTAGTGACTGACACATGCAGAGAAACTAAACAGTCTCAGGTTTGATCCAGGAACACCGGAGCTGGCAATGCTGTCTGAGTAACTTGAAGTGGTCATGGATGACGTAGCTGAAAGCTTTGGAAAAATAACCGACGACGAAAAAGAAACCGGAATCACTCCAATCAGTCCAGTCTGTGGTCAATATTGCGGTTCTGAAACAATTTCCGTTTCTTCTACATTTGGTTACTGTCGTGTCAGTGCAGAGTTAGAATTCAGAATTAATACTGGCTGAATGTTGACTTTTCTTTATATCCATCCGTCTATTATTTGTAGCCGATTATCCTGTTCTACAGGGTCGCAGGGAGTCTATCCCATCTGACTAAGGGCGAGAGGCGGGGTACACCCTGGACAAGTCGCCAGGTTGTCGCAGGACTAACACATTAGACATGAACAACCATTCATACTCACATTCACACCTACGGTCAATTAAGAGCCACTGATTAGCCTAACCTGCATGTCTTTGGACTGTGGGAGAAACCCACGGGGAGAACGTGCAAACTCCACACAGAAATGCCGTCGTCGGCCACTGGGCTCGAACCTGTCGCTGTGAGGCGACAGTGCTAACCACTACACCACCGTGCCACCGTTTTCTTAATATAAATGCATTATTTGAAATGAACTCTTAATGTTCTAAACAGGTATGAATAGGAAGTGCATAGTTCCTTTTTTTTCCCTTTTAAGAGAGCCTGGGGATGAAAAAGTCAAGCTCACAGGACGTTTTTACTGTCGTGCGAGAAAGCAGTTGGATATGAAGCTCGCGAGACAAAGATTTATTCATGTGAACATGAATGGTATGTGTGCAGTGATGTATTTATAGCATTCATTCATTCAGCCTTAGTAACTGCCTGGTCAGGGTCCCGGTGGCTTAAATTAAGTGGTTGGTTTGATTATATTTTGGGAACTTGAACCAACTAAATTTGTTAGAAAATGTTGCGGGCAGACGCAAACAAAAATAACTGGATGAATGGGAGAGTCAGGTGCATGTGTCTTTTACTATATTAAAAAAAAAACCCAGGTTTAAGCTGTAAACATTCCATGGTTAAATTCTTATATACACACGCTGAGAGTTTGGGGTTAAAGATACAAATAGTAGCATTGGACCCTTTTCGGACCAAGTAGTTCGAGGGACCCGTAGAGAGGAACAATCTACAGGGAGCTCACACTAGAACTACATACCTTCATGGGCTTTTTTTTCCCGTTTGCATTCACATCACTAGTAGAATGCTGAAGTGATATGAGCCGGGCGACAGTTGCTATAGTGACATCGCTTCTGTGACATGCACCAAGAAGCCTGGACTTGACTGATCATCAGCCCATTTTTTTCTGTTTTTCCATTTTACTGCTAATGTTAAGAGCTGTTTACATGGCTAATGTTTTATGAAGATTTTTAAAGGAACAGTCCACCGTACTTCCATAATGAAATATGCTCTTATCTGAATTGAGACGAGCTGCTCCGTACCTCTCCGAGCTTTGCGCGACCTCCCAGTCAGTCAGACGCAGTCAGACGCGCTGTCACTCCTGTTAGCAATGTAGCTAGGCTCAGTATGGCCAATGGTATTTTTTGGGGCTGTAGTTAGATGCGACCAAACTCTTCCGCGTTTTTCCTGTTTACATAGGTTTATATGACCAGTGATATGTGTGGGAATGGAGGGGAGGGGGGGGGGGGGGGGAGAGTGAGAGAGAGAGTATCTGTGTCTTGGTGTGTGATTTCGAGTGTGTTCATTATGAGTGGGGAAGCTGGCTATCACTGTCAGCTTTCAAGTACACATTATTACGGACCTTTTCTGGAAAAAAAAAAAACAGTTAAAACTATTAATTTGAGTTGAAATGAGTTGTGACAGATTAATATTATGAAGGCCTGATACTGGAGTAGGAACATCGAACCAACTTCCTGATGATAAAAAAAAAAAAAGCTCCTACTATTGACAGTTTTAAATGCAGATAAAGACAAAGCTTTTATCCAATGATCTCTTGTTTATTCTTTGTACTTGTCTTATTTCATTTGTCTTATGTTTTTATTTTTTGTGAAGCACATTGAACTGCCTTTGTGTATGAAATGTGCTATACAAATAAACTTGCCTTGCCATGTGGAAAGAAGGGGAGAACTGGGAGGATTGAAACGGAGGACAAAAAAAACGGGGTTTGATTTAATCAACCATTCATGTTAGAGAAGTTTGGCTTTATAAAATGATTTATCTGTCTTGCTCTGTGTGTTCTGTTTTCTATGGCCCTCCTGCAGGGGCAGCAGACAGGTGCTGCAGATGGACTGCTGTGTGTCTGGGGACGCTGTGTGTCTTGCTGCTTGTACTGTCCATAAGAGTAACGGTCTGGTTACTGACAGAGAGAGATCAGCTGCTGACCAATCAAAGCAACCTGGCCAAGGAGAGAGATCAGCGGCTGACCAATCACAGCAACCTGCATGAGGAGACAGATCAGCTGCTGACCAATCACAGCAACTTGCTTGAAGAGAGAAATCAGCTGCTGACCAATTACAGAAATCTTCTCAAAGAGAGAGATCAGCTCCTGAGCGATCGCAACAGCCTGCTCCGGGAGAGAGATCGGCTTCAGGTCGATCACAGTAAACTGCTCCTAGAGAGACAAGCTGAGATAGAGGATCTGAAAAACAAGTTTTGTTCGGGTGAGGCCTGTACTTTTACAACACAACATACAAACATTGCAAGGATCATTTCATCAGCAGCTTTCTTGATTCAGCAGGACTGCCTGGTGTGTGTGTGTGTGTGTGTGTGTGTGTGTGTGTGTGTGTGTGTGTGTGTGTGTGTGTGTGTGTTTTTTCCATTTTCATGATTTCTGTGTAAATATGGGATAATCCAGTCTTGGATGTATCCTGGTGGTTGTCAGGTTTTCAGGTGGTTTTCAGGTTTTCAACAACATAAATTAGTTTTTGTACAGTGTGTGGTTTTGTATACAAAGACTTAACGAGAATGAACACATGTGAAATATGTTTTTATTACTGCATTGTTACTTGTAGGCAGGGCCGTATTACCGACCGGGCCAGTGGGGCTGGCGCCCAGGGGCCCATGGGTCCAGGGGGCCCCGGGGGGGCCCCACAACAATGCAGATGCCAATGTCGATGCCGATTGCGATATCAGAGGCCTCTATTCTTTAGGATCTTATGACTACTCACAATGTTATACGGCATAAGTGAAGAGAGAACCGAGAGAGAAGGGTGAACTGAATTGGGCTGGGGGGACAGTGACCGCAGTCAGAGGGCCCTCGGCCACAGGATATAGGAATCAGAGGGCCCCTGGGCCATGTGGTACGGCGACTAGAGGGCCCCTGGGCCACGGGGGACGGCAATCAAAGGGCCCCTGGGCCACGGGATATGGCAACCAGAGGGCCCCTGGGCCATGCGGTACGGCAACCAGAGGGCCCCTGGGCCACGGGGGACGGCAATCAAAGAGGCCCTGGGCCACAGGATATGGCAACCAGAGGGCCCCTGGGCCATGCTGTACGGCAACCAGAGGGCCCCTGGGCCATGGGGGACGGCAGTCAGAGGGCCCCTGGGCCACGGGGTATGGCAATCAGAGGGCCCCTGGGCCATGAGGGATGGTAGTCAGAATGAATACTTGTGTGTTTTCCCACCACATTGACATGTTCGCCGACGCTTCGTGAACACAGCATATCCTGGGCCTAACGCTGGCCCCAGTAGAGAGCTAGTAGAACTTGGATCTATTTTCTGTGGGAAGTGATTTCGCTCCCGCACAATATTGTTTGCACACAAAACGACGTCCCCTCCTTGAACTGCCACCTTATTGTGGTGGAGGGGTTTGTGTGCTTGAATGATCCTAGGAGCTATGTTGTCGGGGGCATTATGCCCCTGTCAGGGTTTCCCAAGGCAGACAGGTCCTAGGTGACAGGCCAGACTAAGAGCAGTTCACCAAAACCCCTATGGAGAAAAATCCGAGGACCGTGACGTCGCCCGGGATGACGCAGCCGGGGCCCCACCCTGGAGCCAGGCCCGGGGTTGGGGCTCGTATGCGAGCGCTTGGTGGCCGGGCCTTTGCCCATGGGGCCCGGCCGGGCTCAGCCCGAAGAGCTGACGTGGGCCCGACCTCCTGTGGGTTCACCACCCACAGAGGTAGCAGTAGGGGACTGGTGCAATGTGGATTGGGTGGCAGTCGAAGGCAGGGGCCTCGACGACCTGATCCCCGGACACAGCGGCTGGCTGTTGGGACATGGAATGTCACTTCGCTGGGGGGGAAAGAGCCTGAGCTTGTGCGGGAGGTTGAGAGGTACCGGCTAGAGATAGTCGGGCTCACCTCCACGCACAGCTTGGGCTCTGGAACCCAGCTCCTCGAGAGGGGCTGGACTCTCCACTTCTCTGGAGTCGCCCGTGGTGAGCGGCGGCGGGCTGGTGTGGGCTTGCTTATAGCTCCCCAGCTCAGCCGCCATGTGTTGGAGTTTACCCCAGTGAACGAGAGGGTCGCCTCGCTGCGCCTTCGGATTGGGGAGAGGGCTCTTGCTGTTGTTTGTGCCTATGGCCCAAATAGCAGTATAGAGTATCCGGCCTTCTTGGAGTCCCTGGGAGAGGTACTGAGGAGTGCTCAGACTGGGGACTCCATTGTGTTACTGGGGGACTTCAATGCTCACGTGGGAGATGACAGTGACACCTGGAGGGGCGTGGTTGGGAGGAACGGCCTCCCCGATCTGAACCCGAGTGGTGTTTTGTTATTGGACTTCTGTGCTAGTCACGGTTTGTCCATAACGAACACCATGTTCGAGCACAGGGGTGTCCATAAGTGCACGTGGCACCAGGACACCTTAGGTCGGAGGTCAATGATAGACTTTGTAGTCGTTTCATCTGATCTCCGGCCCTATGTCTTGGACACTCGGGTGAAGAGAGGGGCTGAGCTGTCAACTGATCACCACCTGGTGGTGAGTTGGATCCGCTGGCGGAGGAGGAAGCTGGACAGACCTGGCAGGCCCAAACGTATGGTGAGGGTCTGCTGGGAACGTCTGGCCGAGCACTCTGTCGGGGAGGTCTTTAACTCCCACCTCCGGGAGAGCTTTTCCCAGCTTCCGAGGGAGGCGGGGGACATTGAGTCTGAGTGGACCATGTTCTCTACCTCCATTGTGGACGCAGCTGTTCAGAGCTGTGGCCGCAAGGTCTCCGGTGCCTGTCGTGGCGGCAATCCCCGAACCCGGTGGTGGACACCAGAAGTAAGGGATGCCGTCAAGCTGAAGAAGGAGTCCTATCGGGCCATGTTAACCTCCAGGACTCCTGAGGCAGCTGACGGGTATCGGCAGGCCAGGCGTGCTGCAGCTCGGGCAGTTGCGGAGGCAAAAACTCGGAACTGGGAGGAGTTCGGGGAGGCCATGGAGAAGGATTATCGGTCGGCCTCGAAGAAATTCTGGCAAACCGTCCGGCGCCTCAGGAGGGGGAAGCAGTACTCTGCCAACACTGTTTACAGTGCGGGTGGGGAGCTGTTGACCTCGACTGGGGACATTGTCGGGCGGTGGAAGGAATACTTTGAGGATCTCCTCAATCCCACCGTCATGTCTTCCACTGAGGAGACTGAGGCTGATGACTCAGAGGTGGACTCGTCCATTACCCAAGCCGAAGTCACTGAGGTGGTTTGCAAGCTCCTCGGTGGCAAGGCACCGGGGGTGGATGAGATCCGCCCTGAGTATCTCAAGTCTCTGGATGTTGTGGGGCTGTCTTGGTTGACAAGCCTCTGCAACATCGCGTGGCGGTCAGGGACAGTGCCTCTGGAGTGGCAGACTGGGGTGGTGGTCCCTCTTTTTAAGAAAGGGGACCGGAGAGTGTGCCCCAATTATAGGGGAATCACACTTCTCAGCCTCCCAGGGAAGGTTTACTCCAGGGTACTGGAGAGGAGAATTCGACCAATAGTCGAACCTCGGATCCAGGAGGAACAATGCGGTTTTCGTCCTGGTCGCAGAACACTGGACCAGCTCTATACCCTTCATAGGGTGCTCGAGGGTTCATGGGAGTTTGCCCAACCAGTCCACATGTGCTTTGTGGATCTGGAGAAGGCATTCGACCGTGTCCCCCGTAGTATTCTGTGGGGGGTGCTTCGGGAGTATGGGGTTCGGGGCTCTTTGCTAAGGGCTGTCCGGTCCCTGTACGAACGGAGCAGGAGTCTGGTTCGCATTGCCGGCAGTAAGTCAGACCTGTTCCCAGTGCATGTTGGACTCCGGCAGGGCTGCCCTTTGTCACCGGTTCTGTTCATAATTTTTATGGACAGAATTTCTAGGCGCAGCCAGGGGCCAGAAGGAATCCTGTTTGGGAACCACAGGATTTCATCTCTGCTTTTTGCGGATGATGTTGTCCTGTTGGCTTCTTCAAACCAGGACCTTCAGCATGCACTGGGGCGGTTTGCAGTCGAGTGTGAAGCGGCTGGGATGAGAATCAGCACCTCCAAGTCCGAGGCCATGGTTCTCGACCGGAAAAGGGTGGCTTGCCCTCTCCAGGTTGGTGGAGAAGTTCTGCCTCAAGTGGAGGAGTTTAAGTATCTCGGGATCTTGTTCACGAGTGAGGGAAGGATGGAGCGTGAGATCGACAGGCGGATCGGTGCAGCCTCCGCAGTGATGCGGTCGCTTTACCGGTCCGTTGTGGTGAAGAAGGAGCTGAGCCAAAAGGCGAAGCTCTCAATTTACCGGTCGATCTACGTTCCGACTCTCACCTATGGTCATGAGCTTTGGGTAATGACCGAAAGGACAAGATCGCGGATACAAGCGGCCGAAATGAGTTTCCTTCGCAGGGTGGCTGGGCGCTCCCTTAGAGATAGGGTGAGAAGCACAGTCACTCGGGAGGAGCTCGGAGTAGAGCCGCTGCTGCTCCACATCGAGAGGAATCAGCTGAGGTGGCTCGGGCATCTTTTTCGGATGCCTCCTGGACGCCTCCCTGGGGAGGTGTTCCAGGCATGTCCCCCCGGGAGGAGGCCCCGGGGAAGACCCAGGACACGCTGGAGGGACTATGTCTCTCGGCTGGCCTGGGAACGCCTCGGTGTTCTTCCCGAGGAGCTGGCCGAGGTGTCTGGGGAAAGGGAAGTTTGGGCTTCCCTGCTTAGACTGCTGCCTCCGCGACCCGGTCCCGGATAAAGCGGAAGAAGACGAGACGAGACGAGACGAGACGAGACAAAACGACGTGATTCACATGATTCACTTGTCATTATAACCTATTAGTTCTCTTCGGGGAGAGTAATAGACCAGTAGATATTCACCTTCAGAACACCGGGTTTTGTCCCACTTCACTTTGCAGATTTCGCTTCCATGTGTCCCACAGTTAAGTGAAAATCGAATCTAATATTCTTAAACCCATTTATCGAAACTTCTATCAACATTCTTACATTAATATCTTTCGTATCAGATTTAGCATCCAACAATTTATTTAAAAGCTCATAGACGTTTACATAATATTATACTGTACTGTATTGGAATATATTGTATTGTAATTTAAGACTTTATGCCATTGTAAGAGCTACTGTATTTTTCAGTGAACAAATTTGGATTTCCAATATGGATTTTCCAGTGGACTCAGTGTTGCTAAAAAAACACAGAAAGTCGCTATTGGCTCTCTGAGAAGTCGCCAGATGACGTCATGACGTTACATATGACGTCACAGCGTCACGCACGTAACGCTGATCTCTAGAAAACATGCATGCATGGCTGCGTTCATAATGCAAAAGGGCAGTGCTAGCAACTTTTTAGAGATCAGAGCTAATCTGCAGCACTATTTCACCGTGAGAAACACTTCTGAGAGCGGCACAGAGTTACATTTATGCTGAAAAACAATGATTTTGTCACTGAAAAGATGAGTTGTTTAAAGTCGCCAGATGACCAAAAAGTCGCCAAAGTCGCTAGATGAGATTTTTAGTCGCCAGGGACCATCAAAAGTCGCTGAATTGGCCACACTGAGTGGACTGAAAGAAGGGGCGGAGACTTTGGCTCTCTCTCTCTATATATATATAGCCCCCTGCATCACTTCTCTTCACTCATAACTTGACCTTGGCTTTCAGCTTGACAAATTGCTTTGCATTCAACCTGTGCAACGTCACTTGTTTAGTTTAATATTCAACAGCCTTTTTAAAGGCTTGTATACATTTATATTATACTAATATTATATTATATTATACGTATATCATACAGCACCTTCAAAGGTTAAAAGCCTACCTTAAAAGGCTAGTGCATTTCGTGTTTATATCATATTAAATATATTATTAGAAACAACACCTTCTGCACTTTAAGGCTTGTTGTATTGTATTTGGCCATCTCTGGCAACTTCATCTAGTGAATTTAGCGACTTTTTGCATATTAGCTTTGATATGTAAACAACAGCTACTTTCTGCCTTTAAGCTTTACATTGCAACTTTTGGCCATCTTTGACAACTAAAAAGCTCATCTAGTATATTAAGCGACTTTTTTTTTTTCATTATAACTTCTGTTCTGCCTCAAGAAGCCCTTTACATGGTTGAGATATTACCTTTGATCTAGCTTCTGCCCTTTAGCTTTACATATCGTGTCGTCATCTAGCGACTTTTCACAGAGCCAGTAGCGACTTTGTTTTTTTTTGTTGTTGTTGTTTTTGTTTTGCAACACTGCTTGGCATTAGTAGTATGGATTGCAAACAAAAAAGTGGCGCTTCAAAGCGAAAAGCCAAAAAAAAACAGGGAGGCAAAACAGGCCGATTTTTTAAAAAATGTGCCTTCGATTTCTGGCTTTTTTGACAAGCCAAAAGATTCCAATGTTGATAATGCCATCAGTAGCCCGAGTTGCAGCAGTGTAGAGACCACCACCAATTTGATCGTGCCGGAGCCCACACGGACCCAATCAGGCGTAGACCCGGCCTCTCAGGCTCAGGTTTCAGGCCCACACTCAGACCAGACATCATCTGAGAAAGTCTTTACAAGTGAGGAGGATTGCACAGAGCTCAGTTTCACACCAGAAGCTGGGGACACCATCTCCAGTCATGAATCTCCTGCTTTATGGTCAAATACCACAACCATTCCAGACTCGTGTACTCTTACAACAGCAGACTCACTGTCAGACCAGGAGGAGTACACTGAGACCAGTATCCCATTAGCAGCTAGGACCTCAAACTCCTGGTGTGAAACCATTAATGATCCTGCTTTGTGGCCAAGTGCCATTACTGAACAGGCCAAGTCGATTCTGGTTAGTAGAGGAGCAGCTCCTTTTCAAAATCGAAGTGAAAAGTACCCTGCCTCAAGTAGGGATAGGACCATGGGGGGCAGCACTAGGAGTTTCACAAATTCCTTAATCAAATGCTCTCTACCTAATGGTCAGTCTGTGACAAGGCAGTGGCTCCTTTACTCTCCTTCCTCTGGTTGTATCTATTGTTTTGCTTGCAAACTGTTCTCAAGTAAGCACAACAATGCGTTTGTCAACGGGTTTTCTGATTGGAAACATTCTGAGCGTATCGGTGAGCATGAGAGGCGTGAGGAGCATAGGGCTTGCATGTTAGCATTACATAGTCGTTCCAAAGACACAGGAAGAATTGATTCTGATCTTATCAAACAAATTGATGCAGAAAGGCAATACTGGCGGGAAGTTTTGAGAAGAGTTGTTGTTGTAATTCAGTTTTTGGGAGAGAGGGGCCTTGCGTTCAGGGGAAATGATGAGCAGTTGGGATCACCTCACAATGGTAATTTCTTGGGCATTATCGAACTGTTGGCCAAATTTGACCCTTTTCTAGCTGACCATCTCCAAAGGTTTGGAGGCAAGGGCAAAGGCTCTGTGTCCTATCTCTCATCCACAATCTGTGAGGAATTTATCCACTTAATGGGAGAAAGAACAAAGGAAGCGATTATCAGTGAGATAAAAGAGGCCAAATACTTTTCTGTCATTGTTGACTCCACTCCAGACCTTGCTCATGTGGACCAACTCACTTTTATTTTCAGATTTGTTGAAACTGGTGGAGAAGTTGTTGAGCAGTTTCTGGCTTTCGAGCCTATTGAGAATCATAGTGGGAGCAGTTTGGCTGAGTGTGTTGTCGCAATGGTGGAGAACCTGGGCCTAGACATAAGTAACTGTCGAGGCCAGTCTTACGACAATGCAAGTAATATGTCAGGAAAGTACAATGGAGTTCAAGCTCATCTGAAACGCATAAACCCATTGATTTGTTATGTCCCCTGTGCTGCACATTCATTGAATTTAGTTGGTGTCAATGCTGTTGACAGTAGCCCAGAAGCTGGGCGTTTCTTTGACTTTCTGCAGTCATTGTACACATTTTGTGCCTCGTCAACACACAGGTGGGGAAAGGTGTTCAGAAATACAGATGTGAAACTCACTGAAGTCCTTGTCAGGCACTCGCTGGAGTGCAAGAGCTGAATCAACAAAGGCTCTTTGGAAATATTATGCACAATTGAGAGAGTCATTGAACAATATTTCCAAAGATTCACAGGAGAAATGTGAAACTAGAAGCGAGGCCTCTGCACTCTGTGGCAAGCTGGACACCCTAGAGATAGCTTTCATGGCATACTTTTGGGATACAATACTGCAGCGGTTCCAAGCCACAAGCCTGCAGTTGCAGAAACATGACATCAACATACACACGGCTACACAGCTTCTCATTTCACTTCGTGACTTTGTGGCAGCACAGAGAGACAATTTTGCCTATTTTGAACGATCAGCCTTAAGTGTTACTGATTCAGTCTCCCAAGACTACAGGCATGACCTCAAGCGCACAAAGAAGCACAAACATATGGCTGATGAAAGTGCAGAGCCAGGTGTTGAATTTGGTGGAAAAGAGAAGTTTCGGATTGAAACATTCAATGTTCTAATTGACAAGCTTGTGTCCTGTCTTGACCATCGGTTAACTGCATACACACACTTGACCAATCTTTTTCATGTTCTTTTCATGCCTGATAATATGTCCATCAGTGAGCTCACTTCTAGGGCCGAAGCACTTGCTGCAGCATATCCCACTGATCTGACCATGAGCTTGGCAGATGAACTTGTTCAGTACAAATCATTCATTCCAGAAGAACAAAGATGCCCAAATACAATGCTAAAGACCATGGTAAATTTGGATTTGCAGTCCACTTTCCCAAGTCTTTACATAGCACTCCGACTGTTTTTGACCCTGCCAATTACAAACTGTGAAGGGGAACGGTCATTCTCCAGAATGGCTCGAATAAAAAATGAGCTCAGGATGAAAATGAGCCAAAATCGTCTGAACTCCCTCTCCCTTCTTGCAATTGAATCACAGTTTGTGACATTTTTGATGAGTTAGTAGATGATTTTGCACGAAGGAAGAGCAGAAAGAGACTTTTGTAGGGGGGGGGGGGGCTTTTGCAAACTCCTGGCCCCGGGGCCCAGACCCACCTTAATCCGGGCCTGCTTGTAGGTAACAAACCATTACCAAAATGATGACTGACAATAACTCTTTTCAGCAAAAAATGCACTTTAATTGAAGCTGGTGTTGAGGATCAATTTTTATCAATTTGTGTGTGTGTGTGTGTGTGTACAGGCAGTCACATGTGTCCCGCTGGATGGGTCGATTTCAGGTGCACCTGTTACCACAACGATCGTAATTTAATAAGTTGGTCTGACAGCAGGCGATACTGCCAGTCCCTTGGGGGAGACCTGGTGCTCATCAAGACCCTAGAGAAGCAGGTAAACCAGGATGTGAACCTGCAACCTTCTGATTTACTACATTACACATAGCTGATGTTTTTTTATCAAATGTGACTTGCAGTTATTACAGGTTATTGGTTACAACCTGGAGCAATGTGAGGTTAGGTGCCTTGCTCAAGGGTAAGGGCAGCCATGGTAAGTGTGGGATTTGAACCGGCAACCTTCTGCGCAGGAAGACCTTGGTTACATTAGCATAGGCTAAGCTAGGTGGCAAAGTAAGCTAACCTAAAAGTAACCTAAAATGCTGCATTTTGGAATGCTGAAGGTGAATGCAGGTTGGCTATTCTCTGTGTGTGTGTGTGTGTGTGTGTGTGTGTGTCTCTAGCGATTTATAAATGAGAAGTAGTTCGCTGGCTGGGTGGGAGTGAGGAAGGGGGAGAGTGGGAGCTGGAGATGGATTGATGACACACCAGTCTCGACATGGTAGGAGCCTTGTTCTCACACACACACACACACACACACACAAATTTAGTCTGATTTTGATTTTTGAACCTCCATAGCGCTCTCTCTCTCGTTTCTCTGTCTGTGTGTTTTTAATGGCAGGTACTGGAATCCTGGTCGGCGTGGTCGCTCCTCATCTGATTGTGTGGCAATCCATCATAAGGACAACACAGACAACACCTGGCATGATTATAGCTGTGGAGAAACACATTGGTCCCTTTGTGAGAAGCCAGCCACATACTAGCGATACATGCATACATGCATACATACATGCATACAGTACATACATACATACATACATACATGCATGCATGCATACAGTACATACATACACGCATACAGTACATACATGCATGCATGCATACAGTACATACATGCATACATAGCATACAGTACATGCATACAGTACATACATACAGTACATACAGTACACATACATATATACTCATGCCTACATACATACATACATACATACATACATACATACATACATACATGCCTACATACACACATACATACATACATACATACATACATACATACATACATACATACTGTCGTATTATGGCCAAGCCCTTAATTGCATGTTCTTTGATTTGAGGTAAAAGAAAGCAAATAAATCCAGTTTAAAGTTAATTAGTTTAATTTCCAAAAAGTCCAAATTACAATGCATGGTCGAGTACCACAAAAAGCATCCAGAATTCTGTAGTCCTAATCAATAAAGTTTCCTTAACCAATAAAAAAGTTTTATCAGTTCAGGAAAGCCAGAAGAACTGAACTCAATTTCCCTCTGTGTTTCTTATAACTGAACTATGGCTGTATATCTACTGTATGAGTAAGTGGGTGTATCTAGGTGAGTGCTCCTATATGTTTATTCATGGCTTGTTTGTGTCTCTGGGCTTTGATGTTGTGTAAGTGTCGACATCTTCTGCCGCATCTTGTCCATCTTTCGTCACTTTTGACACCTGGTGTCGTTTGGGGCCATCTGTTAAGTTTCCTGTGAACAGGACAAACAACCCCACCCAACTGCTGATAAGGATGATAAACTCCTAGTCAGTTATTTCTCCTCCTGATGGCTCCAACGACTCCTGTGTGTGTGTGTGTGTGTGTGTGTGTGTGTGTGTGTGTGTGTGTGTGTGTGTGTGTGTGGAAAGGGAAATTCAATATTTAAAGTTGCCATGCAATAAACAGTTCAATATGCGAAAGGACAACATAATTCTTATATTGTATATAAAAGTGCTGGTGTTTACTCTCCAAACAGTACTGCCGGCGTCTATCGCATTACACACTGCCATGCTTCATGTGCACAGGAATTCAAATGGGAATGCAATCGGTCGGTCCCCTCGTCAAGGCGGGCACTGCAGTAACGCATCATGTCCAGTCAGAAAACAATGGTGACCAATGTATTAAAGGGCATCACTGGTATCCCTACTGGATGCTGTTGATGTGGGTGAATTAGATAAAAAATTTAAAAAAAACTCATTAAAACAGTCCTATAATGTGGGTTCTTCCACACAGCCAGAGGCATCATCCCACCATAATGTATATGGAACAGCTGTTGCTACTTTCTTGTAAATTTTACAAATTCAGCGTACAAACAGGCTTTTTGTAGTTAACAACTTTAACTTACAAAAGGTCAAGTGCACCATTGTTGGTTTGTCATTCCCAGACTCCTCTGCAGTTGAAAGGGTGGAACCATATCGGCTACCGTATATAATATCTTTGTATACAGTCTCGTTCCACCATTGGGGAACCCAGTGTGTTGTATGCTACTGTTTATATCCTTGATTGTAAGTTGCTTTGGGTTTAAAAAGTGTCTGCCTAATGTAATGTAATACAGTCTATGGGTGGACCTTTTAACACAGGCAGGTGTGGGCATGGATGACATGCCCGGCTCTGCCGGTGGTTGGAGTTGTTGTGTTCTCCTCCCTCCTCTAGGTGGAGCTGGACTGAAGAGGGCCAGGAACATCTGAGGGCTGCTGATTGGGTGGACTATAAAAGGCCTCCCATCAGCAGGCTCTCTCTCTCTCTCTCTCTCTCCATCCACAGGCTCAAGGCTGCATGCTCGTGTGCGACCGTTGGGTCATTGCCGGCAGCAGCAGTAGTAGCCTCTGATGGCACCACACTTGCACCTTTTTACAACACTCACTTACTGATACATGCTTTGGTTAATTCACATCACTGACATGACATACACTTTGTAAATAAACCCATTTTCGCTTTAAATGTACAAATCGGTGTGGTCTCGCTTCATGTCACTTCCACTTACGAGCCAGTGGTCTTGGCTGTCAATCATTCAATTAGTTTACTCAACTAGATCCCCCAGTTGCAAATAATCAGCTTCACACACAGCATCACATTTTGCAAGCAGGTTAAATCTACACAAGAACATTACAAAACATAGCCTACAAAGTAAACAAAACAAAACTAGGGACAGCACAACAATCAGCTTTAAAACAGCATCTATCAAAAAAAAACATCTATGAAAGCAGGCAGATAAAAGTATGTTTTAAAAACAACGAAGATCACCATCTTCACAGTGGGCTATTGGTAAGACAGCAACTTTTCAGCTTGGTAAAAACAAAAGCCTGGTAAAAGTGTATACCCGTACTTGGCATTACAATGGATGGAATGGTTGAATATGAATCGGAAAGTAACATGTTGAGTGGATGGTAGATTTTAGAATGGAATTTTTAGATTTTAGAGCTTGGAACTCAAAGAAGTCGTCCAGTTGTCCAAGCTAAGTCCAAGCTAAACTCATTTGATGCAATAGAGCATGTCCAGAAATAAGGAAACAGAGGAAGGAATTAATGACAACTGATTGTGTTCCAGAGAGCTGTGGCTCTGAAGTACAATACAATTTTCAAAGAAAGAGGCTGCACCTTGCATATAGTGTCCTTTTATTGCAATAAAAGGACACTATATGCAAGGTGCGGCCTCTTTCTTTGAAAATTGTGTTGAACATTTGGGCCAGCACCCTCACATTGTGAATTACTTAAGAGTGAAGCCTGCTCCAAGTAGAAAAATTACTCTGAAGTACAATACACAATGTGGATCTCTGATGACTGATACAGTGATGCATGTGGAACCCAGGTCATCCTGCGCTAGTTGGCCACTCTGAACCTGCTCGAACCTGCGACCCCACAGAAAACTCAGACTATGGTCAGGCCTCTAGCTCAGTCGCTAGCACATCTGTATGAAGCTTTGGGATGGAGATTTACTGAGTTGGCAGCTGTTACACATGCAAGCTGTTTCAATACATATATTAACTTCATAGTACTAAGTACGCTGACAACAGTAAGTAAGGGATAATATAACGTATTGTTTAATGTACAGGAAAGTATTTCTCCCACAACACCCCCCACTTTTGGACAGATTGATACTGACTTGCCGCCATTCGGATTTGGGGACTATTTTTCGGTGCGGAGAAACAGACACCTTCAGAACCTCCAGCTTCTGTTTTCCCTCTACATCAGCTACTGTACCTGAGTTACGGCAACCTCGGCCGGTAGAATCCTCAGAGCGGGGTGCATAAAGTACGGGAAAACCCGCTCGGTGAAGGTGTGTGTGAAAGTGTGCAGGTGTGTGTCGTCGCCGTGATGCGGGTCGGAGAAGGAGAGCGTCCCTCGTGCCCAGTCCAGCTGCACTCTGATGGTGCGCGGGTCGCGTCCCACCGCCAGAGCCACGCTGGGCCGCGACGGGGACAGCGCTCTGTACTCCCCGTCGCTACGGCACAGCGTCAGGCCCTCCGTCTGGATGGAGAACCAGCCCTTCCTCTTGGCCGACGACGGCATCACCCCCAGGAACCAGGTGTCGACCTCCCCGACCTCCACATCACCGAGCAGCGTGGGCCAACGAGGTGAAGCAGAGAGAGTGTGAGGAAACAAAAATGAGGGGTGGATAGAACGGTCGACAAGACCGTCGAATACGTAAACCAGAAACTATTCCTACGCCTATCATGCTCTGGTCCTCCTCTTATGCACTCACAAAAAGGTATACTCGGCATACGCAATAAAAAAACGGCGTAGCTTGGATGTCTTTGTGTTGTCATGGCAGAAAGATTGAAGTTTCCCTGGACCTTAACAACAAAACGTCAGTCGTTATGTCATGTACGCTAAATAAAAAGTAAAGAAACATGCAGACATCCACGCTGCGTTGTTTTTTTTTTTCTTTTATTGCTTATCCTGGTCCTGCCCTGGTTGTCTGCAGACAGAATAGTTACCCATGACTAATCAGACAGCAGCACACACGGGAGGCTACATTTGGATACAAATGCGCTCTTTGTCTAGCCCAGGATCGCTCCTCACCATACATACATTTAACTTGCCATGACCATTTGATGTACCTAATTTTCATTTTACTCCTTCAAGTTCTCCTTTAATTGACTGGTCTGATGTGAAAATGAATATCCCTTCAGAACAATAAGGTGCTTTGGATAAAAAGCGTCAGCTAAGTGTAATGTAATGTAACTGACCTAATGTGTCAGATGCCTTCTTTTAGCTAAGTTATATTTGTTTCTTTTATTTTCTTTTATTTTTTTTAATCTTGTTTATTCTTTGTACTTGTCTTATTTCATTTGTACTTTACTTTCTTTTTATTTCTTTATTATTTCCTTTTACCTGAAACTTTGTCTTGTGTTTTTATTCTTGTGAAGCACATTGAACTGCCTTTGTGTATGAAATGTGCTATACAAATAAACTTGCCTTGCCTAATGTGATGTACTGACCTCTACATCCCAGGAGTGTAATGTCATGTAACTGACCTAATGTGATGTAACTGACCTCTACACCCCAGTAGTGTAATGTGATGTAACTGACCTCTACATCCCAGTAGTGTAATGTGATGTACTGACCTCTACATCCCAGGAGTGTAATGTGATGTAACTGACCTCTACATCCCAGTAGTGTAATGTAATGTAATTGACCTAATGTGATGTACTGACCTCTACATCCCAGTAGTGTAATGTGATGTAACTGACCTCTACATCCCAGGAGTGTAATGTGATGTAACTAACCTCTACATCCCAGTAGTGTAATGTGATGTAACTGACCTCTACATCCCAGTAGTGTAATGTAACTGACCTAATGTGATGTAACTGACCTCTACATCCCAGTAGTGCTTCCCTGACAAGAAGCCCTTGGAGGCCAGAGCACAGGCGTACTGGTCGAACCTCTCGGGGACGTCGGGGAGCTGCATGGCCTCGGTGGCCAGCCTCATGCAGGTGAGGTCCTCAGACAGGACCAGCTGCGGATGTGCCGTGTTGGGGTCCAGGACCACTGGAGCTGCAGAACAAGAACACACAGCGGCAACACACACACCCATGAGAAGAACAAGGAGACACACTCACGACGACTTACAGGAGCAGCTGGGAGGTGAACTGTGTGGGGATCAAGAACCACTGCAGATGGAGAAAGGCCAACAACATACAACACACACATGAGAAAAACAGGGAGCAATGCCATGAGGCTGGAGAAACACACAAGCACTCTGTCCAAACCAGTGACTGTATATAAGACGGACGCCAAACGTTCCATACCATTTTGAAGCAACTCGTAGAGGTGGGGCTGGACCCAGAAACCGGAAAAAAGCGTGTGCGTGTACTGTAGGTGTAACTCACTGTAGTGAACAATCTCCTGCATCTTCTTCCAGACTCTGAACTTGAGGTTGCCCAGGTGCTTTGCCACATTGATCAACTCTCCTGTATCCCGGTCAGGATACACCAGGGTGCATTCAGATCTGGCAGTAGTAATAATAATAATAGGGTCAAGAGAGAGAGAAGAGGCACATCACTCACCTTTCCACTGTGCTCTTGTAGTGCTGTTGGAATGGAAAGATAAGATACATGTTTGACATTATCATAATTTCCAAAAAACAACTGTGTGTGTGTGCGTGTGTGTGTGCATGCGTGTGTGCACACGTGAGTATGTGAGAGAGTGTGTGTTTGCGTGTGTGTGGTAGAGAGCATACTCCTCCTACCTGAAGGAATGGGATGTCATCCGCGTCTAAGCTCTCCTCTATGGCTCTGACTGCGTCTGAGAGGGTGGTCATCTCTCGGGTCATCGTCTCGATCCCGTTAGCGATCATGCGTCTCTTCTGCCCCTCTTCCTCCCGCAGCTCGGCTATAAGCTCCGCCTCTTCCTCTCGCAAGAACAGGTGCAGCTTCGCAAACTCCCGCTTGATCGTGTTCTCTGTGTGCTGTGCCTGGACCTGCGATGCAACGCGATGCTATGGAATGAATACCTTTGCCCAAATGACCAACCCCTCCGCTATGATTAACAAGGTGCGCGCTTCTCTCCAAATTAGGATCAGAGTATGGTATGAATTCCCTGCCTAAATGTCTGTGCTCATAGAAATATTTTGTGCTCATGAAAAGAATTTGTGTACACGTGGAAATATTTTGTGTTTGTAAAAAAAAAAATCTGTCCTTCCGTGAAATACTATTTCGTGTCTGTAACAAAGTTTTGTGCTTGTAACAGAGACAAAATAGTTTTTCACAGAAGGACAGATTTTTTTTTTAATCATTAAAATCAGAATGAGTTAAAAAAAAAATCACAAGGGAATATATCAAATCACAATGAGAGTCACAAGTCATGTGCTTTTTACCTGATTACATTTTATTACATAATTATTATTACATTGCACTTACATTGACGCTTTTATTTGATTTGGACCTTTATTCATCCAACTTACATAGTTATTACAGGGTATTGGTTACAACCTGGAGCAATATGGGGTAAGGTGCCTTGCTCAAGGCCATTGCAGCCATGGTACTGGCAACTTAGGGTGGGATTTGAACCCGCGACCCTCTAAATCCCAGCTATCTAACCACTATGCCACACATGCTCCAGCAATCTATCCATCTGTTGGGGATGCCTCAGGATGGAGCCAGTTTGCTGGTTTACCAGGCTGGAGGTCGAACCAAAAAGCTACAGTTCAGCTTCCTGAAAATGGATGTTTTTCTCAACCAGGTAACAATACATCCCACCATTAGCCACGTGCAGGACAATCGAGTAACAGTACATCCCACCATTGGCCAGGTGCAGGACAATCGAGTAACAGTACATCCCACCATTGGCCAGGTGCAGGACAATCGAGTAACAGTACATCCCACCATTGGCCAGGTGCAGGACAATCGAGTAACAGTACATCCCACCATTGGCCAGGTGCAGGACAATCGAGTAACAGTACATCCCACCATTGGCCAGGTGCAGGACAATCGAGGACGAACATGAAAAACTTTTGCCTGATGAAACGTTGCCATTAAATACACTGGGAAGTCGAGCAGTGTTGCAGACTTTTTTTTTCCAGTTTTTTATGTATGTTTTTCTAACACACTATACACTCTGGATATTTTCCTTTTGTGGCCTTTGCTATTCACAGCCTTGGTAGGAAGTGGAGAAACCAACGCACATCAGGGTTTCTTAGTGAGGTGCTGGTTGCGGAATGTAGATGAAAAGAGGAACTTTACAGAGACTTGAAAAAGGCCACAGGCCGAAACATTGTATAATTAAAACGGTTTTTTTTGGCATGGGCAGAAGAGTGTGCGGCTGTTCCTCTTTTCATCAATCACAGCATTGGTACCTGAGTGTTTTGTTTTCATGTGCCCTTTGCAAAGGCCTTCACAAGATTACTCTCTTATTAGATTTGGATAATGTGTACAGTGAGCGCTGTTGGCAGGGAACAGCTGCATTTCACAATACTTCTCCTGCATGTTCTTTATGTTATTACTGTTTATAGATTGTAATTGTGAGTGTCCAAAACTAATCGTAGCAAAATAATAGTAATTCTAAAGACAAAAATCAGGTTCAGTCATTTTAATGCATGCCAGATTCTTTTCTTAAAAAAAACTAATCAGACTAGTTGTATTACCCCGATATACTCTGTGGTGTGGCGGCAGGTCGTCTTGGCAACACTGAAGTCCTGTATTCGTGCCTGAAGAGCCCTCAGTTTCACCCTCAGCATCTCCTGAGATACAGTACATACAGTTGGAGGTGGACAACAACCCATTATACATACTGTATACTGGGGTGTGTGTGTGTGTGTGCACGTGCGCGCGTGTGCATGCGTGTATGTGTGTGCATGTACATCAGTATAGTATTGTAATTGATTATTAGTTGATTAGTATTATAATATGATTTAGAGAATGTTAAGGTAATTATAATCAAGCAGCGTTATAGACAGACACAAAGTTCACTAATATGGATATACTAGCCCCTTCCACGGTCATGAATAAGGTATTACATGGACTACCAGACATGGGAAAGAGCACAGCTTTCTAATCTGTTGGCAGTGAACAGTTGTGCTGCATATTATAGATGCATTTTGTGATTGTAAGTTGTTGGTGTATAGTTGTATAGTAAATATATTGTGAAGACAAGCTATATGTTATTTATTTCTCTACTGTTTTTTAATATGTCCTGTCTTTGTGATTAGTCCAGGTAATGGGCATTATTTGTATTGTATGTTGGCTATACTTAACACCCGTGTATTCTATTCTATTCTATTCTACTCTACTCTACTATTACTCACACAAAAATACTAATTTCTTATATAAGTGTTTGGGGAAAAAGTCTATTACTTTACGCTCCTGTGCCGCTTCATCGATGGGGATGAACGTGTGTCCGTGATGAGTCTTTGAGTCCAGACATGCTAAACAGGCGGGCTGCTTGTCGTCCAGACAGAAGACCTGGAGCTTGTTGTTGCGGTGTTGACCGCAGCGTTCCTCTTCAGGACACCGTTCCTGAACGTCAGCGCAGGCTGCTGCCACTACCGCTGAGGCCGCCGCTGCCGCTGCTTCTTCCTGGATTTTGTGCTGTTGGAAAGCATCGCACAGGTCTCTCAAGGCCAGGTTAGCAGGTGGGTTAGGTCCCGATGACACCGCTCGGCAAATCGGGCATTCGTTCCGTTGTTTCGATCGCCAACAGCGCTGCAGGCATTCCCGACACATGGTGTGAGAGCACGGGAGGATGACGGGGTCGTTGAAGATGTCAAAGCACACGGGACAGGAGAAGTTGTCCTCCGTCAGTCTGCTGGCCATTTTGTCTTTTTTTTCCAGAACCTAAACCTTAAACCTTGTTTTAACCCAGAATCAATTAAGAAATACCAGGCCAAAAAAAAACACCAATAAAAAAATAATATTCACAAGCTTGTGAGTGTCCAATTGATATTGACATTCACAGTCCACAGCAGTAGACTCTGTGGGTGACAGAGAGATTTCTTACAGTAAGCTCGATCCTGAGTCCAATTCAGATAAGGTGAATCAGAGGGAGGGCCCAAACTCCTCCAAAGTGGGGTTCCCATTGGCCAATTATGTTGAAACTTTCCCAAACCCAGATTGTCATTGGTCAGTTCCATGGCAACCAGGTAGATGTATAACCTTTACAGCCCCTTCTATAAACGCACTGGGCAGAATGTCACCATCAATCAGATGAAAGTTCAAATGCACAGACTGCTTCTGGTAAATGTTAGAAAAACTGCCAAGGACTGACTGACAGTTACAGATTGAGAACGTTGGGCACAATGGCCACCAAGAGCTTCTGATGAAAGTTTCCTAAATGGCCATGGACCTAACTGATAATAACAGTCTGTTTTCATACAACTGGACTGATACCGTACCCCCAACCCCCACCGCTGCAACACACACACACATTTTTATAAGGGGTAGATTTAGGTATGCTACTTTGATGCAACATGCAATCATGGGAATAAATAGAGAAAATTGATCCTCAACACCAGCTTCAATTAAAGTGCATTGTGGATGCTAGATAGGTGAGAACTGAACTGATATCGTCTGTATAGAAGTTCTGGTGAGAGTGTGACCTCAGACAACAGGACTGTTGAAACCAGGCCAGGTCACACAGACTGGTGCCAGAAGTGAGTGGGAGTTTAACTGCTCCAGGTCTCAAGTTGAGAAAGTAAGACAGGTACTACGTTAGCTACTCAGTGTGGAAGAAGGAATACATAGCAGCTGTCAGCTGTGGCCTAGTGGTTAGAACGTTGGACTTAAGATCAGATGGTTGAAGGTTCAAATCCCACCCTAACCAGTAGGTAATGACTGAAGTGCCTTTGAGCAAGGCACCTAGCCCTACACTGCTGCAGGTATGTAACCATACCCTGTAATAACTGTACTGTAAGTCGCTTTGGGTTAAAATGCATCAGCTAAGTGTAATGTAGCAGGAATTTCACTATTACTAGTATTCAGAATATACGAAGAGTACGGCCATTCGCAGGTGAGCACTTTGGTTCCTAATGTAACTAGCGCAGGAACCAGCACTGCTCTGACAGGGCTGAAAACAGCTTATATGAACCCAGGACGAACACCTCTGCGGGTGGGACACCTGTGCGAGTGGGACACCTGTGCAGTAGCCATCAACGGTCTGACAGGCCTGAAAACAGCTTACATGAACCCAGGACGAACACCTCTGCGGGTGGAACACCTGTGCACCTGTGCGGGTGGGGCACCTGTGCGGGTGGAACACCTGTGTACCTGTGCAGTAGCCAGATTACCGATTAACCAAACAGCAGCTGAGAAAGAACCCTAACAGAGTCGGTTGAGATAACACTGTATGAGAATCAGTGTTAAATTTGTGTGTATGTGTGGTGTGTGTGTGTGTGTGTGTGTTGTTGTGCACTATATGTGTATTGTTTAGTTAAATTGCACATGTATTGAACATGAAAATTATATAGAAGAATTGACAATAAAGTTCACTTGACTTGACTAGCGCTGTACTGGTATCTCATCTTTCTCATCAAAGACTTGTTGTACGGGTATCTCATCTTTTCAGTTTTTACTGAGTGCAACCTTCAGTTTCCTTTGGGTTTTTACCACTGCAACTCAACGCCACCGCAGCATTGGGCAATACCAGGCAGTTTGGAAGCCGTGGCCTCCTGGTTAGGGAATGGGTCTTTACATTGGAGGGTTGCTGGTTCAAATCCCACCCTTACCATGGCTGAAGTGTCCTTGAGCAAGGCACACAACCCCACACTGCTCTAGTGTTTGTTTGTAACCAATACCCTGTAATAACTACTCTAAGTCACTTTGGATAAAAGGCGTAACCAAAGTGTAATGTAATAATAATAAAAGGGGCAGGCCTACCTTGTTAGTTGACTTTGGCTCACAATGATGTCAATGTGCTGTACTCATCTCAGATAAACCGGAATGAGTATGTTGTTTATGTGTCTGTTGGAGCAATGAACTAGCATGGGAACAGAAAGAAAATGGCTCCCTCGAGATCTATGGAGAAGTTGAGGTGAGGTGTGTGGGTCTTCTGCGGTTGTGATAAAGTGATTATTGATTGAGGGTTGCATATTGTAACCAAAGGCCTCCTAAACTAAGCAAATTGAGGAATAGATGGCATTTCCTTGGTTTAACTTCCTTCATTCCTTCATGTATTTACAAGAATTTGATGACTCGAGGAATATTAAAGACAAAATGTATTTTAGCTCAAAACTACTGATGGGTTTTCATTTATATATTTATTGTGTGTGTTTGTGTGTATATACTGTAAACAGGATCTCAACATGCAAACCAGAAAACCAAAAACCTTTACAATCTCCAAGTTTAAACAATGTTTTTTTTTTATATTCAAGTAATTAAAGTAAAAGGTATTAACTGAAGTCCCATAGTATGTTATATATACTATAAAGGGTACTATTACAGTGTGCACCCCCCACCTCTTTTCCATTTTGGTTGCGGCATTTGTGGCCCCATAGACATATATGTCCAAATTACAGGTGCATGCGTGCGTGCAGACACACACAAACACACACACACACACACACACACAGTGAACACTAGGGGTTGACATTAGAGGATGCAGCAGCCATCTCCCCCTCTGCTATTGGCTGCCGTCTTCCTGGTCAGATCCAGCTGCTCTTGCATCATTTTTATGGACTGTTCGTATTTCTGCTGCATGGACTCCATCATCGCGGCGAACTCCTTATCGCGAGCAGCACCAGCCTCCTCCGCCCGCCTCCTGCTCTCCTCCATCTCCCGGCTCATCTTGTCCGCCTTGTCCTGGAACCCCTTCTCCAGCAGCTGAGCCTGTAGTGCGTACACACACACACGAGAAGTTTAAAGGGGTACAGTCACACCCGCATGGCTGAAATGTTCGGACAATGAAAGGTTCTATAGAATTTTGAGCTCCATACAACATACTTTACAATTTCAGAATTCGGAATTTTAGAACGCATTCTTTTGATAGAATGTTCCAAAACTGAAAACACACTACACCCTCTATGGTGAATTTATCTGCAACATTCAACACATGTGGAAACAAATACAAAGGGATCAAATTTAGCTGATTATGGAGGAGTCTAAAGTGGGCTTTACACACACACACACACACACACACGTATATTATAAACACATTACACAGACAGAGAAACGCACCTGCTCTCGTAGTCTGGCGTCCATGGCGCGCTGGTTCTCCTCCTGCTGGTTCGTCATGTCCTCCTCCATCTTGATCTTCAGCTGCCTCATGCGCTCCTCTCCACTCTTCCTCTCAGCCTCCATCTTCTCCTCCAGGTGGCGCTGTTTCTCCTGAGCAGCACGGACTTCCTGCTGCATCAGTACCTGACGCTCGCGCCCCTCTATACACACACATACACACACACCACACACACACATTACATGGAAGGTCCCTTACCGAGTCATGACAAGGGCAACTGTCCCCAACTTACAGCCTGTCCGCAGGGGTGCCCCAAGGGTTAGTGCTGGGGGCCCTTCTGTTTGCCATGTACACCACCTTGCTGGGTTGTATTATCCACTCACACGGCTCCTCAGATCACAGCTATACTGATGATGCGTAGCTGTACCTATCACCACAGCCGGATGACTTCATGGACACTACACATCTCCCCAACCTGCCCTGCAACCTGTCTAAAGCTGTTGGACAGCCGTGGCCTAGTGGTTAGAGCGTTGATCTGCAGTGCAGAGAGTAGCAGGTTCAAATCCCACCCTAACCAGCAGGTAATAGTAGAAGTGCCCTTGAGCAAGGCACCTTGTAACCAATACCCTGTAATAACTGTAAGTCAGTTTGGGTTAAAAAGCGTCAGCTAAATGTAATGCAATGTAACGTAATGTAAAGCTGAGCTCCAGCTGATCCCATCCCAGAACTCAATCCATCACAAGCTCAATATGGGCTCTGCCAGGGTCACCCCAAAACCTGGTCACAAAAAACCTGGGCGGCACAATATGGGCTCTGCCAGGGTCACCCCAAAACCTGGTCACAAAAAACCTGGTCACCCCAAACCTGGTCACAAAAAACCTGGGCGGCACAATATGGGCTGTGCCAGGGTCACCCCAAAACCTGGTCGCAAAAAACCTGGGCGGCACAATTGATGACCCCATCTTGCGTTTTCTCACCACAATTCCTCAGTTTCCCAGTCATGCCACTTTTTGTCCCCGCCACACTCACACACACACACTCACCGCAGAGCTCCTTCTCCTTCTTGCTCAGGCTCTCGTCGGCCTGCAGGATGGCAGCAGACTCCTCCTTCCTCTGTTTCATGAAGCCCTGCAGCACCTCCTCAGCCTGGAACATGAAAACACACACACACACGGACACACACGCACACACAGTCAGCAGACATAAACACATGCATGCACACATTCACACATATGCACGCACACATACACACACACAGGCACGCACACGTACGCATTATACTGTAGGGCCCAATACTTGACGATGACGCAAATGAAGCCGTTATAAGCGAAGCCTGTTGGTGCACCTGGTGTTCACAACATTGGCTCCACTGTTGTCAGCGAGGGCAGTATTGGGATTGTCTGAGGTTACAGTGTTTTTTTTTTTTTATTCAACTAGGAAACTCCCAGTGTAATTGTGACACAGCACACCACAGCACACAAAACGAAGTTGCATTTATGCCTAATCTGTGCAAGTGCTGGCTCAAGAGAGCAATGCAGCAGGTCTTTACCATGCTCAGGGTACCTCAGTCATGGAGGAGGATGGGGGAGAGTACCGTGCTCAGGGTACCTCAGTCATGGAGGAGGATGGGGGAGAGCACCATGCTCAGGGTACCTCAGTCATGGAGGAGGATGGGGAGAGTACCGTGCTCAGGGTACCTCAGTCATGGAGGAGGATGGGGGAGAGTACCATTCCCAAATATTATTCCCAAAAGTTTCCATGAAAACTTTAGTAAAGGAATTAGATTCTAATTCAAGTGGGCCACAAACAGACCAAACATGGATTTTGCAGAAGGAGGTGCATTTCCACGCTGAAGGTGCCCCGAGCAGAATGAGTAGAAAAGGCGGAATAATGGGAAAACAATTCTGCTTCACATCACAGGCATTTATCCAAATGTTGATGACAACATTCGGATGTGCGGTGACTTTTTTAGTTTTTCTTCTTTAGTGTCATGGACATTAAAGAAAGTGGAAAATTTCTAACTTTGAAAATGCCTGGAATTTTGCAACCCTAGTGATGAGCGACCGTGACTGACCTTGACAGCTCCTTGGGTCTGTTGCTTGTACTTCGTGACGACTTTCTTCAGGTCCTGGCTAAAGAGCTGGTAGCCCCCCACGGTGGTGTAGACTCCCTGTTCCAGTTTGCTCCAGAGTCCCTCAGACAGACCAGCCAGGATCTCCCCACACATATGCACTGATGCCTGCTCATTCTGTTGCATGAAGCTAGTGAATATACAGTTGATGGACTCCTGAAACACACACACACACACACACACACACAAAAATACACACACACAGGCTCAGCTCTCCATTCCACTAATTCAATGTTCCCAGTGTTCCAGCTGTCCTATGTTCCCTATGTTCCCATAACCTCATCTTAAAACAGCCATGATTCCATAGCCTTTTGTCCCCTATGTTCTCACAGCCCTATGCCCCCTATGTTCCAACAAACATACAGTATGTTCCCACAGCTCGATGTTCCCACAGCTCTATGTTCCGACAGTCTTTAGTTCTCCATGTTCCCACAACCCTATGTTCACACAGTCGTATGTTCCCACAGTCCTATGTCGCCTATGTTCCAACAAATCTACATTATGTTCCCACAACCCGATGCTCACACTGTCCTATGTTCCGTGTGTGTGTGTTTGTATGTCCATGTAATCTCCAAAGAGGTCCTGAATGTGCTTTATGAAGCGCTGTGTGTGTGTTGTCCACGTTTTTACCTCCAGTGAGCCCATGAACGCGCCGTCGTCGTCTTTGAAGGAGCGCTTCATGAAGGCTTCAATGGCAAGGCGGTTTAGACACTGGTGCTCCTCGGTGAGATCGCCCAGCAGGACGGGGAAGCGGCTCTTCAGTTTGCCCATGCCGTCCTCGTACACCTGCCGGCCCTCGCGCACCGCCGCCTCGTTCTCGATCTGCGCCATGGCAAGCACAGCGTTCTCCAGACAGGGAACGCCCCCCTTCACCATGGTGTCCACGTACAACCTCACCAGGTGGCCAAAGACTACAGACAGTCAAGAAGGGACAAATGCAATACATATGACCTCACCAGAGGACCAAACAAACACTACGGGCAGCCAAGAGGGACAAACACAATATGAAGCTTCATCTGATGGTCTGTAACTCCAGAGAGTCAGGAGGTGACAAACACATCATATGACTTCACCGGGTGGCCAAACGCTATGGGCAGGCAAGAGGGACAAACACAACGTACAACTTCACCTGATGGCCAAAAACTACAGATAACCAAGAGGGACAAACACAACATACAACTTCACCTGATGGCCAAAAACTACAGATAACCAAGAGGGACAAACACAATATACAACTTCACCTGATGGCCAAAAACTACAGATAACCAAGAGGGACAAACACAACATACAACTTCACCTGATGGCCAAAAACTACAGATAACCAAGAGGGACAAACATAACATACAACTTCACTAGATGGCTAAAAACTACTGCGGCTGCATTGCTACTACTACTATTAGTGCTGCTATTACTGCTGCTACTATGAACACTATTGCTGTTAGTAGCCCTTACCTCTGCCGTCTACGGAGTGTCCATCCTTGAGTAGCTTGGCTGGGCTGTGCTCAAATATGAAAGTGCAGAAGCGCTGGGTGACCTCCAGAAACTCCGAGTCCAGCTCGGACAGTGACAGGGACTCCATGCGGTTCACACTTCCCGGTTTGGTTGGGAATGGGAAGTTGAAGCACTTACGGGATGGGAAGTACTTCCGGATGCACTCTCGAGGAAGATTGTAATCGTTCACTTTTTTACCGTTACCTTTAAGGGCACATAAGAGCTTTGGGTTAGCACAAAAAATACACTGATTCGGAGAAATACATGAGAGAGAGAGAGAGAGAGAGAGAGAGAGAGAGAGAGAGAGAGAGAGAGAGAGAGAGAGAAATGTGTGTGTGTGTGTGTGTGTGTGTGTGTGTGTGTGTGTGTGTGTGTGCATGCGGCCAAAGTTACCAGGTTTCAGCTGCAGGGCAAAGTCTAGGTATTCATCCTCCGTCGCATCTTTCCCATCGATCTTTCTCTCCAGAGTGAAGTCTCTCACAGCCCAGATGAACGTGGGGAAAAACTTGACAAACTCAGAGTCTTCTCCCTCTTCATCAGATGACTTCACTTTGATGTGTTCAGCCAGTTCTGTGACGTACCTGCAGGGGGTTAAGGTGAACCACACCACAAAATGCTTCCAGAGTCCATAATGCAGCTAGCTCTAGCTCTAGCTCAAAGTCAAAGTAAACTTTATTGTCAATTTCTTCATATGCACTGTTCCTACAAAGAAATTGAAATTTTAGGTTTTCACTCTCCCATGCGTGGACATAGACAGGACAGTTATTAAAGTGCATAAAGACAGCAGGACAGGACAACATATCGACATAGAGTAACATATAGGGTTTTCTCTGTCTGTTTGTTACCCATCTAGCATCTTGCTAATATTTAAAACTAATCAAGCACCAGCGTTAGTTCTGGCCAGGCCATGGTAGTCAAGAGCTGCACGCTTTCCCTCGTCACTGATTACATCAGCTAATTTGCTCAGCTGTCCCCTCAGCTGATCATCACCTCTTGCTTTTGATTGGCTACGCTCACACAACACGCCCTTTAAAAGCTACCGGGTTTGCCCCAATCATATGCTGCTCACTTCTTGCTGCTGATGCTCTTTGCTACCCACCTCCTCCCCTGCTCCACCCTGTCGTGTATAACATGGCATGTGCTGTACTCTTGTCATGTTGCCTGCTCTGTTCATGGCGAGAATAGTTCTCTGTCTGTCTTAAACTGGGTGAGATCTCCCTAACACTGCTGCTGTCCCCTGACCATCTGCTTTTTTCATGGTGCTCATGAAAAATCAGGGGACTCCTCTGAACAGAGCCATACCGCCAAATGTAATTCATAACTTTAATAAACATTTCATTGTCGAATTTTCTCCTGTGTTCCTTGACTTAAATGGTCCTGACAGAAATATGTTTAAACACAGTAATGACAGTAGCCAAAGCTGTACCACGGTTAGCACTGTTATGTGAGCTCCATACCACTGCCTATGGCTACTGATTAAACACTATAATACAGTTAGTGCTAGTGATGACTTGTTTGCTGCTCTAGTTTTTGCGTTTGCATTGAGTTTAGTGTGTGTGTGTGTGTGTGTGTATGTGTGTGTGTGTGTGTGCGCGCGTAAGGATACTGCAGTTCCTCCACTGCTCTGTTGTCGATGGTGCCTCTGCTGTTGTAGACCAGAGTGCTGCTCAGCAGAACAGCCAGAGAGAAGATCTGGGTGTCGTGCTTGGAGTCGCCCTGGCATGTGAAAAACACACACACACACACACACACACACACAAATACTAAATAAGCTGCCATAAATGATGACAGTCATGGCCTAATGCTTAGTGAGTCCGTTTTGAAATCAAAAGTTTGAAATAAAAGCTCAGCTAAGTTCAGTATAACGTAATCTAATGCAACTGTGTGTGTGTGTGTGTGTGTGTAATGTCACCTTGTCCACGTCCCCCAGTCCCTCAGTGTCCAGCAGCACCAGAGTGTGTCCTGTAAGGGACAACACACACACACACACACACACACACACACGATACAGAGGGCTGAGTTGAGTGTGTGTGTGTGTTCTGTGGGAGAGAAAATACTGAATGTGGGTTTAAGTCTGTAATTGTGTGTGTGTGTGTATGTGTGTGTGTGTAAATACACACCTTTCTTTTTTGGGTGAGGTACACACCACATCCATATTCCTTTGGTTTTGGACTCGATGGTGCTGCCCAGGGCAAAGCCTGAGGGGTCAAGAGAAGCATCCATTACACACCAGGAGCTCAGTTCTCACACACACACCTGTGTTTTATCGCATGTCCATCAGATATGCCTGTGTGTGTGTGTGTGTGTGTGTGTGTGTGTGTGTGTGTGTGTGTGTGTGTGTGTGTTGCTACCTGTCTGTTGTCCGGCCAGGCGGTTCATGAGGTAGGACTTCCCCGTGCGGTAGAGCCCCACCACGGCCACCACCACCACTGGCTGCTGGATCTGCTCCAGGATCTGCAGCGCCCCCTGCTGGACAGCCATTTTCCCATCTGGCCCATTGTCCACCAGACACACTGGCACTTGCATTGATACCATCTTTCGCAAGATGTATAAAATATACTGGGGAGTAGAAGTACAAGTCAAAAAGCTGACTTGAGTAGAAGTTGAAGTGTTCTTTAAACACCACTCTGAAGTGGAAGTACTGAAGTGTCCAAAATGTTTTGTACTTAAGTATTGCATAAATTACTACTCCAGCAATGACGGTACAAAGTAGATGCATTTAAAAATTACTGCTCAAGTCCTGAAAGTACAAGTAGAAGTATTAAAAATTACTGCTCAAGTGCTCAAAGTAAATGTACAACAAGTGCTGAAAGTTAATAAAGTAAATTAAGCCTAATAAACTTTTTAATAGAACAGCCCAGATGCATCATTCTCATGTCAGCAAAGGGTTCTTCCATTGCCAGGTTTACCACTGCCTTCAGGTAAACTTACTTACGCTTACTCAGTATAACATTTGCCGAAAATATGTAATGAAGTAAAAGTGTAAGTAGGAGGGGAAAAAATATTCAATTAAAATTAAGTACAAATACTACATTAGTTCTGAAGCAGAAATAATTAATATTCTTTAATTAAGTACAAATAATACATTAGTACTGAAGCAGAGTACGCATGTTGTTCTACTTCCATTACTTTACATCTCTGCCTCTTAATATGCACACATACACACACGTCCGTATGTGTGTGTGTGTGTGTGTGTGTGTGTGTGTGTGTGTGAAGAGGTGCAGGAACACTGTCGTAGGGTAATTCCTACAGTGCCGCACATAGTTTTCCTCAACGAGATGAGATTGTCTCATGATTATATTTCTGCTTTTGTTCTCTTTGTTTAGTCCCACATTTCAGTCAGTCATTAACCGGTGTGCATTTTGGAGAGTTTGCACGGGAGGTAGGTCTGTTGACCTTGTAAGCAAGTGGGCGTCACTGATTTTTTTAATTTTTTTATTTGTGTTCCTCACAACAAATGAGTCAAAACCAGCGAATCTCGGTGGGAAACAATAATTATTTGTATCATTTTGGTAACACTTTATCACTTTTCCCAACTGAAAACGGGTCCCACAAACCCTACAAGGCTACAAAGGTTAACCCTACATCAGTGTTTTGTAGGATCATCAGAACATCACTCCAGAGTACGCTACACCATTATAATGTGTCAATTTTGTGTCTGGTTTCTCCGCTAGAGGGCAGGATACTGCAGCAAAGTCAGTCCTCAAATAAAATATCTTACTGCAGTATATACAGTATAAAAAGGAATTTCACCACACACCTTCATACTTCTTGATTTTTATTTTTGAGCAACGCGTTTCGCGATCTGCTTCTTCAGGCTCTTACTGCAGTATGTTGATCTCTCACACGCACGCCCGTAGGCTTCTCTCTCTCTCTCTCTCTCTCTCTGTTCCATTCACCTGTAGAGAACTTAATTGGCAGTTTTGCTAGATGAGAAGTCGACTCACCTTAGGCCAAGTTGAATACAAGGGAAGGAATGTGCAGAAAATTGTAAACCTGATAATGTCGACGCTTACACATCATTACAACAGCGTCAAAAAACAAACAAACAAACAAACAGACAAACAAACAGACAAACAAACAAAAAACACAAAACAAAACAATGTAGAAGACTACAGCATCCCTAAATGTCATACTTGCATGAATGATAGCCTAATACGTTAGCATCCGGTCTTTTCCAGGTGTGAAAAATAACTTACCGGCAGTGAGACACGCTCTCCTTAGCCTTGACAAGATGGGACAGCAGCCACGTCGCTGCTCTCGGTAGGCTATGAGGTGCTTGAGTGAAGCTGGTTGTATTTCCTATAGTCTATATATTGTCACAGAACTGCTGCTGAAGAAACAGCGCTGATTTCACGGAATCCCAGACAGTTACTTTCGAATGGATACCTTGCTGTCGGCTGCAGTGGGTGGGGTGTTGTTGGCTGGCCGTTGTTTAGGCACGCATGATTAGACAGTATGAGAGATTAGGCTACATCACATTGCATTGCAATGCATTTGGCAGACGCCTTTTTGAACCCAAAGCGACTTGCAATCGAAGCCATGAACAGTAGCATACAACACAAATAGGAGTACAGAGAATACAAGCCAAGCATTGTGTGTGTGTGTGTGTGTGTGTGTGTGTGTGTGTGTGTGTGTGTGTGTGTGTGTGTGTGTGTGTGAGAGAGAGAGAAAGAGAGAGAAAGAGATATTTGTGGGATATTTGAATCGATACACCTCGTGCCCCCATTGCAAGGATAGATTGATTCTTATCTATCCTATTCTTTTCCATCCCATTCTATTATGTTCTGTTAAAAATAATCGGCAAACAAAAATGCATGGCTGTAAAGCTGACTGATGTATTGTGTCATCAAAGTGTGACAGATTGGGTAATGCTCTCCAGTCTGGCGCTGATTAATTACTTCCTCCTTTTTGTGGTTGGTTGAGCCGTGAGTACCGGGGACTTTTACGTTGATAAATTTGGCTCTGGGAGGTGACGTTGGTGTCTTTTTCCGTCCTGCTGGGAGTAAAAACGCTGGCTGGGAACATTATCCGGGAGGTTTGGTGCTTTTAGTCACGTCTATGTTGGAACTGCACTCTGCTGTGATTTACTTTCACTTCAGCGCGTTTAGCCACTGTATCTGCGCTTGTGGTACCACTTTTTCGTGAATTGGCGTTTCGCCTCATCACTTGGGCCCTATTGTAGACCTGCTTGGCTGTTACTAAATCGTTGGGTTTGGAGTGGCCGGGGGGCTGGCTTGTGTGGGTTTGACCGCAGTCAGTGAAAGTGTGTGGTCTTAGTGTGATGTGACCGACACGTGGGTTTATGCCGGGGATTGTAATGCAGCCACGGGGGGTTGCTGTTTTGTCGCCGTAGAGATTGTGCTATTTCCGGTTTACTGCCCATTCTACTTTGGACTGCTGATTATTTGATTTGATTTTTGTTGTTTTGGTTAATTTTGTTTTGTTTATTTTATTGTCTTCTCTGGCTTTTTGTCTGGAGCTGGGGCACCAGTCTCCTGTTTGTGTATTTGTGAGGTTTTGTGTGTGTGTGTGTGTGTGTGTGTGTGTGTGTGTGTGTGTGTGTGTGTGTGTGTGTGTGTGGTTGTGAGTGTCTTACCCTATATGAGAAGTCGACTCACCTTAGGCCAAGTTGAATACAAGGGAAGGAATGTGCAGAAAACTGTAAACCTGATAATGTCGACGCTTACACATCATTACAACCGCGTCAAAAAAACAAACACAAAACAATGTAGAAGACTACAGCATCCCTAAATGTCATACTTGCATGAATGATAGCCTAATACGTTAGTATCCGGTCTTTTCCAGGTGTGAAAAATGACTTACCGGCAGTGAGACACGCTCTCCTTAGCCTTGACAAGATGGGACACCAGCCACGTCGCTGCTCTCGGTAGGCTATGAGGTGCTTGAGTGAAGCTGGTTGTATTTCCTATAGTCTATATATAGTCACAGAACAGCTGCTGAAGAAACAGCGCTGATTTCTCCGAATCCCAGACAGTTACTTTCACTTTCGAATGGATACCTTGCTGTCGGCTGCAGTGGGTGGGGTGTTGTTGGCTGGCCGTTGTTTAGGCATGCATGATTAGACAGTATGAGAGATTAGGCTACATCACATCACATTGCATTGCAATGCATTTGGCTGGGTCTATATATAGTCTATATATAGTCACAGAACAGCTGCTGAAGAAACAGCGCTGATTTCTCGGAATCCCAGACAGTTACTTTCACTTTCGAATGGATACCTTGCTGTCGGCTGCAGTGGGTGGGGTGTTGTTGGCTGGCCGTTGTTTAGGCACGCATGATTAGACAGTATGAGAGATTAGGCTACATCACATCACATTGCATTGCAATGCATTTGGCTGGGTCTATATATAGTCTATATATAGTCACAGAACAGCTGCTGAAGAAACAGCGCTGATTTCTCGGAATCCCAGACAGTTACTTTCACTTTCGAATGGATACCTTGCTGTCGGCTGCAGTGGGTGGGGTGTTGTTGGCTGGCCGTTGTTTAGGCACGCATGATTAGACAGTATGAGAGATTAGGCTACATCACATTGCATTGCAATGCATTTGGCAGACGCCTTTTTGAACCCAAAGCGACTTGCAATCGAAGCCATGAACAGTAGCATACAACACAAATAGGAGTACAGAGAATACAAGCCAAGCATTTTGTGTGTGCGTGAGAGAGAGATATTTGTGAGATATTTGAATCGATACACCTCGTGCCCCCATTGCAAGGATAGATTGATTCTTATCTATCCTATTCTTTTCCATCCCATTCTATTATGTTCTGTTAAAAATAATCGGCAAACAAAAATGCATGGCTGTAAAGCTGACTGATGTATTGTGTCATTAAAGTGTGACAGGTTGGGTAATGCTCTCCAGTCTGGCGCTGATTAATTACTTCCTCCTTTTTGTGGTTGGTTGAGCCGTGAGTACCAGGGACTTTTACGTTGATAAATTTGGCTCTGGGACGTGACGGTGTCTTTTCCGTCCTGCTGTTGTCCGGGAGGTTTGGTGCTTTTAGTCACGTCTATGTTGGAACTGCACTCTGCTGTGATTTACTTTCACTTCAGCGCGTTTAGCCACTGTATCTGCGCTTGTGGTATCACTTTTTCGTGAATTGGCGTTTCCCCTCATCACTTGGGCCCTATTGTAGACCTGCTTGGCTGTTACTAAATCGTTGGGTTTGGAGTGGCCGGGGGGTTGGCTTGTGTGGGTTTGACCGCAGTCAGTGAAAGTGTGTGGTCTTAGTGTGATGTGACCGACACGTGGATTTATGCCGGGGATTGTAATGCAGCCACGGGGGGTTGCTGTTTTGTCGCCGTAGAGATTGTGCTATTTCCGGTTTACTGCCCATTCTACTTTGGACTGCTGATTATTTGATTTGATTTTTGTTGTTTTGGTTAACTTTGTTTTGTTTATTTTATTGTTTTCTCTGGCTTTTTAGAAAAAAAGGTTCTTGGGGGTGCTATATAGAACCCTGTGAGTTCAATTCAGGGAAAATGGAACCTTTTCCAGTGAAAGGTGCTATTTTAGGCACGTGAAGATTTATTTGATTTCCAACGAACCTTTCCAACAGCAACCATTCACTTCAAGCGTTCATTGGTAAGTGACTACGATTTTTGTCCTTCCGTGTATTTTCTTTATAACACCAATGAAAAATACCTTAAGTGGTGCTTTCCCTTTAATAACGTGAAGTGGTGTTTGAGCGTCAAGGGGTGTGTGTGTGTGTAAATGTTGTAGTCATTGGTTTTGAACGTCAAGGGGCGTTAACTTTGTCAACGTCAGCTCCGCAGATGTTAGCTTGTTAGCTAGCAGATATATAACTTTTGTTCACTGGCATTAAAAAGGCTACAGATGTCAACATTACTGGATACAACAGGGAGTATCATACATAGTGTTTTATTTGTTTTCGTTGTGTATGAGCGTTTATGAGGGCCAAGATGCCACATATATTTAAATCCATGTAATTTCCATAGTGTAATGGAATGTACAGATACACTTTATTGTTCTGCCACTGCCTGATGTCTAAAGTGCTGCTATATGAGACCTGCTCCATCAGTCAGTGAAAGTGAATGTAGCCTTTGAAAGTGAATGCACAAAAGTACCAAGAGACTTGTGTGTAATTGGCGATGTCAGTTCGAAAACAGGTGGTGACAAAACAACAAAATGCTGTCTATAAATACTGCACCTTGAAATTATTTATTTATTTAACACCTACATTGCAATGATTTAAAGTGACTACTTTTTTGACACCCTGTAGTGCTGTGAAGTACATTCAGAATTTTGAGCACTTTCACAATTGTGTGTATTCTTTCTAGGAAACATGGTTGATGCGTGGTCCACCCATGAGGTCTGTCTGTGGCTGGAGCAGAATTCTTTAAGCGAGGCTAAACAGATCTTCTTTGGTAACGCACCCAATTTTTTATGATAATGGAGCGTTTTTTTTCGATGTGGATTTTGTAGTGTTAAGTTCACTATCCCAAAATATCTCCGCCACTTGCAGCTCACGCACCAACACCAACCTGATTTCCAAGCACAATGTGTTGAGGCATGCAGAAAAACGTACAAAAGTGTTGGAGCCTTGAGGATACACTTAGTTCCTGTGGTGTCTGTATATGTGCAAACAAACTGTGCCTCATGAAGAAATCAATTCGGAACCTGAATCGGACTCTGATGTAGACCAAAATGTAGAAGACCAATCTACTATTGAAAATGACAGCGAGCAGGTGGATTTAAATACCTTGCTCTCAGGTCTTCAGAAGCATGTGGCACTTTTTATATTAAATCTTCAAGAGAAGCACCTCCTCCCCAAAATTACTCAAGACACAATTGTTGAAAATCTTCAATTTGTACTGCAATTTTTTCAGCAACATTACAATGATCTCATTAAGTTCCACTTGGATCAGTCAGGTTTCAGATTAAAAGACCATGAGGAATTGGACAATCTACTGTCAAATGAAACTGTTTGACCGTGCATTTGAGCATGTTAAATCTGAGTACAGATTAATACAGTTTAGTAGGGAGAATCTGGATTTTGTGGAGCCAATTCGCTATGTCCTTGATGTTAATAGCAGGGGAAAGGAAGACAGTTTCCAATATGTGCCACTGAATGATGTTTTAAAGGTTTTTTTGGAGAAAGAGGACATATTTTATTCTTTTCAAAGAGGATGTGAGAAGGTTTCAAGTGATTTTTTTTGGAAGATTTCACGGACGGTAGTTTTTTCTAAACTCCACCATTTTGTGGTGATCCAAGTATTCTGCGTATTCACCTATACACCGATGAATTTGAAGTTGTTAATCCATTAGGTGCTAAAAAAGCAATACATAAAGTAACGGCCTCTTACTTTACTATTGGAAATCTTGAACAAAAATACAAGTCCCAATTACGGCACATACATCTGTGTCTTTTGATTCGACCTCAGCTCTTTCAGAAGTATCCTCATAAGGACATTTTACGTCCTCTCCTACTTGATCTGAAGGAGCTATTTACAAAGGGAATTGACATTTGTGTGGATGACAGACACCATGTTTTGAAGGGGGCTCTAGCAACTCTTTCTGCTGACAATTTGTCTGCCCACTACTTAGCAGGATTCACATGCTGTTTTAACAGTGGCCGTGTGCAGATTTTGCATGACCGCATATAGCGACTTGAAGACCCATGTTAATGAAGGAGTTCAAATTAGGTCTTCAGATGTCCACAAGTACCACCTAACTGCCCTCGAAGAAAACAATCAGTTAACAAAACAGACCTATGGTGTAGTGAAGGAGTGTCCGTTCACTGAGCTGAACTACTTTGATGTCACACGACAATTTCCACCAGATTTAATGCATGATTTTTTTTTTTTAGAGGGTGTCATACCAATTGTTTGTAAAGTCATCACTGCACTTCATCAGTTGAAAATTGTGACACTGAATGACATTAACTCAGAGCTGGAAGCATTCAAGATTGGGGAAAAATGATAGAGGTAACATTCCACAGACACTACTGCAGAGTGTACTGAAACAGAAGTTAACTGGATCAGCAGCACAAAACCTGTTTATTCTGGATTCTACCACTCCTTATTGGCCATTATATTCCAGAAGGTGACACACTGGGATATTTATCTCAAGTGCAGAGAAATAGGTGACATGATCCTTGCTCCCTGCGTCAGGAAAAGCACTATTCCTTTCCTCACTCTTCAAATTGGTGAATTTCTCTCCTCTTTCAAGACTGTTTTCCCAGAGACCTTCACCCCTAAATTGCACTATCTTATTCACTATCCTCGTCTGATGTTGGAATTTGGTCCACTGAAACAGCTGTGGTGCATGCACTTTGAGGGTAAACATCAGTATTTTAAGAGGTTATCCCACAACACCAGCAACTTCAAAAATCTTTCACACCCTAGCTAAAAGACACCAGCTGTGCCAGTGTTGGGAATTGACATCCTTGGACATTCTCCGCCAGAGCTCATACACTGAAGGTGAACGTCAAGTCCCATTCGCTTCTCTTCCATTGGACATTCAGGAAGGTATTGCATTAAAGAGTGGTGTTGAAGACATACCAGCACATGAGAGAGTAGGAGTTGTTAGCACTCTACTGACCAACAACTGTACGTACAAAGAAGGTGACATCGTAATTGATGTGGTAGAGGAGGACATTCCCATCTTCATGAGAATAGCAAAGCTTATTCAGTTCAGAAGTCTTTGGCTTATCTTTGGAAAATTACGTACCCCCAAGAATTTCAGTTGTCACTACCATGCCTTCTCTTTGGAGGAACAAAAGGAATGGGTTGTTGTTCATCCAGGGGATGAAAAAGATTATCATTCTCTGGATAGCTATATCATTGATGATAACATGTTCCTTCCACTTCATTGCGTCCAGAGGTAAAATCCTGCCTAAAAGTGGATTTACAATTTAAAAATCGATTTGTTAATTATATAGGTAGGCCTACTGTATGACTATCCCCTTATTGGAAATGCATTGTTTGTAATTATATCAACAGAACAACAGATTGATGGGGAAACACTACTGGGACTAACAGAGCGGATGGTAGAAAAACTGTTTCCCATCATGAAACACCAGGTCTTGTTTTTGAAAGAGTTGGAGAAGTTGCACAGCACATCAGCACAGTAATTACCAAATTACATTACTTGTCAGCATTAAATGGATAATTTCTTGCCATGAATGCTGTGTTGCACCAAATTGTTATCTTTCCTGTCTATAGAAAATCCAATCCAACATGTGACACTACCTGTAGTCAAATACTCAGTAAGTCTACAGCACTTCAGTGTTATCTTACTTAAATGCCTCTGCCCTTCTGAGAATGTTTTATGACAAAAGGAAAAAGACTAATGGTATCTGTCTCTATTTGTTTGTAGTCAACAAGCTCATGTGTCATGGCCAGCACTGTATACCCTGCCTGTTATGCCACCAGAGCTACAGGAAGCTCTACACAGAAAAGATCCATCTTTCAAATAAAAGGATAAATCACACTTGAGAGCATTGTTAATACAAGTTCTATTTGACCACATAACGTACACATGGTATTGTTAGCCTTGATCTATACTCACGTTCTCATTATTTGGTTTTAGTAGGAATGTTGGAATAGTCAGAATGGGTTTAATTTAAGAACACTTTTATTCTGTGAATTTTCAGGTACCCTAACCATAAAAAATACACCGATGTTCTCGGATGTCTGATCACCAGATTTCCCTTTTTGAGAGACCACAGCAGCACTGGATATGTAAGTTCTTTCTTACCCTTTTTAAAACTTTCTTTATGTCAAACACAGCATATCTAGTTCAGTTACTTAACTATGTCAACATGTACAGGATACCTTGCTGGAGTGCTTAAGGAACAAGTTTAAAAAGGAAAGGTCTCCCTTGGTGAACTTCCCAAAAGTTATGGAGATGAAGAGGAAGTTTGGGACAAAGAAACAGCGAAGTGTAGACCATGAGTCTCTGGAGGACTCACCTGCATATCAGGTACTAACATCAGGGTCTGCTTTTCAGCTTGCTAGTCAGTGTGGTCATTGTTTACCAGTGCAGTTCAGAAATTTGACCATTATCTAATCACTAATTTCAGAGGGCAAAGAGACGCAGGACAGAAGCAATCCAGGCATGTTGGGGGAGCTTGGATCCAACACAAGAGGTGCACAAAATGAGTGATTTAAACACTGCTCATTGCTCACATGATTCCTGTACATTGCATGAGTCCTGTGTATTGCACATTACTCACTTGTGGATGTTTTTTAGATTGTAGTGGAACTTGAGTGTTGGGGAGGATGACCTGAGTTTTCAGGAACATCTAAATGCGATTAATAATGAGCTATGCCGGCGACAGTCAGATCTAACACAAATCATGGATAGGATGAAGCGCACTCTTTTTATAAAAGGGTTGAAGTCACGGCCAAGCCAACAGGCAAAGTCATGCAGATGTTCCCCTTTTTTCAGATTCCCGAACTGGTGAGAAGCGAATTTTAAATACTGTAAAAGACGGTCTGGTCAAACTGACAACCTTAAACAACCTCACTCTCTCTCTCTCTCTCTCTCTGTGTGTGTGTGTGTGTGTGTGTTTGTTGCTTTCTCTAGTTGCATTATGAAATGAGGCTGCGGTTCGGTCAGGACATGGAGCTAAATCTCCAGAATGCCCTCACGACAATCACGCCAAACATCAGGGCGGCTCAGCAGGGGAACCACAAGGAACAACTGACCACCTGGCTGACAGAGGCCACCACAGATGGTATGGCACCAGCTGATTTTTTTTTTTTTTCCCTTCCCCACTCACACCTTCAATTACCTCTATAAAACTATGGTTTTATGAAAACAAGGTTTCTTTTGACATTTTAGATCATCTGAAGAGTGCTGCCATCCTCATCCTGCCAGAGCTCTTCAAAGAAAGATCAAAGTTTTTCTACTGCTTGGATGAGGTATGTAGTCTTTCTGTAATTAATTTGCCCCTCTTGCTTTTGTCACGACATCCAAAATTCTATCAGGACATTACATACACTTTTTTTTGTTTTCATTCATACAGGAGCCATGCAGCCTGTTTCCAGTCATGGTCATCGACAATGCTGTGAATCCCCTCCTATGCTCCAACATCTCGATCAAGATGGATGGAGTCACTGTCACAAGTGGGGAGATGGACATCCCTCATGCACTCCAATGTCTTTTGGAAATTTTTTATTTTTGGTGTGGAGTACCCAAAGCAAATCCGACACACCTTGAGTTTTGTGGAACATTATTTTTTTAAAATTCAAAATACCCCAGTTTCTATTCCTGTCCTCAAACTGTATAACCAAATTTGTTCATGATTATTTTTAATTTGCATGATTTTACGTCTTCACAATAAACATGAAGACCTTAACAATACCTATAATAAATTAAAACCTTGAATGTTTCGGAGGTGTATATTTGAATATGTATGAGCGCTGTTTTATTTAGCTTAGTAGTGAGTTTGTATTTGTTCCTTTCTCTATTTTAACTTTAAAATGTTTGAACTTTGGAGTGTATTTCACTTTTTTAACAATACAGTTGGTCTTAAAAACCACCTCTCTGTTCCTTTCTTTAATATGATTTTACAGCTTAGATTTGCCTTCTAATTGGATATTTTATGTAAAATAATAGCTGCAGTGTTATACATTTATAATGTGGTGATAAATGTAGTTGCAATACAATAACAATATGAATCATCACAATCATTATCATAATAAGCAGCCTTTTAAGGGTGCCTTTTTAGCACCCTTTTTTTAAATAACAAAGAACCATTTAGGGTTCTTTTTATTGAACCCTCTTAAATGGTTCTATATAGACCCTTTTGAGTGCCATATATGTACCAAGCTATAGAACCCTTAAAGGTTCCATTTGGAACCTTTTGTTTTAATAGCTGGGGCACCAGTCTCCTGTTTGTGTATTTGAGGTTGTCAGTGTGTGTGTGTGGTTGTGAGTGTCTTACCCTACGCACGGGAGGCGACTGTATACATCGTTTCCTGCCATTGTGAGGCTGGTTTAGCCCCCCTCTCTACTGCTATACAAAGTTAAGTTACATCTGCTTCTTATGGTGTATGTAATCAGTACCGTGCAGTAGAATTCGTAATATTTGCTATTGAGTGTCTTCTCTTTCTTTCTCCCCGGGACAGGTGTGGAGGCGTCACCATAGCATGCCGGACTTTAGGTGGCGGATTCTCTCTTTTCCATCGCTCTGTGCACTTGGGTGATTATTGTCACTTGTTTGCAGTGTTTATGATTATTTGTCTGTAGTGTTTCTTAGTTTTAGTTGAAGTGTTTATTTTCGTGTGGTTTTTCTTGGTCTTTTGCTGTCCCTTTTGACCGTGCTGCTATTGGCTAGCCTCATTCTTGTGCCACCTTTGTAAGAGTAGCACTATTGCCCCACCCTGTACCAGGGTGTTTTGTGACATTGGGGGCAGTCTTCCCTCCCATATGTGCCGTGTGAATGTGGTTGGTCACATTCCCTTTGTAATTACATGCCTTAGGGTATTACACTAGGGTTAGTGTTATACTTATCATCTTGACTTTTCTTGTAGCTGGTTTTTGTACAACCACCTGCATTGTTGCACATTTGTATGTATTTTTATGATTTGTTAGGTTATTGGATGTATTGTGTATGGAATATTGTAGCCCTTTGATTGGTGCATGACTGATTCAAGGTGTACATACGTGAATTCGTTTCTATCCTTGAACATTGTTATTAAACTGGTTTGGCCTTATCAGTCAATTTGTATTTATTGTATACTGCTCTTAACGTTTTATGCTCTGTGAAAAGAATAAATGAATTTGAACTTGACTCCTGCCTAAGAGTGCTCCAAACCTGTGTCCTGGTATTATTAAATTGGGGGGTAATTTTACTTCTCTAGGTTGTCCTCCCCCACCCTAGGTGGCGTAGTCGAGCAAATACTAAATTTTATCGTGAACGTGCCACTGTTACAAAAGGAAAAAGAAAGGTGCCGCACACTCCCGAGTTGAGAGTGAAGATATTTTAATGTGACAACGTTTCGGCCAGTCGGCCTTCCTCAGGTCACGCAGACCTGTCTGAAGTAGGCTATTATACGGGTCGCCAGCACCTCTTTCTCTGGTGTGCGTTTTGCACCTTTACCGATCTGTGTTGTGTCAAACATGAAAGAGGAAACGGTCCCGCGGGAATCCCCGTATGAGGAAACGGTCAAGTGTCTCTCCACGGCCCAAGACACTCCTGCACAACTGAAACGCTCACCACAACACTACTTGTCCTACTTTCAAATTCGATCACTTGTGCACATGACAATTTCTTAATTCTGATCATTTCCCTTTGTTGAACAAGCTGAAATAATAATATAAATACATGAAATACATTTTTTTTCTTGCAGTAGGCCTACAGATTAAATCAGATGTGTGTTTTTTTTTTTTTCTGTATCAGTGTTGCAAAGAGGACACTTCATCATGCTGACTGGAGTGTTAAAGCAACACTCTGGGATTTTGGAATAATGACCTCATTTCGAAATCCCCCTGGGAAAGTCCCATTGTCATTGTGACAGTACACGGTGAAGGGAGCAGTGCGGCCAAACGGCATCATGCTCAGGGTACCTCAATCATGGAGGACAGCGCTGATTTTTCACTTCCCTGGCGGTGTCGGGAATCGAACCGGCAACCTTTGGGCTACAAGCCTGACACCCTAACCACTTGCACCCTAACCGATTTCGTATTTAGCCAGTGTTGGACGTGTTGAAGACAGTTTTTGTTTTATTCCATGCAGTCTTTATATTACATTGCATTTGGCAGATGCTTTTTAAACCCAAAGCGACTTACAATCGAGGATATAAACAGTAGCATACAACACAAGCAGGAATACAGAGAATACAAGCCAAGCGGTGTTAGCAATTTTTTTGTTTTGTTTTTGTTTGTTTTGTTTAAATACATTACAGCATCATACAGGTATACAGGAACAGTAAGTTATATGCCGAGATCGCAGGCGCTAGGCTAGTGACAGTGAACGGCCACAAGATATCGCCACTAAAAACGGTCTTAAACAATCCGTAAAGGACCCAAACATACATGAAAAGTGTCAAGGAACAGATATGCCTCCGGTAGTTTGTTCCATCATACACTATGCCATGACCCACACAGAAGCCATCTCAATACATATCCTTCAGTCGTTTCCTTCATCCTCATGTCCCCCTCCCCCAAGAAGGAATCGCTGGAGGATAGAGGAAAAAACGGAAATGCTATGCTAAAAAAAATTCTTGCTGAAAACAACTGTGTGTGTGTGTGTCCAGATCAGCTGATTGAGTGGGTATCTGTGTGTGTGTGACATGACATTCCTCCTTATCTACCTAACTCCTTTAAGGCCTGAGGGCAGAGTCCACACACATACCTTTGTTTACCAACCTACTGTGTATAAATCGGTGTGTGTGTGAGACAGAGAAAGGGGGGGAGGGGGGGGTTTTCCAGTCCTGTGACCTAGTGGATAGGGAGGGGCAGCTATGGTCTACTGGTGAGGGCGTTTAGATCCGAGGGTTGCAGCTTCAAATCCCACCTTAACCAGTAGGTGGTTGAAGTGCCCTTGAGCAAGGCACCTGACCCTACAATGCTCCAGTACCCTGTTATAACTGTAGTTGTCTTTAGATCAGTGGGTTGCAGGGTCAAATCCCATTACCATGGCTGAAGTGCCCTGGAGCAAGGCACTTGACCCTACATTGATCCAGGTCGTAACCAATGCCCTGTAGAAACTGTAAGTCGCTTAGGATAAAAGCCTCAGCCCACTGTAGGGTAATGTAATGCCCCCCTCCCCACAATGTGACCTTTGAGCTTGATGGGTAACCCATTACGTTATTACATTACACTTCGCTAACGCTTTTTTTTGCTACCCAAAGTGACTTACAGTTATTACAGGGTATCGATTACAACCTGTAGCATTGTGGGGTTAGATGCCTTGCTCAAGGGCACTTCACTAGCCATTACCTACTGGTTAGTGAGGGATTTGAACCTGCTACCTTCTGAACAAAAGGTCAACGGTCTAACCACTAGGCCACAGCTGCCTTAGTGCCCACCTTCTTCTACCGCTTTGCTCCTGCAGCAGCAGTGGAGAACTGTATTGTTTGTCAACATCAAGTGTGCATCCTTGGTAGAACCCCAGTCCTGGAAGTCGTACACTTGGTAGACGAGGCTCAGGCCTCACAGGCATTTATAGCAGTCAGCAATGGAACAGGCTTGTTAGTGTGGAAGTGAACAGGCTTGTTAGTGTGGAAGGGAACGTATAGCAGCTCCGCCTTCAGCTAGACCTACTTATTTTCAACTGATTTTTCAACATTTAAACACGATCGTATTTCTGCTGTGGTGCGAGGTGAAAACAACCACAAAACGGGAAAAACATTGATATTTGTCTGTAGTCAAAAGCTCTGAAACCGTATAGGAACACAAACGCAATGACCATAAACAATGAAGTTGTTTAGTTATATTAAGCAATGTAACAACTTGAAAACGATAAAATGCCATACAGAAAACTGTTTAACATGTATTTTACCTGGCACGAGTGTAGAGACGCATAGAAGAATGGATATTTTAAAACAGCAAGAATGCATGCGTGTGTGTGTTCCTAACTTGTTAAACTGGCCGACATACTTACAATGTGTATGTGTGTGTGTGTGTTCCTAACTTGTTAAACTGGCCGACATACTTGCAGAAGGTGGGTACTGACCCTAATCAGTCTGTACATCCCCTAATTGTGTGTGTGTGTGTGTGTGTGTGTGTGTGTGTGTTTGTGTGCAACTGAGCTGATTGAGTGGGTATGTGTGTTTATTGTGTAGGTGTGTGTGGGTTCATGCGTGTGCGTGTGACATGCCGTTCCTCCTTATCTACCTAACTGCTGTTATGAGGGCAGAGTCCATTCACAGAAACGTGAAGAATGGCTATTTTAAAATGGCCAGGATGCAGCAAGTGCAGCCTTGAAACCCCTATGGATCACGTGTGTGGGAGTTGGTAGAAGTCAGAAGGATGCTTGACTTTGGAAGAGTACTTGGCGAGTCGTGGTGCTGTTGAGCATGGGGAAACCATGGCCTAGTGGTTAGGGCATTGGCCTGTAGCTCAAAGGGTAGCAGGTTCAAATCCCACCCTAACCAGTAGGTAATGTCTGAAGTGCACTTGAGCAAGGCACCTAACCCTACACTGCTCCAGGTTGTAACCAACACCCTGTAATAACTGTAAGTCACTTTGAGTAAAATGCGTCAGCTAAGTCTAATGTAATGTATTGGTGAGTGTAATGTAATGCTTCCAAGCATGACATGTTTGACTTTGAGTAACGGTGCAGGAGAATGGCAGCAGGAAATATGAAACAGTTGGCAGAGACACTGATTACAGGTGATGTACTGATTACAGGTGAACGGTAGGTAGTGATTGACATTCCGTTCCTCATTCCAAAGGAGCTTCTTCAGTTCGTCAAAACTGAAAGAGCTCCTTGGAATGAGAAGTGAAACGGACTGAGCAGAGAAGGGGTACGTTTAGTCTGGCTAGCCAGGCTAACAGGCCACTTAACAATATACAGTATACAAGTAAGGTTGGTATTTCCAAATAAGGCTATGATGGTGAGAGATCATGCTCATCTCTCGTCCCTTTCTGCTGCTACGCTCTCCTAGCTGGCCTAATCTGCTTGTGTAAATAAAGCCAGGGCGTAGGGTTCAAAACGCAGTGGTGTTTAATCAAACAAGCCTATGTCACTTCGCTGTTTATCAGCCTGTATTGGCTACTCGAATTCAGCACAAAACATGACGCTCGCCAACAAGCTTTCTTCTGGGTCTGCTTTGGCCTGACATTCCTACCAGGATGCTGCGTTCCTCCTGGGAATGAGAAGTGAAACGGACTGAACTGGACTGAACTTGTTCTTTGTGTTTTAAGACATTTCATTCCACATTCCAAGGAGCTTCGTCCGCTCTGACAAAGTTCTGACGAACTGACGAATCTCCTCAGAATGAGGAAGGAAAGGTCCAGTTGCCTACAGGTAAACCCCTCAGGTAAACATCATCTGCATGAATGATAATCTTCACAGGTGTGGAAGGTGAGGTGAACGCAGGGGGCTGTTAGTGAGAGAGGCAGGGGGATGTTACTCAGTGAGAGAGGCAGGGGGATTCAAGGATTCAAGGTTTTTATGTCACATGTCTTCTTGTGCTGGCGCAACAGGCAGTGAAATGGATGTTGCGACTACTGCCTTTTCTGTAAAAATAATAAATAATAGAAAAAGATAGGAAAGGTTGAAAAAGACATGGCCTAAATATTTATAAAGCGGGTGGGAAGAAACTCTTGCGTAGTCTTTCTGTCCTGCACTGGATTGAACGTACACGTTTCCCAGAGAGCAGCTTTTGAAACATATGTTACTCAGTGACAGGCAGGGGAATGTTCATGACACTTTAGCCTCTTTCTTCATGCAGCAACAAGCCTTGTGTGTGTGTGTGTGAGAGAGTGCAGTGTGTCCCAATACTTTTCGGAGCGAAGGGAAGTCCACACGTGTGTGTGTGTGTGTGTGTACATGTAAAATGGAAGTGCGCGCACACACACACACACACGTTTCAAATCCCTTCAAACGTCCCCTGAGGGTGGGAATCTTGCCTAATCTTGCATGTGTATGCAGTATTTGTCTCATACATTGAATATTGGCAGTCATGGGTAAGCAGTTAGGGTGTCAGACTTCTAAACCTAAGGTTGCCGGTTTGATTCCCGGCCCGCTAGGTTGGTGGGGAGAGTGATCAGCCAGCACTCACGCCCATCCTCCTCCATGACTGAGGTACCTTGAGCATGGTACCGTCCCACCGCACTGCTCCCTTGGGGCGCTGTTTGGAGCTGCCCCCTTGCACGGGTGAGGTATAAATGCAATTTCGTTGTGTGCTGTGGAGTGCTGTGTCACAATGACAATGGGAGTTTCCCAGGTGGGCTCTCATATTGCTGATCGTCTGCTTTTCTGTAAACTGCATTGGATAAAAGCTTCTGCTAAAATGTAATGTCATGACATAGATACTAAGGCAGTGCATATCCTCAGATCAATGGATCAATACCAGTACCTTACAGATAATGTACACAGAAGTGCAGTATAGAAGAGTATAGCCAAGTAAGTTAAGTATGAGCAATGCCATATCAGTTGGAACAGGTCCGACACCATGGTCTTCAGATTTTACAGATTTTTGGGACAAACATTCCCCCAAACATTCCCCCATTAGAAGAAAACCAAAATTGTAGCTTGTTCCTGTTTCGTTTCTGAGATATGGCTCTTCAAATATTACATTACATTACACTTAGGTGTACGGTGTTCATTTTAGGACATCGTCAGATATCAGTCTCACATGTCAGATATCAGACTCACATGTCAGACTCAGACGAAAAGGTATCAGCTTCATCCAAAAGTAACTCATTCTCAGAAAAACCTATGTCGTACTCAGATGAAAAGTCATCAGTCTCACAAAAACCTTTGTCATCCTCAGATGAAAAGTCGTCATTCTCAGGAAAACCTTTGTCATCCTCAGATGAAAAGTCATCATTCTCAGAAAAATATCTGTCATACTCAGATTCAAAGTCGTCATTCTCAGAGAAACCTTTGTCATACTCAGATTCAAAGTCGTCATTATCAGAAAAATGTTTTTCATCCTCAGATTCAAAGTCGTCATTCTCAGAACCAAACAGCGCCATCTCTCGGAAATACTCAGTCAGTCTCAGTCGTCAGTCTCAGTTTCACACGAACAGTTGTCAGTTGTCAGACTCAGACAAAAAGTTCTCATTCTCACATGAAACTTTGTCAGAAAACAAGCAGTCATATGGCTTTTGGATAATAGCGCCCTGAAGGTGGCGCTGTTCACTACAATTTCTCAGAGCCGGGTGTGAGCATGTTGGCTTGAAGATAGAAGCTAGCTACAACTCATAGAAAAAGCTCCCAAGTTGTTCAAAACTTCTTAGGTTGTCTTAAAAGCCCTGGCATTCATAACGTGACATTCGGGGACTTTCAAAGTGTATAAATCGTTGATTAAATTGTTTGAAGTGATACCTAGCACAGGCGAGCTAGCAAGACATTGGTGTCAAGCAAATAACACCAAGCGATGCTATGTTAACAACTATCTACCTAATTGGAAACCATTAAAAAGCTTGAAATAACTTGCCACTTCAGTGATGGTCAAAAGAGGGTCTTGACATTCAAAACGAGACATTTGGGTACTTCGAAATTGTATAAATAGCTCATTAAATGGGTTGAAGTGAGACCTAGCACGGGCGAGCTAGCTCTGATGTCAATAAGCCAGTGATACAGTGTTGGTTACTACACTGTAAAAAATGTCCGTAGAATTAACAGGAAATTTATGTAAAATCATGACATAAAAAAACTGTAAATACAAAAACAATGAAGCAGTGTGTAATTTACATCAATATACTGTAAAACTCCTCACCAAATACCACTGTTAATTTAACAGTAAGAATATGTTGAATTGATCATATTTTTTTGTAGAATTTACAAATTGTTGTAGTTTAAACACAGACAAACTGTAATACTAAAACAGAATGTGATAGTTAAAATTACATAATTGCCCTGTTAAAAAAAATACAAAAACGGCCACTGTCGTGGCTCAGTCGACTAAGGCGCCATACCGTGAATCTAGGGACCCGGGTTCGATTCTGACCCAAGGTCATTTCCCAGTCTCTCTCTAGCTCATTTCCTGTCTCTACACTGTCCTATTCAATAAAGGTGAAAAAAGCCCCCCCAAAAAAAATATCTGTCTAGTAGATCATTGAAACCAGCATACAAAAATCCCGTTGTTCTTACGGAAAAAAACTGGCAGCTGGAGTCACCAGAAAAAATCCGTAAAATATACAGCAAAACGGTAATTGCTTTTACGGTACAGCTTGTACATTTTACAGTTAAATCCAGCATATAAAACACTGGACTTCTGTTATATTTGCTACTTTAAACTGTAAAATGTACATGCTGTGCTGTAAAAGCAATTACCGTTTTGCTGTATATTTTACGGATTTTTTCTGGTGACTCCAGCTGCCAGTTTTTTTCCGTAAAAACAACGGGATTTTTTTTACAGTGTAGCCTGCTGCTAGAGCATTTTAAAAAGCTAGACATTGCTCACCACTTGTGTGATGGTCTAAAGAAGGCTCTGGAATTGAACACAATGCATGTTTGAACTTTATAAGTATAAAGATAATTTATTACGCTACTTGTTGCGTCCGTTAAGTTATTAGTGAGTAGGAGGAGTCAAGTTGGGCAATCAATTAAAGCAATTGGATGCAATGAGTGGAGAGGACTTTTCTTACTTACCTTGTTAAAGTGTTTGGAGCTGGTAAATCCCAGGGGCGTCACTAGACCCAAGACCATACTGGGGCACAAAAGGGGCACAGGAAATGTATGCGAGCGCGCGAAGCGCGCGAGCTAAAAATTTTGCACTATATTTATATTTATATTTTTTATATAATATATATTACATTTTATGTAATATATATTATATTTTATGTAATATATATTTATATATTGATATTTATATTTAGAAACGGCCTGCTTAAAACTAGTCACTAGAGCTGTAAAACTCAAAATGATTACGAGGACACTGAATCCAGGTCAATCATTTAATAATAACAGTATGAATATTTGCAACATTTGTGATAATAGCAATGTAATACTTATACTGTTGGGCTCGCGGCTTGCCACGTTGCAGACGACGGAATGAATGCAAACTTTTCAATATCCCTTCGTTTCAAACAAAAAATCAAGACAACACGAAAACAATGTCCCAACACATATTAATTCTACAGCGTTACAAAAATGACAGTGGAATTACTGTCTACTAACCTGTAAACAGTTGAAAAACACGGAGAGATGGTTTTCATTGCATCTGAGGGCTGCTGGAGTCTGCGGTCCCCATAGCAACCAAGATGTTACTCATGTCACGCGCACACTTTTTTCACATTGCTTAGTGTGCGCGAGGCCAGCCAAAACTACCAATGTAAAAGCATTGTAGATGGTCTTCTTCGCGCATCGGTTAGCCTACCCCACGTTATGAATTAATTAAATTGCAGCTATTCCCAAGTTTAAAATTCAGAGCGTTTCGTCACTGGATTTTTTTTACTGGGGCACTACAGATCTATACTGGGGCACGTGCCCCAGTAAAATACCCCTGGCGACGCCGATGGTAAATCCTCATAGGCTGGTTTGTATCCAATGAAATTTAGAATGTATAAAAGTTGGAGTGCGCACAAAGTCAGTATTGCCACCTTGTCAAGAGAGCTACACGGCACCGGTAAGCTGCTGGTTTTATTCATTGCGCTGCTTGGGTTTGGTCTGCCGCTGTGCATGACGTATTGTTTGCTTAGTTAAGTCCTCTCCTTAGTTTTTGTGACATTGTGCGTGTAACGGTGGCTTAATAGTGACTGTTTGTTGTCCTGTGCTTCCACTCGCATCATATGTTTAAAACATTTCCTGGTTGCAAAGCAAGCGGTGCATGCTGGGTAGTGTAGTCGCTTGGTGGCAAATACTTACCTGTGTTGAGTAAGCTGGTAATGTAGTCCAGTTGAGACATTGACGTACTCAGTGTGGCTTTGGCTTTATTGTGAAGAAATGAAATCAGCATTTGGCCTTATACATTTGTCATGCTGCTTTGACTTGACTTGTCAGAATGAAATGTATGCTTAGTTGTTTGTGCATAGACATTTATTTATTGGTGTCTTGATGTTAAATATATTCAGGAGCCATCAATTAAATTAATAATTGTTGTATTTATAGTAAAGTGCTGTTGTTTATGGATGTTTGTATGAACACTTGATTTATATGTTGTGGGTTATACTGGTATTTATCAATTGTATTGTGGTTTTATTTGACTGTGTATTACATTGTTATCTTCATATGTGGTAGAATTGTTGGTTTACAATACAGCCTTTTGTTTTACAGGTTTATAACCTGCCAAACGCTGCTACTGTACTGCCTAATACTGTAGCATGTACAGCTACTGAAGCAAATTGTGGACAAAATAAAATAAACCAAAGACGAGTTATAACCTTCCAGTGTGCTCTTTTGATGCCCCGTTCGGTGGGAAAATCAGGAAGAACCGAACAGTTATAAACCGACGCCCACTGCACCGGAGGAAGTGCAGCAAATTGATCCCTGGGACTGATTCAAAAAGGACTCAATTATTTGCTTGTGGAATAGCCAGCCTGTCACTCCTGTGCCTGCCTGCACCATTGCCCAGCCCTGCCACTGACTACATAGCCCATTGACGAGGATAAAGAAGTTCTAAAGGCCCATTGGTGGCAACAGTTAGTTCCCCGGTCAACATAAAAGGAGTTCAAGTAAAATGGCAGACTTGGATAAATTTAAAAGTGCACGTTCAAGAGCACAAGCAGTATTCACCAAGAGGGCCAACGCACTCACCAAGCCAGGACTATTGGAGTCAACTGAAATTATTAAAGAATGGAAAAGTTTCAAAGCTGACTTCTCAAAAGTCACTGACGCGGGGTATGAGTATGTAGAAGTTCTACGGGAAACCCCTGGTGAAGAGGCTGAAGCATGCGCAAATGAGATTGAGAAAAAGACCCAGGAGTGTGAAAATCGCTTCCTGGAAGTTAAAAGGACCACTCAAGAGACTTTCTGGAATAATTATGCTGAGGAGGCATTTTTTAAACAAGCCAGAATGGCTGAGTCTGCTGTCACACAAGCCGAGGAGGAGGAAATCAGTTCTCAAGACTCGTTCAAGGACCGCAGACTGAGGAACGGAGTCCTGGACCATGAGATTGTGGAGCTTGGACACATGCTGATGGAGTGGGAAGAGCTGATTCCGGGACCAAAGTCCTTGGACCTGCAAATGTGTTATGGTGGACTGAAAAAGCGAGTCCTGGTATTGTGTGACAAGTTGGAGGAAGACGAAGCAGAAGAGCTGAGGAGTGGAGGAAGAAAAGGAGTGGATTGAGACCTCGCTGCTGATCGAATAAAGGATCCTTCCTTCCTCTCCCTTCCTGACCTGTCGGTTGACACAAAGATAAAGCCCCGTATGAATGTCGGGGTGTCAATCATAAATACTCAGCCACCCTCCCGGCAAAGCAGCCCAAGACCAGCCCAAGTAGACAGTAATTCCAAGCCCCAAATCAGCCTTCAACGAGCACGATTGCCCACATTCTCTGGTGAGATGAGGGACTATTATCGCTGGAAGTCTGAGTGGGAGGACTTGCAGGAATTGGGCAACCCAGAAGGTGTGGACTGCATTGCAAAATTCCACCTATTAAATAGTTTAGATGAGAAGGTCAAAAAGGAGCTTGTCCTAACCAGTTGTGGATCAACTAAAGATGTGTTTAAATTGCTGGATAATAAATACGGGAACAAGGCAAAGATAGTTTTGCTCATCATTAACGAGGTCCAGTCTCTGCCCCCCATCAAAGGAAACAACCCGAGGAAAACAATCGAGCTCATTCAGGCTGTGGAAAGAGCGCTGTGCAGCCTCCAGATCCTGGGCGAAGAGGATGCTGTAAAAAACCGCATTGTTGCTCAATCCCTAGAAAGCAAGCTGCCCAGTTCTCTTAAGAAGGAGTGGATAGTGTATAAAATTGACCCTGCAAATCATTTCTCTCCACTAAATCACTTTGATTCTCTCCTGGAATTCCTAAAAAAGCAGGAAGAAATTTTGGAAGAATTGGATCAGTTGGAGCAGAGTCCAGCAGAAAAAGGCCCTGGAGGTCTCAAAGGCCACTCAAACAAAACAGTCCAGAAGTCTTTCACCAAGTCTACGGCAGGTCAAAAGGATGATCAGCTAAGCTGTCCTGTCTGTGATGATAACTCCCATGCCGGCAAGCTGTTTTCTTGCAAAGTGTTCAGAGAACAAAACTTTTCAAGTAAAATGGCCCATGTGAAAAAAATGGGGTTGTGCACTAAGTGTTTACGGTCTCACCCCAAGGATGGGAAAGGATGTACGCCCAGATTTCTCTGCCCAAAGGTAGACTGTCGGAAGGAAGGGGGTTCGGACCACAACTACCTGCTGTGTTCTAAGCCACCAACTGCTAAAAGGGACGGTAGCAGTGAAGGGCAAAGTGGCACAAGAAACAGAGGGAAGGTACCCCTGGGCCTAACCACTCAACAGGAGGTGTTCCTAGCTGAGCTCACTCCGGACCTGCGGGAAAAGTACAAGAAGGCGTTCTCAAATAAGGCGTCATCAACTGCTTGCACAGAGTACAGAGATGGGGCAAAAGAACATCCAGTGGTGATGATGCTACTGGAGGTCACCACAAACTCCGGCTGTTTAATCGGCACCTTGATTGACCTTGCCTCCGACACAAATTACATCACCCATGTGGCGGCTGATCGCCTTGGACTGTGTGGTGAAAACATTAAACTTATAGTCCATGGAGTTGGGGGCATGAAGAGGACTGTCCTGACCAAACGTTACTTCCTGCGGCTGAAAGTGAAAACTTCCAAAGGAAAAGTTGCAGTGCACAAGATCCTTTGCTATGGCCTTGAGAGCATTGCAGAGGTAACTTATGCTGTATCTCCTGAGCGGCTGCAAGAGTTCTTTCCAAATGTGTCAAGGGACGAATTGGTCCGTCCCACAAAGATAGACCTATTGATCAGTCACCGAGAAGGTCGACTTGTTCCCCAGCCAATCAACATTGTGGGGGACCTAGTACTTTGGGACGGTCCATTGGGTAAGACCGTCGGAGGAACCCATCCCAACCTTATTGAGAGGGTGGACTTGACTGTGCACCGCTCTGACACCCACCTTGCTAGGAGTATGAGGTCAGCCTCAGCTGTATACATAGAGACAATCATACCCCAGCAGGGAAATGCCCAAGCCTGGAGCACAGCAACGTCCAACAAGGAAGTCCTTGAATGGTTTAAGTGGGACAGCATAGGAGCGGCCTGCAGTCCTCAGTGTGGTGGCTGTAAGTGTGGCACGTGCCCCCCAGGAGGAAAAGAAATGACCCTCAAGGAAGAGCGGGATCTTGAAAAAATTAAAGACTGCCTTACTTACATGCTGGCAGACAAACACAGTAATTCTCCTCATTGGGATGCTGCATATCCCTGGAAAGGAGATCTTACAATGCTTCCAGACAATCGGCAAGCAGTGGAGGCAACATTTAAAAATATGGAGAAACGTTTGGAAAAGGAGCCTGCATGGAAGTCTGCATACCGGGACCAAATCAATGAAATGGTCTCCAGAGGAGCTGCTGTGAAACTTTCACAGGAAGAAATTAATGTTTGGAAGGGGCCCAAATGGTATATTAGCCATCTCGTCGCCCCTAACCCTCATTCTTCTTCAACCCCTGTAAGAATTGTTTGGAATAGCAGTCAGGAGTTCCATGGCATTAGTCTTAACGATCTCCTTCACAAAGGCCCTGATGTCCTCAACCCCATTAGGGGAGTCCTTTTGCGGTTCAGAAGTGGACGTTATGCTGCACTGGGTGATGTTAAGAAAATGTATAACTCAGTGTGGCTTAAAGACAATGAAGTCCACCTCCATCGTTTTCTATGGAGAGACAACCCAGAAGATGACATTGAGGAGTATGCAGTCGTTAGGGTCAATATTGGCGACAAACCTGCGGGTTGTATCGCCCAAGTTGCCATGAAGGAAACGGCCAGCCTTCCTCAGTTCGCTAACATGGCTGAAGAACGGCGAGTCCTAACTGAGGACAGTTATGTGGATGATATTCTAACCTCCCACAATAATCTTGAGACTTTGAAGAGGATCATTAAAGGAGTGGAGGAAATTCTGGAAGCAGGAGGCTTCTTTCTTAAGCCTTGGGTCCTGTCTCATCAAAGTGGGAGGAGTGAAGATCTTTCTGGTCCCAGTGAAGATGGTGCTGTACCCAAGACACTAGTACTGCCTAATCAAATGTCCGATAGTGAGAACAAAGCACTTGGCGTTGGCTACGAACCCGGAACAGACCAACTTCGGCTTCTTACATCTGTTAACTTTTCAAAGAAAAGGGGAAAAATGAGGACTGGACTCAATCTGCATATGGATGAAGTTAGGGAAGAAACTCCCAACCCCTTGACTCGACGTATACTCCTTAGTCAGATTGCTGGGTTTTATGACCCAATTGGTCTTGCCTCACCAGCAAAGCAGAAGGGAGTGATGCTGGTTAGGGAGTCATTCCAGGAGGCTGGTAAGAACAACCAGGACACGTGGGATGTCCCACTTTCGCCCAAGCTTCGAGATGCTGCAGTAAACCTTTTTGAAGAATGTGAGACTGGGCCAGATTAGGTTTAATAGGAGCCTTACACCATCTGATGCCTTGGGCCCACCGATGGGAATAACATTCTCTGATGGAAGCGAGTCCTCATATGGAGCTGTACTCTATCTCCGGTGGGAGACTAATGGAGAAGTCATAGTGACCTTAGTAGAGTCAAAAGCAAAGCTGACACCCCTTGATCAAAAGGGAGATGTGATAAAGGCGGAACTGTGCGGTGCGGTTTTTGCTACTCGTCTTAAGAAGTACTTTGAAAAGCATTGCTATATAAAAGTCAGGTGCTGGATTCACTTTGTGGACAGCCAGACAATCCTGGCAGCCATACAGAAAGACAGCTATGGTTACCAGACCTTCTTCGCTAACCGAATTGGTGAGATCCAGAAGGATACTCAAGTGGAGGACTGGAGATGGATCGAAGGCAACCGAAATATCGCTGATATACTTACCAGAGGTGCAACTCCTGAGGAACTCGATGAAGGCTCAGAATGGCAACAAGGCCCCAAATTCTTGCAATTGCCTGAATCAGAATGGCCAATGAAGATGGTCAATGAAGTCATATCTTCTGCTGCTGAAGTTGTGGGAAAATTGCAGCGAAAGGCCTTTTCGGCAGTGGCTACTCGGGCCCAGTCAAAAGCGAAAACTGAGTCCAATACCACAGAACACCCTGACATCAAGGATGAAGGAGCCAAAGATGGATCGCCTTCACAACATGTATCAAGTACAGTATCTGCAGACAGACAAAGACTCTGGGGAATTGGGCTGGTGCGCCTTGTCAATCCCGAGCGCTTCAGTTCTCTGTCCAGATTGTGCGCTGCAATAGCATGGACGCGACGAGCTGCAAAAGTTTGGCTGGGGAAATGCCAGGTCCCTGTGCATCCAAAGTGGGAGGTAATTTGCCCTGCATTGTCCGCTGAAGAAAGGGCACAAGCCTTCCAAGACCTGGTCCTCGCAGCCCAAAATGGCAGTCAGTTCCGGGACTCGACATTGAACCGCTTGGTTGTGTACAAGAACAAGAACTCAGGACTCCTCCTCTGTGGAGGCAGAATCCAGTCCTGGACTGTAGATGGAGCAGCTGTTCCTCTCCTCCCCTTTAAATCCTGGGTTGCGACCTTGGTGGCAAGAGAAGCACATGATGAGAATCATGAAGGTGTTGCTGCCACTCTATTACGCACCAGAAAAAGGATGTGGATTGTACAAGGGCGGAAAATAGTGAAGAAAACTGTTATTAACTGTGTCACTTGCCGCAAATTGAAAGTAAAGACTTGCCAGCAGATGATGAGTGATCTGCCAACTGAACGCTCACAGCGTGCCCAGCCATTTGAATATACAACCTTGGATCTCTTCGGCCCCTTTGAAATCAAGGATGCAGTCAAAAGGAGAACAAGCAAAAAGGTCTGGGGCATAGTGTTCTGTTGTATGGCATCAAGAGCGGTTCATGTGGACATTGTTGATGACCAGTCATCTGAGAGTTTTCTCCAAACTTACTCTCGCTTCGTAGCGTTGAGGGGCCATCCAAGAAAGCTGTGGTCAGACATGGGAACCAATTTTATTGGAGCTAAACCTGCCCTACATGACCTGCAAAGTAATCTAGCCATCTTAGAGCAAGCAGCTGGTAGGAATGGAACAGAGTGGGAATGGAACTTCCACCCTGCTGATGCGCCTCACCGAAATGGAGCTGCAGAAGCCGCAGTTAAGCTCATAAAGCGAGCACTTACAAGCCTTGGAGGAACCACAAGCTCACTTACCTGGGGTGAAATCCAAACCCTCTTTTACCAGGCAGCCAATCTCACCAATGAAAGGCCAATTAACGCCAGAGCGCAAGAACAGGAAGATTCCATAGAGTATTTAACACCTAACTCTTTGCTCCTTGGGAGGACCAATAAAAGAGGAGATACGGGTGGAATAGACCTGTCCACCCACCCCTGGCGCCGTCTTCGTGCCATCCAGATTGGTGTTGACATCTTCTGGAAGAGGTGGAGTGAACTTGCAGGACCTAATCTATTTATTCGACCTAAGTGGCACCAGATGAAGCGGAATGTCAAAGTTGGCGACATTGTGTGGATTGCTGACCAAAACGCCTTGCGGGGTCAATTCCGACTCGGACGAGTCCAAGTAGTATACCCAGATAAGAAAGGACTGGTTAGGGATGTTGACGTGAAGACTTGTGCTGGCCTTCCTGCTCCTCTGGCAGTTGGGCAATCCAAGAAGAATCTTGAGCAGTTGACAGCGGCTGTCACCCTACGGAGAGATGTGAGGAGATTGGTAGTCCTCCTTCCTGTGGAGGATCAGTGATATTTGACGTCATGGGCTGATATATTTTCAGCCCCAGCTTTGGAGGCACTGCCTCAGGACCTTAAAATCTAGTTCCTGGAGACACTGCCCAGGATGTCCATCACTTTAATCTCTCTCTCTCTTTCTCTCCTTTTTGGGCGGAAAAAGACTGGAAAAGTATATTTAAAAAAAAAAAAAAAGTGATGTATAATGGGTTTGGCTGTGACCTCCTTGAATCATTTTTGATCAGTCAGTCAAGTGGGAGGTGTTGCGTCCGTTAAGTTATTAGTGAGTAGGAGGAGTCAAGTTGGGCAATCAATTAAAGCAATTGGATGCAATGAGTGGAGAGGACTTTCTTACTTACCTTGTTAAAGTGTTTGGAGCTGGTAAATCCTCATAGGCTGGTTTGTATCCAATGAAATTTAGAATGTATAAAAGTTGGAGTGCGCACAAAGTCAGTATTGCCACCTTGTCAAGAGAGCTACACGGCACCGGTAAGCTGCTGGTTTTATTCATTGCGCTGCTTGGGTTTGGTCTGCCGCTGTGCATGACGTATTGTTTGCTTAGTTAAGTCCTCTCCTTAGTTTTTGTGACATTGTGCGTGTAACGGTGGCTTAATAGTGACTGTTTGTTGTCCTGTGCTTCCACTCGCATCATATGTTTAAAACATTTCCTGGTTGCAAAGCAAGCGGTGCATGCTGGGTAGTGTAGTCGCTTGGTGGCAAATACTTACCTGTGTTGAGTAAGCTGGTAATGTAGTCCAGTTGAGACATTGACGTACTCAGTGTGGCTTTGGCTTTATTGTGAAGAAATGAAATCAGCATTTGGCCTTATACATTTGTCATGCTGCTTTGACTTGACTTGTCAGAATGAAATGTATGCTTAGTTGTTTGTGCATAGACATTTATTTATTGGTGTCTTGATGTTAAATATATTCAGGAGCCATCAATTAAATTAATAATTGTTGTATTTATAGTAAAGTGCTGTTTATGGATGTTTGTATGAACACTTGATTTATATGTTGTGGGTTATACTGGTATTTATCAATTGTATTGTGGTTTTATTTGACTGTGTATTACATTGTTATCTTCATATGTGGTAGAATTGTTGGTTTACAATACAGCCTTTTGTTTTACAGGTTTATAACCTGCCAAACGCTGCTACTGTACTGCCACTAATGTACTGTACTGCCTAATACTGTAGCATGTACAGCTACTGAAGCAAATTGTGGACAAAATAAAATAAACCAAAGACGAGTTATAACCTTCCAGTGTGCTCTTTTGATGCCCCGTTCGGTGGGAAAATCAGGAAGAACCGAACACTACTCATTTTGTTGTAACAGCACTGCTGTAGTCGTCAAAGCCATATGTCTGGACAATCCATGGTAACCGGAGGTCGGGTGGGTCAGACATTGCGCTCTGAGAAATTGTAGTGAACAGCGCCACCTTCAGGGCGCTATTATCCAAAAGCCATATGACTGCTTGTTTTCTGACAGTTTCATGTGAGAATGAGAACTTTTTGTCTGAGTCTGACAACTGTTCGTGTGAAACTGATGACTGAGACTGACTGAGTATTTCCGAGAGATGGCGCTGTTTGGTTCTGAGAATGACGACTTTGAATCTGAGGATGAAAAACGTTTTTCTGATAATGACGACTTTGAATCGGAGTATGACAGATATTTTTCTGAGAATGACAACTTTTCATCTGAGGATGACATATTTTTCTGACCCCACCCTATACAGACAAGCTGTATAGAAGACTGCTGACCATATCAATCATCATCAATAACCATTCAGTGCTGATGATTAGCTAATGCTTCTGTAACTAGGGGTTGACATTAGAGGATGCAGCAGCCATCTTCCCCTCCGCTATTGGCTGCCATCTGCCTGGTCAGTTCCAGCTGCTGTTGCATCATGTTCATGGACTGTTCGTGTTTGCTCTGCATGGACTCCATCATGGCAGCGAACTCCTTATCGCGAGCAGCACCAGCCTCCTCCGCCCGCCTCCTGCTCTCCTCCATCTCCTGGCTCATCTTGTCCGCCTTGTCCTGGAACCCCTTCTCCAGCAGCTGAGCCTGTAGTGCGTACACACACACACAAGAAGTTTAAAGGGGTACAGTCACACCCGCATGGCTGAAATGTTCGGACAATGAAAGGTTCTATAGAATTTTGAGCTCCATACAACATCATTTACAATTTCAGAATTCGGAATTTTAGAACGCGTTCTTTTGATGGAATGTTCCAAAACTGAAAACGCACTACACCCTCTATGGTGAATTTATCTGCAACATTCAACACGTGGAAACAAATACAAAGGGATCAAATTTAGCTGATTATGGAGGAGTCTAAACTGGGCTTTACACACACACACACACACACACACACGTATATTATAAACACATTACACAGACAGAGAAACGCACCTGCTCTCGTAGTCTGGCATCCATGGCGCGCTGGTTCTCCTCCTGCTTGTTCTTCATGTCCTCCATCTTGATCTTCAGCTGCCTCATGCGCTCCTCTCCACTCTTCCTCTCAGCCTCCATCTTCTCCTCCAGGTGGCACTGTTTCTCCTGAGCAGCACGGACTTCCTGCTGCATCAGTACCTGACGCTCGTGCCCCTCTATATATACACACACACACACACTACATGGAAGGTCCCTTACTGAGTCATGATAAGGGCAACTGTCCACAACTTACAGCCTGTCCACAGGGGTGCCCCAAGGGTTAGTGCTGGGGGCCCTTCTGTTTGCCATGTACACCACCTTGCTGGGCTGTATTATCCACTCACACGGCTCCTCAGATCACAGCTGTACTGATGATGCGTAGCTGTACCTATCACCGCAGCCGGATGACTTCATGGACACTACACATCTCCCCAACCTGCCCTGCAACCTGTCTAAAGCTGTTGGACAGCCGTGGCCTAGTGGTTAGAGCGTTGATCTGCAGTGCAGAGAGTAGCAGGTTCAAATCCCACCCTAACCAGTAGGTAATAGTAGAAGTGCCCTTGAGCAAGGCACCTTGTAACCAATACCCTGTAATAACTGTAAGTCAGTTTGGATTAAAAAGCGTCAGCTAAGTGTAATGTAACATAATGTAAAGCTGAGCTCCAGCTGATCCCATCCCAGAACTCAATCCATCACAAGCTCAATATGGGCTCTGCGAGGGTCACCCCAAAACCTGGTCACAAAAAACCTGGGCGGCACAATATGGGCTCTGCCAGGGTCACCCCAAAACCTGGTCGGCACAATTGATGACCCCATCTTGCGTTTTCTCACCACAATTCCTCAGTTTCCCAGTCATGCCACTTTTTGTCCCCGCCACACTCACACACACACACTCACTGCAGAACTCCTTCTCCTTCTTGCTCAGGCTCTTGTCGGCCTGCAGGATGGCAGCAGACTCCTCCTTCTTCTGTTTCAGGAAGCCCTGCAGCACCTCCTCAGCCTGGAACATGAAAACGCACGCACGGACACACACACGCACACATAAACACATGCATGCACACATTCACACATGTGCACGCACACATACACACACAGGCACGCACACGTACGCATTATACTGTAGGGCCCAATACTTGACGATGACGCAGATGAAGCCTTTATAAGCGAAGCCTGTTGGTGCACCTGGTGTTCACAACATTGGCTCCACTGTTGTCAGCGAGGGCAGTATTGGGATTGTCTGAGGTTACAGTTTTTTTTTTTTTTTTTTTTTTTTAAATTCAACTAGGAAACTCCCAGTGTCATTGTGACACAGCACACCACAGCACACAAAACGAAGTTGCATTTATGCCTAATCTGTGCAAGTGCTGGCTCAAGAGAGCAATGCAGCAGGTCTTTACCATGCTCAGGGTACCTCAGTCATGGAGGAGGATGGGGGAGAGCACCGTGCTCAGGGTACCTCAGTCATGGAGGAGGATGGGGGAGAGCACCATGCTCAGGGTACCTCAGTCATGGAGGAGGATGGGGGAGAGCACCGTGCTCAGGGTACCTCAGTCATGGAGGAGGATGGGGGAGAGTACCATTCCCAAATATTATTCCCAAAAGTTTCCATGAAAACTTTAGTAAAGGAATTAGATTCTAATTCAAGTGGGCCACAAACAGACCAAACATGGATTTTGCAGAAGGAGGTGCATTTCCACGCTGAAGGTGCCCCGAGCAGAATGAGTAGAAAAGGCGGAATAATGGGAAAACAATTCTGCTTCACATCACAGGCATTTATCCAAATGTTGATGACAACATTCGGATGTGCGGTGACTTTTTTAGTTTTTCTTCTTTAGTGTCATGGACATTAAAGAAAGTGGAAAATTTCTAACTTTGAAAATGCCTGGAATTTTGCAACCCTAGTGATGAGCGACCGTGACTGACCTTGACAGCTCCTTGGGTCTGTTGCTTGTACTTCGTGATGACTTCCTCCAGGTCCTGGCTAAAGAGCTGGTAGCCCCCCATGGTGGATTAGACTCCCTGTTCCAGTTTGCTCCTGAGTCCCTCAGACAGACCAGCCAGGATCTCCCCACACACATGCATTGATGCCTGCTCATTCTGTTGCACGAAGCTAGTGAATATACGGTTGATGGACTCCTGAAACCCACACAAACATACACACACAGGCTCAGCTCTCCATTCCACTAATTCAATGTTCCCAGTGTTCCAGCTGTCCTATGTTCCCATAACCTCATCTTAAAACAGCCATGGTCCCCTAGCCTTTTGTCCCCTATGTTCCAACAAACATACAGTATGTTCCCACAGCTCTATTTTCCGACAGTCTTTAGTTCTCCATGTTCCCACAACCCGATGCTCACACTGTCCTATGTTCCGTGTGTGTGTGTTTGTATGTCCATGTAATCTCCAAAGAGGTCCTGAATGTGCTTTATGAAGCGCTGTGTGTGTGTTGTCTACGTTTTTACCTCCAGTGAGCCCATGAACGCGCCGTCGTCGTCTTTGAAGGAGCGCTTCATGAAGGCTTCGACGGCGAGGCGGTTGAGACGCTGGTGCTCCTCGGTGAGGTCGGCCAGCAGGACGGGGAAGCGGCTCTTCAGTTTGCCCATGCCGTCCTCATACACCTGCCGGCCCTCGCGCACCACCGCCTCATTCTCGATCTGCGCCATGGCAAGCACAGCGTTCTCCAGACAGGGAACGCCCCCCTTCACCATGGTGTCCACGTACAACCTCACCAGGTGGCCAAAGACTACAGACAGTCAAGAAGGGACAAATGCAATACATATGACCTCACCAGAGGACCAAACAAACACTACGGGCAGCCAAGAGGGACAAACACAATATGAAGCTTCATCTGATGGTCTGTAACTCCAGAGAGTCAGGAGGTGACAAACACATCATATGACTTCACCGGGTGGCCAAACGCTATGGGCAGGCAAGAGGGACAAACACAACGTACAACTTCACCTGATGGCCAAAAACTACAGATAACCAAGAGGGACAAACACAACATACAACTTCACCTGATGGCCAAAAACTACAGATAACCAAGAGGGACAAACACAACATACAACTTCACTAGATGGCTAAAAACTACTGCGGCTGCATTGCTACTACTACTATTAGTGCTGCTATTACTGCTGCTACTATGAACACTATTGCTGTTAGTAGCCCTTACCTCTGCCGTCTACGGAGTGTCCATCCTTGAGTAGCTTGGCTGGGCTGTGCTCAAATATGAAAGTGCAGAAGCGCTGGGTGACCTCCAGAAACTCCGAGTCCAGCTCGGACAGTGACAGGGACTCCATGCGGTTCACACTGTCCGGGTTGGTTGGGAATGGGAAGTTGAAGCACTTACGGGACGGGAAGTACTTCCGGATGCACTCTCGAGGAAGATTGTAATCGTTCACTTTTTTACCGTTACCTTTAAGGGCACATAAGAGCTTTGGGTTAGCACAAAAAATACACTGATTCGGAGAAATACATGAGAGAGAGAGAAAGAGAAAATGTGTGTGTGTGTGTGTGCATGCGGCCAAAGTTACCAGGTTTCAGCTGCAGGGCAAAGTCTAGGTATTCATCCTCCGTCGCATCTTTCCCATCGATCTTTCTCTCCAGAGTGAAGTCTCTCACAGCCCAGATGAACGTGGGGAAAAACCTGACAAACTCAGTCTTCTCCCTCTTTATCAGATGACTTCACTTTGATGTGTTCAGCCAGTTCTGTGACGTACCTGCAGGGGGTTAAGGTGAACCACACCACAAAATGCTTCCAGATTCCATAATGCAGCTAGCTCTAGCTCAAAGTCAAAGTAAACTTTATTGTCAATTTCTTCATATGCACTGTTCCTACAAAGAAATTGAAATTTTAGGTTTTCACTCTCCCATGCGTGGACATAGACAGGACAGTTATTAAAGTGCATAAAGACAGCAGGACAGGACAACATATTGACATAGAGTAACATATAGGGTTTTCTCTGTCTGTTTGTTACCCATCTAGCATCTTGCTAATATTTAAAACTAATCAAGCACCAGCGTTAGTTCTGGCCAGGCCATGGTAGTCAAGAGCTGCACGCTTTCCCTCGTCACTGATTACATCAGCTAATTTGCTCAGCTGTCCCCTCAGCTGATCATCACCTCTTGCTTTTGATTGGCTACGCTCACACAACACGCCCTTTAAAAGCTACCGGGTTTGCCCCAATCATATGCTGCTCACTTCTTGCTGCTGATGCTCTTTGCTACCCACCTCCTCCCCTGCTCCACCCTGTCGTGTATAACATGGCATGTGCTGTACTCTTGTCATGTTGCCTGCTCTGTTCATGGCGAGAATAGTTCTCTGTCTGTCTTAAACTGGGTGAGATCTCCCTAACACTGCTGCTGTCCCCTGACCATCTGCTTTTTTCATGGTGCTCATGAAAAATCAGGGGACTCCTCTGAACAGAGCCATACCGCCAAATGTAATTCATAACTTTAATAAACATTTCATTGTCGAATTTTCTCCTGTGTTCCTTGACTTAAATGGTCCTGACAGAAATATGTTTAAACACAGTAATGACAGTAGCCAAAGCTGTACCACGGTTAGCACTGTTATGTGAGCTCCATACCACTGCCTATGGCTACTGATTAAACACTATAATACAGTTAGTGCTAGTGATGACTTGTTTGCTGCTCTAGTTTTTGCGTTTGCATTGAGTTTAGTGTGTGTGTGTGCGCGTAAGGATACTGCAGTTCCTCCACTGCTCTGTTGTCGATGGTGCCTCTGCTGTTGTAGACCAGAGTGCTGCTCAGCAGAACAGCCAGAGAGAAGATCTGGGTGTCGTGCTTGGAGTCGCCCTGGCATGTGAAACACACACACACACACACACACACACACACACACACACAAATACTAAATAAGCTGCCATAAATGACGACAGTCATGGCCTAATGCTTAGTGAGTCTGTTTTGAAATCAAAAGTTTGAAATAAAAGCTCAGCTAAGTGCAGTATAACGTAATCTAATGCAACTGTGTGTGTGTAATGTCACCTTGTCCACGTCCCTCAGTGTCCAGCAGCACCAGAGTGTGTCCTGTAAGGGACAACACACACACAAACACACACACACACGATACAGAGGGCTGAGTTGAGTGTGTGTGTGTTCTGTGGGAGAGAAAATACTGAATGTCGGTTTAAGTCTGTAATTGTGTGTGTGTGTGTGTAAATACACCTTTCTTTTTTGGGTGAGGTACACACCACATCCATATTCCTTTGGTTTTGGACTCGATGGTGCTGCCCAGGGCAAAGCCTGAGGGGTCAAGAGAAGCATCCATTACACACCAGGAGCTCAGTTCTCACACACACACCTGTGTTTTATCGCATGTCGTGTGTGTGTTGCTACCTGTCTGTTGTCCGGCCAGGCGGTTCATGAGGTAGGACTTCCCCGTGCGGTAGAGCCCCACCACGGCCACCACCACCACTGGCTGCTGGATCTGCTCCAGGATCTGCAGCGCCCCCTGCTGGACAGCCATTTCCCCATCTGGCCCATTGTCCACCAAACACACTGGCACTTGCATTGATACCATCTTTCGCAAGATGTATAAAATATACTGGGGAGTAGAAGTACAAGTCAAAAAGCTGACTTGAGTAGAAGTTGAAGTGTTCTTTAAACACCACTCTGAAGTGGAAGTACTGAAGTGTCCAAAATGTTTTGTACTTAAGTATTGCATAAATTACTACTCCAGCAATGACGGTACAAAGTAGATGCATTTAAAAATTACTGCTCAAGTCCTGAAAGTACAAGTAGAAGTATTAAAAATTACTGCTCAAGTGCTCAAAGTAAATGTACAACAAGTGCTGAAAGTTAATAAAGTAAATTAAGCCTAATAAACTTTTTAATAGAACAGCCCAGATGCATCATTCTCATGTCAGCAAAGGGTTCTTCCATTGCCAGGTTTACCACTGCCTTCAGGTAAACTTACTTATGCTTACTCAGTATAACATTTGCCGAAAATATGTAATGAAGTAGCCCTGTGATGACCTGGCGACTTGTCCAGGGTGTACCCCGCCTTTCGCCCGTAGTTAGCTGGGATAGGCTCCAGCTTGCCTGCGACCCTGTAGAAGGATAAAGCGGCTAGAGATAATGAGATGTAATGAAGTAAAAGTGTAAGTAGGAGGGGAAAAATATTCAATTAAAATTAAGTACAAATACTACATTAGTTCTGAAGCAGAAATAATTAATATTCTTTAATTAGTACAAATAATACATTAGTACTGAAGCAGAGTACGCATGTTGTTCTACTTCCATTACTTTACATCTCTGCCTCTTAATATGCACACATACACACACGTCCGTATATGTGTGTGTGTGTGTGTGTGTCAAGAGGTGCAGGGTCGTAGGGTAATTCCTACAGTGCCGCACATAGTTTTCCTCAACGAGATGAGATTGATTATATTTCTGCTTTTGTTCTCTTTGTTTAGTCCCACATTTCAGTCAGTCATTAACCGGTGTGCATTTTGGAGAGTTTGAACGGGAGGTAGGTCTGTTGACCTTGTAAGCAAGTGGGCGTCACTGATTTTTTTTTATTTTATTTATTTTTTAATTTGTGTTCCTCACAACAAATGAGTCAAAACCAGCGAATCTCGGTGGGAAACAATTATTTGTATCATTTTGGTAACACTTTATCACTTTTCCCAACTGAAAACGGGTCCCACAAACCCTACAAGGCTACAAAGGTTAACCCTACATCAGTGTTTTGTAGGATCATCAGAACATCACTCCAGAGTACGCTACACCATTATAATGTGTCAATTTTGTGTGTCTGGTTTCTCCGCTAGAGGGCAGGATACTGCAGCAAAGTCAGTCCTCAAATAAAATATCTTACTGCAGTATATACAGTATAAAAAGGAATTTCACCGCACACCTTCATACTTCTTGATTTTTATTTTTGAGCAACGCGTTTCGCGATCTGCTTCTTCAGGCTCTTACTGCAGTATGTTGATCTCTCACACGCACGCCCGTAGGCCTCTCTCTCTCTCTCTCTCTCTCTCTCTCTCTCTCTGTTCCATTCACCTGTAGAGAACTTAATTGGCAGTTTTGCTAGATGAGAAGTCGACTCACCTCAGGCCAAGTTGAATACAAGGGAAGGAATGTGCAGAAAATTGTAAACCTGATAATGTCGACGCTTACACATCATTACAACAGCGTCAAAACAAACAAACAAACAAAACAATGTAGAAGACTACAGCATCCCTAAATGTCATACTTGCATGAATGATAGTCTAATACGTTAGCATCCGGTCTTTTCCAGGTGTGAAAAATAACTTACCGGCAGTGAGACACGCTCTCCTTAGCCTTGACAAGATGGGACAGCAGCCACGTCGCTGCTCTCGGTAGGCTATGAGGTGCTTGAGTGAAGCTGGTTGTATTTCCTATAGTCTATATATTGTCACAGAACAGCTGCTGAAGAAACAGCGCTGATTTCTCGGAATCCCAGACAGTTACTTTCACTTTCGAATGGATACCTTGCTGTCGGCTGCAGTGGGTGGGGTGTTGTTGGCTGGCCGTTGTTTAGGCACGCATGATTAGACAGTATGAGAGATTAGGCTACATCACATTGCATTGCAATGCATTTGGCAGACGCCTTTTTGAACCCAAAGCGACTTGCAATCGAAGCCATGAACAGTAGCATACAACACAAATAGGAGTACAGAGAATACAAGCCAAGCATTGTTTGTGTGTGCGTGCGTGCGTGAAAGAGAGAGAGAGAGAGAGAGATTTGTGAGATATTTGAATCGATACACCTCGTGCCCCCATTGCAGGCCCGGCGCCATGGGCGGGCCTTAGGGGGCCGTGCCCGCCCTGAGACTCATGTGGGCCCGCCCTGCTGGAACCCAGAGCAGAGACTTTTTTTTCATAGGAGACAGGTCACTGAAGAAATCGTCCACAGAAATGAATGGGGACAGTTCGTAACGGCAGCAAACATCCTAATCAACCGTCTCTGACGGCAGTACGGGTCTGCAAATATCCCGCCTGTTCCGCTGCCAACAACCAATCATATGTCGATCTGAACCAACAGCTTTCCAATCATCTTGCAGCTTCGTGCTCCGCTGTCCCTCTCCTGCCGTTATAGAAGTACTGCGCCTGCGCAGTGTCCAAATAATCCACGAGAAAAGTGGATTTTAAAGCTTTTTCTGAGTCATGAGAACCAACCTAACACTCAAGTATAATCAACTTTTCATGGCGATTTCAATCATATGCTCTTCGCGACCGTTAGTTTTCACAGAGTCCAGTATTGATATCTCCCCATTCATGTTCAGAGGGTCTGGTCTCACTAATCCGAAAAAGATGCCTGAAAGTGGACGGCGAGTGACCGCACTTGGCCTGATAGGAGCCCGTCACAGCTTCTTCTTCTTCTTCTTTGGGTTTTTTTTTTTCCCCCTCAAAAAAAAAACGTAAACTACAAGTCAAAGTTTTTCAGTATAACAATAATAAAGAAAAATGTGCTCAATTTAAAATGTATTGAAACTATTCGAAATCGGCTGATCGGTTCATTCATTATTATCCGTGAGTACAGAAACACTAGTAATAATTTCTGGATCATTGCTATAAACGTGGACTAATATTTCTTGGGAACCAATGGGTTAATGTAATGGAATGAACCAACCGACCAATCGCATTTTTTCTTCAGATGGTATCTGGGTAAATGAGCAGCTGTCTCAGCCAATCACATTTTACTGCTGGACGGGATCATATCACGACATCTTCCGGTAGATACCCGAAATCAGCTTTGTGCGTTGTGAGGCCAGCGGAGAAAAAAAAAAAACAACTTTTAATATGCTGAGCAATGTTTGATACATTTTGGAAAGTTGTTTTGGTTGCTTTATAGGTTTCTTAGAATATTTAACTCGTCACGTCTGTGCTGCTCTCCTGGGTTGCTAGAAACAGTTGTGTTGCCCTGGCTTGGCGTATAAAATGTGTGCTCCCCCCAAAGCAATTCAAGGCCCGTCCGTCTGTCCGTGTCTGGCGCCGGGTCTGCCCCATTGCAAGGATAGATTGATTCTTATCTATCCTATTCTTTTCCATCCCATTCTATTATGTTCTGTTAAAAATAATCGGCAAACAAAAATGCATGGCTGTAAAGCTGACTGATGTATTGTGTCATCAAAGGAAAAAGAAAGGTGCCGCACACTCCCGAGTTGAGAGTGAAGATATTTTAATGTGACAACGTTTCGGCCAGTCGGCCTTCCTCAGGTCACGCAGACCTGTCTGAAGTAGGCTATTATACGGGTCGCCAGCACCTCTTTCTCTGGTGTGCGTTTTGCACCTTTACCGATCTGTGTTGTGTCAAACATGAAAGAGGAAACGGTCCCGCGGGAATCCCCGTATGAGGAAACAGGAAACAGTCAAGTGTCTCTCCACGGCCCAAGACACTCCTGCACAACTGAAACGCTCACCACAACACTACTTGTCCTACTTTCAAATTCGATCACTTGTGCACATCACAATTTCTTATTAATTCTGATCATTTCCCTTTGTTGAACAAGCTGAAATAATATAAATACATGAAATACATTTTTTTTCTTGCAGTAGGCCTACAGATTAAATCAGATTTTTTTTTAATATATAGACCCTTTTGAGGGTGCCATATATGTACCAACCCTTGGTAAAATTTTCTATAGATTTCTATAGAAAAAAATCTATAAAAATTCTATAAAATTTCTAAATTAAATTTTATAGAATTTTATAGACTTTTTGTAGAAACTCTATAAAATTTCTATTAAAACTCTATAAAATTTTAATAGAAATTTTATAGGCAAGGCAAGTTTATTTGTATAGCACATTTCATACACAATGGCAGTTCAATGTGCTTTACAGAAGTAAAAACAAACAGTAAACAATAGAGAAATAAAATTACATAAAATAATTTTATCTTTATTCTAAAATAATTAATTAAAAGAATTAAAAGAAAATAATAAGAATTAAACAATAGTAGAAATAAAATATTAAAATGCCAAAAAGAAAGAGAAAAAGGAGAAAAAGAAAGAAGGAAAAAAACTAGCAGAATAAAATAGAATAAAGTTAAAGTAAATTTAAAACATGCAGAGAAAGTAAAGATTGTAAAAAAAAAATATTAATTATTCAACAGAAAGCATCTGAAAACAGCTTGGTCTTTAACCTAGATTTGAAGCTGCCAACAGCAGGAGCATTTTTAATGTCCTCTGGCAGTTGGTTCCATAGCTGTACTGCATAGTAGCTAAAAGCTGCTTCACCACACTGTTTTAACAACTGGTTTTAATAATAAATTTTTCTGTTGCGATCTGGTAGATCTGATTGGGTTAGGCCGCTGCAACATATCAGAGAGGTAATTGGGCCCTGTACCATTTAGAGATTTGTACACCAGCAGCAATACTTTAAAGTCAATTCTGTAGCTTACTGGAAGCCAGTGAAGGGACCTTAGAATTGGAGTAATGTGCTCTGTTCTTTTTGTTCGTGTGAGAACCCTAGCCGCTGCATTTTGAACCAGCTGAAGTCGTTTGATGGTCTTTTTTGGCAGGCCTGTGAAAAGGCCATTGCAGTAATCAACCCTACTAGAGATGAAGGCATGTATTAGTTTTTCCAGATCATGTTTTGACATAAGTCCTCTTAGTTTAGAAATGTTTTTTAGGTGATAAAATGCCGTTTTAGTGATTGCTTTCATGTGACTGTCAAAGTTTAGCTCGCTGTCAATAAAAACACCAAGATTTTTAACCATTTCTTTAGTTTTAATCCCTTTTGTGTCAAGAATAGTGGTAATCCTGAGTCTTTCATCTTTTTTTCCAAATAGAATTACTTCTGTTTTATCTGTGTTCAGCTGAAGAAAATTTTGTGACATCCAGCTATTGATTTGATCGATACACTGGTAGAGACATTCAAGGGGGGCATAATCATTTGGTGATAGAGCAAAATAAATTTGGGTATCATCTGCATAGCAGTGATACAAAATTGAATTTTTATTGATAATTTGCCCAAGTGGGAGCATATAAAGGTTGAAAAGTAATGGTCCAAGAATCGACCCCTGGGGGACACCACAGGTCAAGGGCATTGACGTTGAGGAACAATTTCCCAGGGTAACAAAGAAGCTTCTATCTTTTAAGTATGATTTTAACCAATTGATAACTTTACCAGTCAATCCAACCCAGTGTTCAAGTCGATATAGCAGTATGTTGTGATCAACAGTATCAAAAGCTGCACTGAGGTCCAGTAATACCAGGACCGATGTTTTGCCTGCATCAGTATTAAGACGTATGTCATTTATAACTTTAATCAGCGCTGTTTCAGTGCTATGATTGGCACGAAATCCTGACTGAAAATTATCAAAACGGCTGTTTGATATCAAGAAGGCAGTTAATTGATTGAAGACAATTTTTTCCAGGATTTTCCCGATGAATGGTAGATTTGATATTGGCCTGTAATTATTTAACACTGAAGGATCCAGATTATTTTTTTTAAGAAGGGGCTTTACAACAGCTTTTTTTTTAGGGACACAGGAACAATATTATACTCTATTATAGAGTTTTAATAGAAATGTTAGAGATTATACATAGAAATCTTATAGAATTCCTATAGAAAGTCAACAGAATTTAACAAAGTTTCTATAGAATTCTTTATAGAGTACTGTGAAAATCTCTACAGCAATTTCTATAGAGACTATAGCAATTTCTATAGAGATTGCTATAGTTATTGAAGTCACCTGCATATACTCGAAGACCTACCCATGAAAATACAGTGAGCAACTAAAACTGTCCACCACCTGAATACTGGATCGTATAACAAATAATCATAACAGTAACACGAGAGAATACCAAATTATAAAAATTGGACAGATTCATCTTGAGAAAAAGCTATCAAAGGCGGAAAACATAAGGATGCAAGGTGCCATAGAATTCAGGACATCCTACCAAATCACTCTTAACTTCCAAAATGCCAGACCCTGGTACAGTATGACAAAAGCACTTCTTTCTGAAAGTATTGAAATTTATTAGTTTTATCCTACTAGTACATGTAAGCTAGTTTGCTGCCTTTTTTGTTATTTCCTTTAGCTTGTTGGCAAGAGACATCTTTATAGTTGCTGGAGGGCATCCAAATTTACAGCATGCAAGATCTGAAACAAAAAATGGGATTTTGAAATTTAAAAAAGGAAATACAATTAATGCATTGCTAATCTATTATCAATAACACTTGAGCTATGAGAAAGCAATTCTAACAGTGCAAAAATGAGTAAATGACTTTTTAAATACTGTGCACTACATGAACATCTAAAAATTCAGGAATTTACGGATATGGCTACTAGCTCCATGAATGCACTGTCAATTCTGGCCTTTATTATACAACTGATAGAATATACAAAGACCACTTACCAACAACTGCCTCCACTTAAGTTGGGTCAAGGGCAGGCTTCTGATCCTGGTCTTTAAAGGCATTTGATTTTCTGCCTGTCAGACTTTTCCCAACAAGCTCTGCATCGGTAAAAATGGTCTTTAATAGTCTTCTGGCATATGTTGAACCCGACTTCACTGATGACAAAGCCATCAGGCTAGTTTTCTCAACCAGCACACCTCATCCAATGTCAACCTGAGGACACAATGATTCAAAATTGATTAATATGCAAATTTATTATAATAGGTAAAATCCATGGTTTCATACACCTTTTCGACATGATTACAACATCCCTTCAAAATGCCTTAATCAAACCTTCAAAGTCTTGCTGCATTATTAATACGACTGGAGAAAATTAGATTAAACCCCTCTTCATTCATCATACCTTTGTGGTTTCTTTGACTCTGCCAGGGGTGGCTGGTAGGCCATCATTTACATCTAATTGCTGTAAAAGGATAAACATGCACAGTATAGTTAAAAGTATCAATCAAATTTCAAATAATATATCCTCCAAAAAAAATCACTGACACCAGTCACTTTCCACATCAATTAGTATTCTCCCAAATAATATGAAATGAGTCAGTATGATGACATGACAGCTGTGCCATACTGAAATCTGCAGCCTGGCCATTTCTCAAGCCTAGCTGAATTTAGTCAGTGACATGAATGGCAAAATTGACAATATTTGCTGGTAGAAGTCCTAACCTCACCTTCGTTCCTTCTTTTTCAATTGCAGAGGTAGGAGTTACCGGTGCAGTTATCGGCCTAAATCCTATATTTGGGTTCTGAAATTGAATAACAAACATTTTTAGATGTAATGCTTTTCCTGTATTACAGAGAATTTGAGGTTGGCACATTCCTTAAAAAATACCCTTTCTTACCAATTATGCATGATTTTTATTTTGTTGCCACCAAGGAGATTGTAGGATGATAGAAACCGGGTGACTCCATTTGATGAAGCTGTCGAGACTAAATGACAAAGCTCGAGAAATGAAATAAATAAGTGGGTCCTAAAGAAGCTAAATCCTTGTCAAAATTATTCCATGACTAAAAACGCTCTTATAATGTAAATCCCTCTCTCATAGTGTTTGTAGGGTTGGAGGGCCATTAAATAAAGAATAGAAAGCCTTGCCTAGCTTTATGCCTAACAGATTGAACAGAATGGACAAAAATTCTTCTATCCACAAGTAGGTGGTTATAGCATCTTGTGTGAATGTCATTGTCTTACCTGTGACTCTGCTTGGCCAACCTCTTTTGTTTTACTTTCCCTAATGAGCATTTTAAGGTTGTCTACTAGAGATCTTGCATCTGTGTGATAGGAGAGATAGACAATGCATCAACACTTTGAATGATCAGTTCATACCCTATGCATTTAACTTGAAATTGACAAGACTTTGTCCATTATTTCAATTTTTACTGATACTTTTGGCATTCTGCCTATAAAACAGCAAGAAAGATCTCAGAATTGGGGATCGATATTTGCACAGGAAGAGAAATGAAGAGAAGCCCATTTTTTCTGAGGTTAAAAATCCTACAAACTAACCTGTAACTTGCTTGTAGTGCTCAATCTCAGCTTCTAATCTGTTTATTTTTTCTTTTGCCAACTTGTATTTTTCTTTAAGCTTTGGCAATTTTTTGCAGCCTTGGCAACCGTTTTCTTCAGAACTGTCAGTGTCTTCTATTGCTGATGTTGAAATTAGGATTTCTTCATCACTAACCTTCTTTCTCTTGACTTTTTTCTTCTCATTGGCATCCTGTAAAATACAAGAGAAATTTTTGTTTCAGAAAAAAATAATTTCCTTTTAAATTGGAATAAATGTGCAGCAGTTACAGATGGTATCAGAATAAATTGACAGATAATTGATTCTAAGCAGACATTGCATCTTTCATCTAGCAAACATTGAAGACAGGCCTTCCTCCATTTCAGTGGGAAGCCGATTGCAAGTTAAGCCCTTTAATTGTGCATTAGTTTAAAAAGATATAGCAACTGATACCTTAGAGACTAAAAGACAAAAATGGACAATGGCTTTTTATTATATGTACTTACTGAAGTGCTTTCACTTTCTGACAATTCATCAGCCATCCTTTTATTTGCACACCGCAAACTTTTTCCATTCTTCCTGCCAACTTCCATGGCAGCCTTGTAATTCTTAACTTGTTCAGTACACTTGGCTTCCATAGCCTTATCTTTACCTATGATACAAAACATAATGTAATGTAACATTTGAGAACAATACTCTTCAAATACCAGGTGACAAAATAGAAGCATCTACAATATTATTATAATGTATGAAATCAGCCATGTCCAACACATAACTGGTAGGCAATTTTACATGCTTTTTTATTTAATATTACGTTACAACATGGACAGCCTCAGGGGCGTAGGCAGGGGGGGTTCAAGGGATTTGTCCGAACCCCCCCCCCCCTCCCCCCCCCCACACACACACTTAATAATCAAAAAGTAATTAAAAAAAATCAATGAGCCCTTCAAAAAATTAGAGTTACTAGACTGACTACTGTCTAGTCAAACAAGAACAGCAATGTGATATAAGTAGGGTCATTTTAAGGTCTTAGGCATTTATGGACCATGATGTAGAAACATTGGTTGCATTTGGATAATAAAACTTGCTCTGATATCTGATATTGCCTAGTTATAGGCCTATATTTTTTCTTTCCCTGCACCTGGGCCTGGATTTGACCCCCCCCCCCCCCCCCCCTCAAAAAAATCCTGCCTACGCCCCCGAGCCTTGCCCTTCATGGTCATATCATTGACATCATCATTACTTAGATTATAGTCTGAGACCTTGCCGGGTTGTTTTTTGGCAATGCCCTCATCCTCAACAGATTTTTACAAACCAATACTTTTCTGAATCTGGAGATTGCATCGTATTAGCAGTATAAGAACTGGGAGTCTGGGATGTTTCAGATTCTAAAATGATAGGAAAGGGAAATTCAACATCTCAAGTTTTGCCCACATTTTCTGCTTAAACATGTTAAACTGCACTCTCCCATTCAAACTCCAATAAAAGTTTAATTTTGAACTTCTGAATTCATATAAAGTGTTACATTTCTAAAAACACAATGAGGTCTAAGGATTCAGAAAAATGTTGGTTGAGTGAATTTGGTTCAAAAATAAGGAAGTTATCACAGAAAAACAACCCGGCAAGGTTTCGTCAAACAGACTATAGGCCTAGAAATAGGATGCTATCATTTTATCATATAATTAAATTTTTTATCATTAGGCCTATTATTAATAATATTAATAAATCGTTTGCTATCGCCTGATTGCTATGATAAAAACATATTTTTATTTTATAAAAAATGCAACATGTGGTATGCAGCTAGGCTTATTTTCTTACCAAAATCCAAGACTTTAGCTGGCGCTGTCTCTCCATTCCAAGGCACATCATAGATGTTCCCGACTGCCGACTGAAGCGTCTTTCCAAGGGCCATTAACTTTAACTCGGCACCACACTTTCCCACTTCTATTACATCCCATTGTGGTGGATCTTCAATCCATTGTAAGAGTAACCATGTTGTGGTAGACGATGCCATTCTCTCGGATCCACTTGATTTCCCACTGGGCACTGTATTGTCACACTTTTCAAAAGATTCTTTAGAATATTTGTAATGCGCGCTTTTACCTTCCTGACCTGTATTACACACGTGGTGGTCAAACCAGTTATAACCGGATATAGCCAGTAGCGGTTCTTAGTCCTGATTGGTGCTTATTTACAATAACAGTGTATAAAGTGTCTAGTATTGTTATTGAAAATACAAATATCTATGAGGGACATTATTTTAATGTTATAAGCTATCTTGATTTGTCAAACTCAATCAGTATTCGAGTTATTTATTTTCTGCATTTCCGGTCCTGCATTCCAAGATGGCAGCCGCCATCCCATGTCCCACGCTACACTGAGGAGTATCTAATCAATAAGTACTGCGAAGAAATAACCAGTTTGAAGTTCATATAGTGATAATCAGAAGAGGAAATGAGCAAAAGGAAAAGGTTTCACTCTAGTTTTGAGTCTTTAGATTTCGCTAAAATGTCAGGAAATGCCGATGAATGTGGCCATGATGGACACGGTGGTGATTGTAGTAGTAGTCATGGTGCATCATCGTCTCTTTCTAATGAAAGTAGTAAGTCATCATTGTTCACGGACACAAGTTTTTCGTCTGACTGCAATGACAGTATAAGCGAAAGGACTGGCTCAGTGGTATCATCGCAAACATCTGACATCAAACGACAGTGAGTACTCTTTTGGACAGGATGATGAACTTCTAGGCTTACCCCAACACGACCGTGTCCGTGATGTGGAAAATAAAGTCAAAGATGGAGATGAAGTTGTTCCCAAAAATAATGAAGTGTTAAGAGGTAAGCACTAACACAATCATAGTCAGAGTCAGTTGGATTGTGAAATTCACCAATTTCTCCCACCCAGTATTTAGATATCTTGTGTCTGATCAAAATAATAAGAGTAATAATAAATATTTCATTGCAGGTGAAGAGGGCAATGGATCGACAGACGGTGAAAGTCAAGCCAGTGAAGTGTCTCTCTCTTCTACCAGTCATTCGACCCCTGAGGTGAGTTGCATTTTCCTATGGTTCTTGAAATAGAGATAAGTTAATATGACAAATCAGCTTGGTATTTTTGGAGAGGATACATGTAGGGTAAAAAGTTGGAGGATTGGCTTCTTAAGATGCTAAACCCATTTTGAATAGATATTAAGAGCCCAAATAGAAAATAGACATACCTGTACTAAAGTTGTTTATTAATTATTTAGAAATGAAAATAAATTAAACAGTTCACTGGATTGTAGTTTTTATCCACGACGTTTCAAGCGATATCCATCACTTCATCAGGTGAAAGTTTGTATGATACTGGAAATATTCAGTTGCGTCATCCATATGATGTCATTGATTGCGTAGACCTGTCCTGGGTAATCCTATCTTATGTCGCAGTGCTGTATCCCATGTTCTAGATAATTTAAACCTTAAACCTCCATTCCAATTCAGTTTCGGGCAAAGTGCTCTTTCATAAACTGCTTCTTTTACTCCCCTTTCAAACCATCGTGACTCCCTGTCTAGTATGGAAACATTTTTTAATGTAAACGAATGTCCTGTAATGTCTGTGTGATCGAAAACTGCTGAATTTTGTCCTGAGGAGTTGTAGCTCTTATGTTGTCGCTTGAAACGTCGTGGACTTAAAACTACAAACCAGTGAACTGTTTAATTTATTTTCATTTCTATATATTTAACCTGGATGTTTGATAATATTCATAAATTTATTAATTATTGTTTACAGAATCTTGAAAATGGTGAACTCGATCAACATGAAAGATATAATGATGAAGAACTGGCTGAGAGACTTAATGATTTGGTGAGTACAAAAATGTAAAATGAGTTGAGGACTTCCGATTGGGTCGTACCGGTCTGTGGATTGAAATTTGTGAGTGACATAATTAAGGATATTTCATTGTAGGAATTAAACTAATGATTTGTCAAGACTCGGCTGGTGGTGATTTGGGCCAATTAACAATTTATTTCCTCTTCTGCAGTAGTGGTGAACCAGCTGTGTAATGATATCACGCTGCATGATTTGACCCCTTCACAAATTTTAAGTCAAATCTTGAAGGAATTATGGTAGACAGACTGAATGGCCAAAAATCAATATGTACATACAGATTTGCTCACACCGTATATTATTTTATATCTTCAGGATCAGAACCTCTATGATGGGTGCCAAATAACAAGGCGAGAGAGTATTCTACTCATAATGGGACACATCATAAGGAATCATGTGAGTGGAACAGCTCTGCAGAGCCTACTGACAGTCTTGGAGGCACATTTACCAGCTGGAACTGTATTCCCTGCTTCCCAATATCTTTTTATGAAGAACTTTAAAAACAGTGACATCACTCTAAGATTTCACTCATACTGCCCTTCTTGTATAACCTACATTGGAAGTAATGATATGTGGTGTGAAAATTGTGACACAAATGTGTCTAAGTGACTGCATAGATAATGGCAATTATTTTATAACATTTGATGTTAAAGATCAATTGTTATCTATGCTACAGAATGAAGATATTTGTAAACACCTACAAATTGGGGCAAAAAGGGAACTTTGTGATTCCTATGGAGGTCGATTATATCGTAAACTCCCTCTCGAGAATGATGACATTACTGTTTCATTCAACACAGATGGCATTCAAGTATTTGTTTCATCAAGGTATTCAATATGGCCATTGCAGGTAATGGTTAATGAGTTACCTTATGCTATAAGAAGGAAAAACATTTTTCTTGGTGGCTTATGGTTTGGTGACTCTAAACCTGACATGAATACCTTCCTCAAACCTTTTGTCACTGAAATGAATACACTATCAGATACTGGCTTTAAGTGGGGTACAGAAAATGACAGCCACACCAGTAGGGTGTTTGTAACAACATGCTCTTGTGACTCAGTAGCTCGCTGTCTTGTACAAAATGTGACACAGTTCAATGGTTGGTGTGGGTGTAATTGGTGTTTGTCACAAGGTGAAGTAGTTTGTTGGTAGAGGGCATGCAAGGGTTTATAGTATGGAGAACCAACTACCAGTTAAGAGGAATAAAACTTCTCACATAGAACATGCGAGAACAGCTGTTCAGCAGGACAAACCTTGTATGGGTGTCAAAGGTCCATCAATCTTGTTTCTTTTAATGTATTTTGACATTGTAAACAATTTTGTTGTTGACTATATGCATTCTGTATGTTTGGGTGTTGCACGCCAGGTAGCAGGTTTATGGCTTGACAGTTCAAATCATGCCAAAAATTTCTACATTGGTAACTCCATAAAACACCTTAGTGACCACCTTCAATGTATAAGACGACCAAAGGAAATCACACGTATTCCTGGTGCCTTGCAACACAGAAAAAGTTGGAAAGGTAGTGAATGGAGGGCATGGCTTCTCCATTATTCCTGTGTTGTGACAGTTGGGTTCCTAGGTAAACAATACCATGATCATTGGATGACACTTGTAACAGCTATGCATTTGTTGCTTGCAGACAAACTAGATGATGAATCTTTTCACCTATGTGAATCATTACTCATAGATTTTGTAGTTAAATTTCAACAGCTTTATGGAAAAGAGTGTATGACTTACAATGTCCATCAGTTGCTCCATGTAATGGATTGTGTGAAAAACTGGGGACAGCTCTGGGTGTATTCAACTTTTCCTTTTGAGAGCATGAATGGAAAGCTCACAAAAATGTTTCATGGCACAACTTGTGTGCATAAGCAGATATCAGAAAAGTTTATGTTAAGTCATTACCATCATTATCAATTGGGGCCTTTACCAATAGCCCTAACCTTTTAAGCTTTTTCCAAAAAAATGTGTATGGTTTTGCTAAGGGTATTAAAGAGGCATATAATGAGACTGTATGTATTTTAGGCCTGCCTGTCAGACTTGCCCTCAACTTTGAACAGCTATGTTCATTGAATAATATTGGTGTAACATTAAAAGATAGAACTGTCCAGGCACGATTAGTTCTTCAGAATGGTTTATATTTCGTATCTGAACAGTTAAAGCATAAGAAACAAAGAAATAATTCCTGCTTTCACTTAAGAGATGGTCAGATTGGGACCCTGCAGTTAGTGGTTGCAGTGTGTAAAAATGAATGTGAAGATGATATATGTAACTGTAAAAAAGAATTGTACTGTATATTTCGACGTTTAACATGTACTCGAATAATGTTTCAATTAAATACAGGTATATATAAAGTTAAGGGGCATCAAATTAGAGAGGTTGAAATCACTAATGAATTGATAGCATGTAATTTATCTGATATAGCAAATAAGTATATTTACATGAAAATACAAAGAAAGACGTTTGTTTCACTTCTTCCAAATGCCATTGAGCTTGACTGAAAATTAATGTATAGCGTATATCAGCGTTTATTTTGGAAGTACATTTATTAAATTATGTCTTAAACTGTAATTTACATTTGGATCAATTGAGTTGTTGATCAGAAGTGTTATGTGAGATAAAGTAAATAAAATAAAGAACATTTTTACTGGAGATAAGTACTAAAGTTGTTCTTTGGATGCAAGGCCTTTTGTCTCAGAATGGAATTTCTGTAGGGTCTTTAAAATCCACCAAATTGTGTTTTTATGGAAATAACCATTATGAAATTTATAAAATTCTGTTGGCCCTAATAAAATACAGCTTCTATAGAACTCTGTATCAATTCTATAGAAATCGTTTTCTATAGACTACTATTTATATAGAATTCTGTTGAGATTCTATAGAAGCGGTTTTCTATAGAGTACAACTTCTATAGAATTTATACTATTTCTATACAACTTCTATTGAAACTATTTTCTATAGAGTATTAGTTCTATAGCGTTCTATAGAGATTGTATAGAAAGAGGGGTTTCTATAGGATTTTCTATAGAGTTTCTATAGAATTCTAAAAACCATTTTGACAAGGGAAGCTACAGAATCCTTAAAGGTTCTATTTAGAACCTCTTGTTTTAACAGTTCCAGCTGCTGTTGCATCATGTCCATGGACTGTTCGTGTCTGCACTGCATGGACTCCATCATGGCGGCGAACTCCTTATCGTGAGCAGCACCAGCCTCCTTCGCCCGCCTCCTGCTCTCCTCCATCTCCCGGCTCATCTTGTCCGCCTTGTCCTGGAACCCCTTCTCCAGCAGCTGAGCCTGTAGTGCGTACACACACACACACACACACACACACAAGAAGTTTAAAGGGGTACAGTCACACCCGCATGGCTGAAATGTTCGGACAATGAAAGGTTCTATAGAATTTTGAGCTCCATACAACATCATTTACAATTTCAGAATTCGGACTTTTAGAACGCATTCTTTTGATAGAATGTTCCAAAACTGAAAACACACTACACCCTCTATGGTGAATTTATCTGCAACATTCAACACATGTGGAAACAAATACAAAGGGATCAAATTTAGCTGATTATGGAGGAGTCTAAAGTGGGCTTTACACACACAACACACACACACACACACACACACGTATATTATAAACACATTACACAGACAGAGAAACGCACCTGCTCTCGTAGTCTGGCGTCCATGGCGCGCTGGTTCTCCTCCTGCTGGTTCCTCATGTCCTCCTCCATCTTGATCTTCAGCTGCCTCATGCGCTCCTCTCCACTCTTCCTCTCAGCCTTCATCTTCTCCTCCAGGTGGCGCTGTTTCTCCTGAGCAGCACGGACTTCCTGCTGCATCAGTACCTGACGCTCGTGCCCCTCTATATATATATATATATATATATATATATATATATATATATATATATATATATATATATATATATATATATATATATATATATACACACACACACACACACATTACATGGAAGGTCCCTTACCGAGTCATGACAAGGGCAACTGTCCACAACTTACAGCCTGTCTGCAGGGGTGCCCCAAGGGTTAGTGCTGGGGGCCCTTCTGTTTGCCATGTACACCACCTTGCTGGGCTGTATTATCCACTCACACGGCTCCTCAGATCACAGCTGTACTGATGATGCGTAGCTGTACCTATCACCGCAGCCGGATGACTTCATGGACACTACACATCTCCCCAACCTGCCCTGCAACCTGTCTAAAGCTGTTGGACAGCCGTGGCCTACTGGTTAGAGCGTTGATCTGCAGTGCAGAGAGTAGCAGGTTCAAATCCCACCCTAACCAGTAGGTAATAGTAGAAGTGCCCTTGAGCAAGGCACCTTGTAACCAATACCCTGTAATAACTGTAAGTCAGTTTGGGTTAAAAAGCGTCAGCTAAGTGTAATGCAATGTAATGTAAAGCTGAGCTCCAGCTGATCCCATCCCAGAACTCAATCCATCACAAGCTCAATATGGGCTCTGCCAGGGTCACCACAAAACCTGGTCACCCCAAACCTGGTCACAAAAAACCTGGGTGGCACAATATGGGCTCTGCCAGGATCACCCCAAAACCTGGTCGCAAAAAACCTGGGCGGCACAATTGATGACCCCATCTTGCGTTTTCTCACCACAATTCCTCAGTTTCCCAGTCATGCCACTTTTTGTCCCTGCCACACACACACTCACCGCAGAGCTCCTTCTCCTTCTTGCTCAGGCTCTTGTCGGCCTGCAGGATGGCAGCAGACTCCTCCTTCCTCTGTTTCAGGAAGCCCTGCAGCACCTCCTCAGCCTGGAACATGAAAACACACACACACACGCACGCACACACGGACGCACACACAGTCAGCACACATAAACACATGCATGCACACATTCACACATGTGCACGCACACATACACACACACACACACACACACACACACACAGGAACGCACACGTACGCATTATACTGTAGGGCCCAATACTTGACGATGACGCAGATGAAGCCTTTATAAGCGAAGCCTGTTGGTGCACCTGGTGTTCACAACATTGGCTCCACTGTTGTCAGCGAGGGCAGTATTGGGATTGTCTGAGGTTACAGTGTTTTTTTTTTTTTTTTTGTTTTTTTTTTATTCAACTAGGAAACTCCCAGTGTCATTGTGACACAGCACACCACAGCACACAAAACGAAGTTGCATTTATGCCTAATCTGTGCAAGTGCTGGCTCAAGAGAGCAATGCAGCAGGTCTTTACCATGCTCAGGGTACCTCAGTCATGGAGGAGGATGGGGGAGAGTACCGTGCTCAGGGTACCTCAGTCATGGAGGAGGATGGGGGAGAGCACCATGCTCAGGGTACCTCAGTCATGGAGGAGGATGGGGAGAGTACCGTGCTCAGGGTACCTCAGTCATGGAGGAGGATGGGGGAGAGTACCATTCCCAAATATTATTCCCAAAAGTTTCCATGAAAACTTTAGTAAAGGAATTAGATTCTAATTCAAGTGGGCCACAAACAGACCAAACATGGATTTTGCAGAAGGAGGTGCATTTCCACGCTGAAGGTGCCCCGAGCAGAATGAGTAGAAAAGGCGGAATAATGGGAAAACAATTCTGCTTCACATCACAGGCATTTATCCAAATGTTGATGACAACATTCGGATGTGCGGTGACTTTTTTTAGTTTTTCTTCTTTAGTGTCATGGACATTAAAGAAAGTGGAAAATTTCTAACTTTGAAAATGCCTGGAATTTTGCAACCCTAGTGATGAGCGACCGTGACTGACCTTGACAGCTCCTTGGGTCTGTTGCTTGTACTTCGTGACGACTTCCTCCAGGTCCTGGCTAAAGAGCTGGTAGCCCCCCACGGTGGTGTAGACTCCCTGTTCCAGTTTGCTCCTGAGTCCCTCAGACAGACCAGCCAGGATCTCCCCACACATATGCACTGATGCCTGCTCATTCTGTTGCACGAAGCTAGTGAATATACGGTTGATGGACTCCTGAAACACACACACACACAAACATACACACACAGGCTCAGCTCTCCATTCCACTAATTCAATGTTCCCAGTGTTCCAGCTGTCCTATGTTCCCTATGTTCCCATAACCTCATCTTAAAACAGCCATGATCCCATAGCCTTTTGTCCCCTATGTTCCCACAGCCCTATGCCCCCTATGTTCCAACAAACATACAGTATGTTCCCACAGCTCGATGTTCCCACAGCTCTATGTTCCGACAGTCTTTAGTTCTCCATGTTCCCACAACCCTATGTTCACACAGTCGTATGTTCCCACAGTCCTATGTCCCCTATGTTCCAACAAATCTACATTATGTTCCCACAACCCGATGCTCACACTGTCCTATGTTCCGTGTGTGTGTGTGTGTTTGTATGTCCATGTAATCTCCAAAGAGGTCCTGAATGTGCTTTATGAAGCGCTGTGTGTGTGTTGTCCACGTTTTTACCTCCAGTGAGCCCATGAACGCGCCGTTGTCGTCTTTGAAGGAGCGCTTCATGAAGGCTTTGATGGCGAGGCGGTTGAGACGCTGGTGCTCCTCGGTGAGGTCGCCCAGCAGGACGGGGAAGCGGCTCTTCAGTTTGCCCATGCCGTCCTCGTACACCTGCCGGCCCTCGCGCACCGCCGCCTCGTTCTCGATCTGTGCCATGGCAAGCACAGCGTTCTCCAGACAGGGAACGCCCCCCTTCACCATGGTGTCCACGTACAACCTCACCAGGTGGCCAAAGACTACAGACAGTCAAGAAGGGACAAATGCAATACATATGACCTCACCAGAGGACCAAACAAACACTACGGGCAGCCAAGAGGGACAAACACAATATGAAGCTTCATCTGATGGTCTGTAACTCCAGAGAGTCAGGAGGTGACAAACACATCATATGACTTCACCGGGTGGCCAAACGCTATGGGCAGGCAAGAGGGACAAACACAACGTACAACTTCACCTGATGGCCAAAAACTACAGATAACCAAGAGGGACAAACACAACATACAACTTCACTAGATGGCCAAAAACTACAGATAACCAAGAGGGACAAACATAACATACAACTTCACTAGATGGCTAAAAACTACTGCGGCTGCATTGCTACGACTACTACTACTATTAGTGCTGCTATTACTGCTGCTACTACGAACACTATTGCTGTTAGTAGCCCTTACCTCTGCCGTCTACGGAGTGTCCATCCTTGAGTAGCTTGGCTGGGCTGTGCTCAAATATGAAAGTGCAGAAGCGCTGGGTGACCTCCAGAAACTCCGAGTCCAGCTCGGACAGTGACAGGGACTCCATGCGGTTCACACTGTCCGGGTTGGTTGGGAATGGGAAGTTGAAGCACTTACGGGACGGGAAGTACTTCCGGATGCACTCTCGAGGAAGATTGTAATCGTTCACTTTTTTACTGCTACCTTTAAGGGCACATAAGAGCTTTGGGTTAGCACAAAAAATACACTGATTCGGAGAAATACATGAGAGAGAGAGAGAGAAAGAGAAAATGTGTGTGTGTGTGTGTGTGCATGCGGCCAAAGTTACCAGGTTTCAGCTGCAGGGCAAAGTCTAGGTATTCATCCTCCGTCGCATCTTTCCCATCGATCTTTCTCTCCAGAGTGAAGTCTCTCACAGCCCAGATGAACGTGGGGAAAAACCTGACAAACTCAGAGTCTTCTCCCTCTTTATCAGATGACTTCACTTTGATGTATTCAGCCAGTTCTGTGACGTACCTGCAGGGGGTTAAGGTGAACCACACCACAAAATGCTTCCAGATTCCATAATGCAGCTAGCTCTAGCTCAAAGTCAAAGTAAACTTTATTGTCAATTTCTTCATATGCACTGTTCCTACAAAGAAATTGAAATTTTAGGTTTTCACTCTCCCATGCGTGGACATAGACAGGACAGTTATTAAAGTGCATAAAGACAGCAGGACAGGACAACATATCGACATAGAGTAACATATAGGGTTTTCTCTGTCTGTTTGTTACCCATCTAGCATCTTGCTAATATTTAAAACTAATCAAGCACCAGCGTTAGTTCTGGCCAGGCCATGGTAGTCAAGAGCTGCACGCTTTCCCTCGTCACTGATTACATCAGCTAATTTGCTCAGCTGTCCCCTCAGCTGATCATCACCTCTTGCTTTTGATTGGCTACGCTCACACAACACGCCCTTTAAAAGCTACCGGGTTTGCCCCAATCATATGCTGCTCACTTCTTGCTGCTGATGCTCTTTGCTACCCACCTCCTCCCCTGCTCCACCCTGTCGTGTATAACATGGCATGTGCTGTACTCTTGTCATGTTGCCTGCTCTGTTCATGGCGAGAATAGTTCTCTGTCTGTCTTAAACTGGGTGAGATCTCCCTAACACTGCTGCTGTCCCCTGACCATCTGCTTTTTTCATGGTGCTCATGAAAAATCAGGGGACTCCTCTGAACAGAGCCATACCGCCAAATGTAATTCATAACTTTAATAAACATTTCATTGTCGAATTTTCTCCTGTGTTCCTTGACTTAAATGGTCCTGACAGAAATATGTTTAAACACAGTAATGACAGTAGCCAAAGCTGTACCACGGTTAGCACTGTTATGTGAGCTCCATACCACTGCCTATGGCTACTGATTAAACACTATAATACAGTTAGTGCTAGTGATGACTTGTTTGCTGCTCTAGTTTTTGCGTTTGCATTGAGTTTAGTGTGTGTGTGTGTGTGTGTGTGCGTAAGGATACTGCAGTTCCTCCACTGCTCTGTTGTCGATGGTGCCTCTGCTGTTGTAGACCAGAGTGCTGCTCAGCAGAACAGCCAGAGAGAAGATCTGGGTGTCGTGCTTGGAGTCGCCCTGGCATGTGAAACACACACACACACACACACACACACACACAGAAATACTAAATAAGCTGCCATAAATGACGACAGTCATGGCCTAATGCTTAGTGAGTCAGTTTTGAAATCAAAAGTTTGAAATAAAAGCTCAGCTAAGTTCAGTATAACGTAATCTAATGCAACTGTGTGTGTGTGTGTGTGTGTGTGTGTAATGTCACCTTGTCCACGTCCCCCAGTCCCTCAGTGTCCAGCAGCACCAGAGTGTGATCTGTAAGGGACAAAACACACACACACACACACACACACGATACAGAGGGCTGAGTTGTGTGTGTGTGTGTTCTGTGGGAGGGAAAATACTGAATGTGGGTTTAAGTCTGTAATTGTGTGTGTGTGTGTGTGTGTGTGTGTGTGTGTGTAAATACACACCTTTCTTTTTTGGGTGAGGTACACACCACATCCATATTCCTTTGGTTTTGGACTCGATGGTGCTGCCCAGGGCAAAGCCTGAGGGGTCAAGAGAAGCATCCATTACACACCAGGAGCTCAGTTCCCACACACACCTGTGTTTTTATCGCATGTCCATCAGATATGCCTGTGTGTGTGTGTGTGTGTTGCTACCTGTCTGTTGTCCGGCCAGGCAGTTCATGAGGTAGGACTTCCCCGTGCGGTAGAGCCCCACCACGGCCACCACCACCACTGGCTGCTGGATCTGCTCCAGGATCTGCAGCGCCCCCTGCTGGACAGTCATTTTCCCATCTGGCCCATTGTCCACCAGACACACTGGCACTTGCATTGATACCATCTTTCGCAAGATGACTTGAGTAGAAGTTGAAGTGTTCTTTAAACACCACTCTGAAGTGGAAGTACTGAAGTGTCCAAAATGTTTTGTACTTAAGTATTGCATAAATTACTACTCCAGCAATGACGGTACAAAGTAGATGCATTTAAAAATTACTGCTCAAGTCCTGAAAGTACAAGTAGAAGTATTAAAAATTACTGCTCAAGTGCTCAAAGTAAATGTACAACAAGTGCTGAAAGTTAATAAAGTAAATTAAGCCTAATAAACTTTTTAATAGAACAGCCCAGATGCATCATTCTCATGTCAGCAAAGGGTTCTTCCATTGCCAGGTTTACCACTGCCTTCAGGTAAACTTACTTACGCTTACTCAGTATAACATTTGCCGAAAATATGTAATGAAGTAAAAGTGTAAGTAGGAGGGGGAAAAAATTAAAATTAAGTACAAATACTACATTAGTTCTGAAGCAGAAATAATTAATATTCTTTAATTAAGTACAAATAATACATTAGTACTGAAGCAGAGTACGCATGTTGTTCTACTTCCATTACTTTACATCTCTGCCTCTTAATATGCGCACATACACACACGTCCGTATGTGTGTGTGTGTGAAGAGGTGCAGGAACACTGTCGTAGGGTAATTCCTACAGTGCCGCACATAGTTTTCCTCAACGAGATGAGATTGTCTCATGATTACATTTCTGCTTTTGTTCTCTTTGTTTAGTCCCACATTTCAGTCAGTCATTAACCGGTGTGCATTTTGGAGAGTTTGCACGCAAGTGGGCGTCACTGATTTTTTTTATTTGTGTTCCTCACAACAAATGAGTCAAAACCAGCGAATCTCGGTGGGAAACAATAATTATTTGTATCGTTTTGGTAACACTTTATCACTTTTCCCAACTGAAAACGGGTCCCACAAACCCTACAAGGCTACAAAGGTTAACCCTACATCAGTGTTTTGTAGGATCATCAGAACATCACTCCAGAGTACGCTACACCATTATAATGTGTCAATTTTGTGTGTCTGGTTTCTCCGCTAGAGGGCAGGATACTGCAGCAAAGTCAGTCCTCAAATAAAATATCTTACCTGGCCCGTAGCCAGGGGGGATCGGAGGGTTCGTTCGATCCCCCCCTCCCCGGACACACACGCCCCTCAAGATTACTCAAGATTTATTCATTTGTTCATCTCCGATGAATATACATTGATTCACATTTAAATTTACAATATCAAATCCAGACTAATCAAAAAAGAAAAGTAGACTAAGTGAGGACGAGTTAGAAAAACGGGTTCATTTCTCCTATGTTTATGTTTACACGTTTTGTTCAGACTGCTTTACACCCCAATCCAGTGGGTGGCGGTAATGCCCCCATTAGACCCCTTTCACTGACGTCACCCGAAACCGGAAGTAAACAAACCCTGCGCCATATTGGAAGACCAACAAACTCGTGATTGGGGGAAATAACGGCAGCGCGCGGTATGTGAACCCACGAGGAACTTGGTTCATCAAAAACCTACAATGGTAAACTTTTGTGCTATGTTAGGGTTCTAACAAAGCTGATGGGAAAGGTGAAAAGAAGTCTTTCTACAGAATACCAGCTGTGATTGAGACACAAGGGGAGCAAACCAAGGAGCTTTCTGCCAGGAGACAGAGAGAGGATTTAGCTGCTTTCTGCAGAGCGGATCTGAATACTTCAAGTCTATTTTGTTACTGGTAAGTCACTCGGCTAGAGTGTTGTAGAACATTTTTTTAAATGTTTACTGAATAAAAACATCCTTAATTTTATCAGATATACTCTACTCTATATTTCATTTCTTCTTTTGTTTTAATTTTCCTCCCTCCATCCCTCTTTGGATTTTAAATATAGTTTTTCCCCATGTCCAAATAATTCAAATACATATAAATAAAAACAGATAAGTAGTAAATTAAAAATAAATTATGAAATAAAAAAATCCACTCTCCCTTACCCCGAGTCTTATCATATGGGTCAAACCCATCAATCACAGCCAGTTTCTCCACATACCGTGCCCTTTCTGCAACTGGTAATGTACTCACATAACCAGAATTATCAGCCATCGTATCACTTTACTCTCGCTCGTACTTTGTTTTATATTGTGAGTGCATGTACTTGGTCTTCCAATATGGTGCCTAACAAAATCTCGCGGTACGGTGACGTCACGCGGTAGTCCTGGATAGAAGAGAAAATGGGGGAAAAAAGAAGATAAAGACAGAAAACGCAAGAAATCTGCTGCTACTTTGTCTCAAAATATTGGCGCCATGTTCCAAAAAAGGGCCAAAATGGGTAAGGTGCTGAGTGCAGGACTTTGTTTTTCTTTTGTTTACAACAGTAGTGGTAGATCGATCTGTCAGAGTGATCAGTGGGGGTAGCATCAGCCCGTCCGTCAGTCTGTGTGTGTCAGTGACACACGCACACACAGAGATGAGTTAGGTGGCTCGATGGCTAGGTACTAGTAGCGTCGGACCTGGGGCTGCTTTTATTTTTTTTCAGCTTGGGAAATTGGAGCTGTGGTGTGGTATGAAGACAGTAAAATGCGAGACTTTAAGAGCACATGTTTTTCAGTCGTCATGGTAACATGACGCCCTGTCATGGTAACATGACGCCCTGTCAGTGGTTTGGCATTTGGATCAGAGTGAAAAGAAACGTGTGCACTAGCTGAAAAATGAAAATGTTCAGACCAGTGTGTGTGAAAACCCACTGTTGCTGCATTTGGGCAATTTTAAATTAATTGTCCTTATAGGTCTGTGCGATATTATTTCAATCTCAGGATTACTTGAAACATTTATCTCAATTAGAAATTATTGTTGTTTTTTATGCTAAAGCATGGGCAGATCAGGAGTGTTCTGATGCCATAAACAACAACTGAAGTGAGCAACAGAGACAGACAACAACAGACAGACAGAGGAGGGGAGAGCAACAACAGACAGACAGTGAAGGAGAGCAACAGAGACAGACAATTAAGAAGAGCAACAACAGACAGACAGAGGAGGGGAGAGCAACAACAGACAGACAGTGAAGGAGAGCAACAACAGACAGACAATGAAGGAGAGCAACAACAGACAGACAATGAAGGAGAGCAACAACAGACAGACAGTAAAGGAGAGCAACAACAGACAGACAGAGGAGGGGAGAGCAACAACAAAGACAGACAATGAAGGAGAGCAAAAACAGACAGACAATAAAGGAGAGCAACAACAGACAGACAGAGGAGGGGAGAGCAACAACAAAGACAGACAATGAAGGAGAGCAAAAACAGACAGACAATAAAGGAGAGCAACAGAGACAGGCAATGGAAAAGAGAAACAACAGACAACTGAGGTGAGCAACAGAGACAGACAATGAAGTCACAGCACAGTTGTAGGAAGATAATAAGTTAGACAACAGAGAACTTATAACAAATAAAAAAATGTCTAAATTAGAAGATTTGAAGTGTGCTCGTGTATTTGGGGGGTACGGGAGTAGGGGGCCAGATGAAGTCCACTTTTGGGGAAAAAAGATCCCCCCCCCCCTCCACAATGCTGGCTACGGGCCTGCTTACTGCAGTATATACAGTATAAAAAGGAATTTCACCGCACACCTTCATACTTCTTGATTTTTATTTTTGAGCAACGCGTTTCGCGATCTGCTTCTTCAGGCTCTTACTGCAGTATGTTGATCTCTCACACGCACGCCCATAGGCTTCTCTCTCTCTCTCTCTCTGTTCCATTCACCTGTAGAGAACTTAATTGGCAGTTTTGCTAGATGAGAAGTCGACTCACCTTAGGCCAAGTTGAATACAAGGGAAGGAATGTGCAGAAAATTGTAAACCTGATAATGTCGACGCTTACACAGCATTACAACAGCGTCAAAAAAACAAACAAACAAACAAAAAACACAAAACAAAACAATGTAGAAGACTACAGCATCCCTAAATGTCATACTTGCATGAATGATAGCCTAATACGTTAGCATCCGGTCTTTTCCAGGTGTGAAAAATAACTTACCGGCAGTGAGACACGCTCTCCTTAGCCTTGACAAGATGGGACACCAGCCACGTCGCTGCTCTCGGTAGGCTATGAGGTGCTTGAGTGAAGCTGGTTGTATTTCCTATAGTCTATATATTGTCACAGAACTGCTGCTGAAGAAACAGCGCTGATTTCTTGGAATCCCAGACAGTTACTTTCACTTTCGAATCGATACCTTGCTGTCAACTGATTTTTCAACATTTAAACACGATCGTATTTCTGCTGTGGTGCGAGGTGAAAACAACCACAAAACGGGAAAAACATTGATATTTGTCTGTAGTCGAAAGCTCTGAAACCGTATAGGAACACAAACGCAATGACCATAAACAATGAAGTTGTGTTTAGTTATATTAAGCAATGTAACAACTTGAAAACGATAAAATGCCGTACAGAAAACTGTTTAACATGTATTTTACCTGGCACGAGTGTAGAGACGCATAGAAGAATGGATATTTTAAAACAGCAAGAATGCATGCGTGTGTGTGTGTTCCTAACTTGTTAAACTGGCCTACATACTTACAATGTGTGTGTGTGTGTGTGTGCGTGCGTGCATGTGTGTGTGTTCCTAACTTGTTAAACTGGCTGACATACTTGCAGAAGGTGGGTACTGACCCTAATCAGTCTGTACATCCCCTAATTGTGTGTGTGTGTGTTTGTGTGCAACTGAGCTGATTGAGTGGGTATGTGTGTTTATTGTGTAGGTGTGTGTGTGTGTGTGTGTGTGTGTGTGTGTGTGTAGGTTCATGCGTGTGCGTGTGACATGCCGTTCCTCCTTATTTACCTAACTGCTGTTATGAGGGCAGAATCCATTCACAGAAACGTGAAGAATGGCTATTTTAAAATGGCCAGGATGCAGCAAGTGCAGCCTTGAAACCCCTATGGATCACGTGTGTGGGAGTTGGTAGAAGTCAGAAGGATGCTTGACTTTGGAAGAGTACTTGGCGAGTCGTGGTGCTGTTGAGCATGGGGAAACCATGGCCTAGTGGTTAGGGCGTTGGCCTGTAGCTCAAAGGGTAGCAGGTTCAAATCCCACCCTAACCAGTAGGTAATGTCTGAAGTGCACTTGAGCAAGGCACCTAACCCTACACTGCTCCAGGTTGTAACCAACACCCTGTAATAACTGTAAGTCACTTTGAGCAAAATGCGTCAGCTAAGTCTAATGTAATGTATTGGTGAGTGTAATGTATTGGTTAGTGTAATGTAATGCTTCCAAGCATGATATGTTTGACTTTGAGTAATGGTGCAGGAGAATGGCAGCAGGAAATATGAAACAGTTGGCAGAGACACTGATTACAGGTGAGCTGCAGGTGTACGGTAGGTAGTGATCGACATTCTGTTCCTCATTACAAAGGAGCTTCTTCAGTTCGTCAGAACTTTGTCAAAACTGAAAGAGCTCCTTGGAATGAGAAGTGAAACGGACTGAGCAGAGAAGGGGTACGTTTAGTCTGGCTAGCCAGGCTAACAGGCCACTTAACAATATACAGTATACAAGTAAGGTTGGTATTTCCAAATAAGGCTATGATGGTGAGAGATCATGCTCATCTCTCGTCCCTTTCTGCTGCTACGCTCTCCTAGCTGGCCTAATCTGCTTGTGTAAATAAAACCAGGGCGTAGGGTTCAAAACGCAGTGGTGTTTAATCAAACAAGCCCATGTCACTTCGCTGTTTATCAGCCTGTATTGGCTACTTGAATTCAGCACAAAACATGACGCTCGCCAACAAGCTTTCTTCTGGGTCTGCTTTGGCCTGACATTCCTACCAGGATGCTGCGTTCCTCCTGGGAATGAGAAGTGAAACGGACTGAACTGGACTGAACTTGTTCTTTGTGTTTTAAGACATTTCATTCCACATTCCAAGGAGCTTCGTCCGCTCTGACAAAGTTCTGACGAACTGACGAATCTCCTCAGAATGAGGAAGGAAAGGTCCAGTTGCCTACAGGTAAACCCCTCAGGTAAACATCACCTGCATGAATGATAATCTTCACAGGTGTGGAAGGTGAGGTGAACGCAGGGGGCTGTTAGTGAGAGAGGCAGGGGGATGTTACTCAGTGAGAGAGGCAGGGGGATTCAAGGATTCAAGGTTTTTATGTCACATGTCGTCTTGTGCTGGCGCAACAGGCAGTGAAATGGATGTTGCGACTACTGCCTTTTCTGTAAAAATAATAAATAATAGAAAAAGATAGGAAAGGTTGAAAAAGACATGGCCTAAATATTTATAAAGCGGGTGGGAAGAAGCTCTTGCGTAGTCTTTCTGTCCTGCACTGGATTGAACGTACACGTTTCCCAGAGAGCAGCTTTTGAAACATATTTTACTCAGTGACAGGCAGGGGAATGTTCATGACACTTTAGCCTCTTTCTTCATGCAGCAACAAGCCCAACAAGCTGTGTGTGTGTGTGTGTGTGTGTGTGAGAAAGTGCAGTGTGTCCCAATACGTTTCGGAGCGAAGGGAAGTCCACACGTGTGTGTGTGTGTGTGTACATGTAAAATGGAAGTGCACACACACACACACACACACGTTTCAAATCCCTTCAAACGTCTCCTGAGGGTGGGAATCTTGCCTAATCTTGCATGTGTATGCAGTATTTTTCTCATACATTGAATATTGGCAGTCATGGGTAAGCGGTTAGGGTGTCAGACTTCTAAACCTAAGGTTGCCGGTTTGATTCCCGGCCCGCTAGGTTGGTGGGGAGAGTGATCAGCCAGCACTCACGCCCATCCTCCTCCATGACTGAGGTACCTTGAGCATGGTACCGTCCCACCGCACTGCTCCCTTGGGTTACTGCTCCCTTTTCATCTGAGGATGACAGATATTTTTCTGACAATGATGACTTTTCATCTGAGTACGACATAGGTTTTTCTGAGAATGAGTTACTTTTGGATGAAGCTGATACCTTTTCGTCTGAGTCTGACATGTGAGTCTGATATCTGACATATGAGACTGATATCTGACGATGTCCTAAAATGAACACCGTATAGGTAACGCTTCTTAATCTAAAGCAACTTACAGTTATTACTGGTTACAACTTGGAGCAGTGTAGGGTTAGGTGCCTTGCTCAAGGGCACTTCAGCCATTACCTGCTGGCTAGGCTGGGATTTGAATCTGCAACCCTCTGATCTTAAGTCCAACACTGGACCACTAGGCCACAGCTGCCCTCAGTTGGGCAATGCTGATCCTATACTGTAGCCCAGTACCAGTGCCCACCCCACAGATGCACAGACAAGCTGTATAGAAGACTGTTGATGATTAACTTGTAGGTATCATGCCGCCATCTTGTGTCAGAACTACAATTCCCAGTCCACTTCCGTGTGACCTACGTCACGCGTGGGCGGGATCATCTACGTCATCATACAAGGAAACATAAAACAATGGGACAACGCTTCCATCTTTGCTCTCTCACGTCTGGCTTCCGATGGATCTGGATGTATAAAGAGGCGCGCTCTCCACCCCAAAAAGACGTCTTCTTTCTTGCAAGATCCATCACTCAGCGCGATTTTCCTTCTTACCCTTGGCAAAGGTAAACTCTAGAGTCGCGCGATCTTTAAACTCAACCTGAGTTACAACCGGTTTACTTGCATTAGAAGTGACGTCACGACTGCAGCCCAGGCAGTTAAAAGTTAAGAAGCGATTGAATCCTTTTTAACTCAAAGCGCTGTGCATCTTATTCTGATCAGAGACTTTTCCTCACGAACGCTGAGGTTCGGACCAAGAACCCTCTGCTTTCCACGGGAACCACCCAAGTGCTCCGTTCGACCCGAAAGTTTCTCCGCCTCCATCACGAGCGGCTCACGTGCTCCCACGGCGAGGCCCGAGACTACACCGGCGAATAGTTCTTCATATCTTGCTAAAGGCAGGATTAAGTAAGATTTTGGCATTTGGGCATAATTAGGATAGTCTTAGGAATTTGCTTTTATTTGAAATAGTGTGAATTTAAACCCAGGTTTATTGTTACACTGTTGAACACGCAGCGTGTTGATTTATTTTGGTTCTATGTTCTCTCAATTGTTTAATAGATAGGCTGCGCATGCTTCTCTCTTTTATTCTTTACTACTAACATATAGTTCTCATTATTATACATCTTGATGTCATTAAGATTTCAGTGGATTCAGTATGGTTATGAGCTAGTGGGTTAGCTACAGCTTCGCTTTTGTCTGCTTAGCAACACAAAGCTAATCAAGGCCTACCATGTGCTCAGCAAGCCATCAGGCCTAACAAACACACTTTAGCTAGGCTATAGGGCCTTTCACAAACACATACTAGCAACACAAGGCTAATCTAGGCCTCCACCACGTGTAGTTAGCTACACGAGGCTAAACACAGAGCTAATCCTTTGTTCTGTTTAGATAACATTCTTTTGTTTAGCTACCAACAAGCTAGGCCTCCACCACGTGTAGTTAGCTACACGAGGCTAAACACATGGTCAAGTCCTTCACACTCCCTCTCTCTCTCTCTCTCTCACACACACACACACACACACACACACTTCACTGCTTGTATATATTGATTTATCTTTTTATCTTTGTATAATAAATTCATTTATTAAACAAACTGTGTTTATTTGTGTGAACAACATCTGAAGTCCCCAATTTTCTCAAAGAATTCAAAAAGGGTGCAAATGTTATATAATATGGTAAGTGATCTTAATAATTTGGAAATGTACCATAATTTAGCTGTTTGGTAATTTATTATTAAGCACCAGGATTAATGGTATGATTCACTAAATGATTCCCTAAATGATTCATTGAACGATTCCCTAAATGATTCATTGAACAATTCCCTAAACGATTCACTAAATGATTCATTGAACGATTCACTGAACGATTCACTTCAAATGAGAGTGATTCTATGGTATGATTCAATTCAAACGAGTCAAATTAAATGATTCAATGGGATTGATTCATTTTAATTATTGACCTTCAAAATTTAATGAGACTGATTTAACGAGATTGATCACTTAATATCAATAATTAACTGATTGCACCCACAGTTAAAATGGTGCCCCGTGTGAGGAGATTGGTTTGTTGACTTCTGGATTATTGTTCAACAACAAATAAACTATCAGTTTAATTCAGCAACTGCTAAGGTATATCCCCAGGTGTGTTAAAACGGATAACAGTAGTGTGATAACCATATCACCAATACTCATAACCTATTCAACTTAGAATAAGAGAGCATTTCCAAATATACCTTATTAATTACATAGTTAATTAATAATGATTAAATTAATAATTAACTTGATTAATTATCTAGTATCCAGCCTAAGTAAAATGGCATCCCCTCATGTCTCAAAAATGGAAGACAACGCTCAAGACGTGTCTCTCCTTGAGGTCATGGCAGACCTTATTCACTGCTCTGCCTCCGAAACGGCAAACATTAAGTATACGAGTGAGAGTGAATGCCAAAACAACATAGACAATTCAAACAAACATATGAGAGATCCAAAAAGAACAACTATTAGTGTCCAAGCGGCACTAGGTAAGCTATTCCTATCATACTTCCAAAATGCTGATTCAGAAATCAGATGCCTTTGCGGAGAGGTTGAAAGGCTGACCACCAGCAACGCCAAGCTGACAGCCGATAATAATGATTTACATAGGGAGTGTGAGCTCTTGAAGACCTCCCTTGATGATTGCACCAAACGGCTAGAGAAAGCCGAAATGGTTGCTAAGAGGGCTGCCCAGGAGCAGACCCCCCCAGAGCAGCGCAAGGGGCGTGAAAGACCCCCAACAATGCGCCAAAGCTCAGAGCGGGAAGAGGCGTCCGAACCGGACACCGTAAATGATCTGGTCGAGGACCAGACACCCCGCCAAACTCCATCAACTTGCTACTCGACTCCGTTGTCGTCTAGCCAGGATGGAGCCGCCCTGCGCTCATCCCGAGCCCAGGCCTGTAGCACACCTAGGTCAGTGCGCTTCAGTCTCCCTGATCCATCTTCAGATGAATCAGACTATGAATCTAGTGCGAAACGGGAACAACACCAGAGTAGCTTAGATAGTGAGTGCTCAGAAGAGCCGAGAAGGTCGCACAAGGACGTGCACCAAACCCTTCGCTTACGGCAAATTGACCTACTTGCCAAAGATGTCGAACAATTCGATCCCGACAATCAAAGAACTAATGTAAATAACTATTTACGAGAAATTGATCGATGCCTGATGGACCTGCCGAACGCCACAACACGTGAAAAACTTAGACTAATTTGGAAGACCTCCAGTAGTAGCGTTCGTGCCTTTTTAGAGACACTACCCCCAAACATTCGCGATAGTTATTTGAAACTTCGCAATTACATGAGGGAAGAATATGCGCCATACACGGACGAAACCTCCGCGATATTGTGTGCATTACAAGTCAAACAAAAACGGTCTGAGGCGCCTCGTGAATATTACAGACGGCTACGTACTGCCTATTTCCAAGGTAGTAGCGCACCAGGTTTGGAAGAAGATAGAGGTTTCATATCTCTCTTCTTACATAACCTCCACCCAAGCGTGCGGACCCATGTCACACTGACGTGTCGACAAGGTCACTATTCGATGAGGGAAATTAGGCGACTAGCCCAAATGACCTGGGAGACCATCGTCAAAACCGCAAACGGAAACGATGATGACCCCAGAGTCCTTAGCCTCCAGGGTGAGGACAAGCCCCCGCTAGCCTTAGAAGGAGGTGAAGCACCGAAAGGGGGACCCACCTGGAAAAATTCCGGTCCAGCCCGATCCTTGCCGAGCCATCACAAGGGTGAGTGGAAAAATCGACAAGGTAAGGCCAGGAGGGACCGAGGGCGAGTCCACAGTGACTATGGCAATCGCCCATCACATGAAAAGGGTCATAGGGAACAAAACGGTTGGCAGCAAAACCGTCATCCCCGCTCTGACCAGAAACGGCAGAAGCGTTCCGACCGTAGCTCTAAAAGCAAGGGTAGAGACGACCAACACAGTGACTCAGACCAACCTGGTGAGTTCCACTCAGAGCTGGACTCTTTAAAAGCCCAGTTGGCTGAGATTAAAGAACTGTTACAGGAGACGTCAGACCCCTCAACAGATAAAACAAAAGAGCCCAAGAAAAATGGCAAAAGGCCATTCACTGGCATGACTAGGCCAGGAACCACGGGTATATCTCGTGAAAGGGGGAGGAGATCCCTCTGAAACAGCAGGCGAGGGTCAGGATGTAGGGCCCCCCCTGGTGGCGAAGGCAAACACACAAAACGCACCTCTCATGTGCGCTAAAGTCTTCACCACCATTTCTCAGACACACGGCTCTCACAAGGCGACCCAATCCCAACCAAGCCCTGCGACATAAACTTAGTCAACTTCACACAAAACAAAACCCCACAGTCGTTGAATCCCACAAAATATGCACAAACCCGTTGCGACGAGATCAGTGCGAACACCGATCAACCGAGCGCCACGCGAGATCAAATTTCTGAAGAACTTCAGTTCATGTCTTTGCACACCGAGTCCGGTGTCGAAACACCTGACATCGCGACTCCCCCTAGTGGCAAAAATCTCCCTCTATCCATCGACACAGACACCCATTTCACCGCTGGTGTAATGGCTGCGCTGTGGAACATGTTAGGCGTCAAGGCGAAATTCCATATCGCGTACCACCCTCAATTTTCTGGTCAGGCTGAACGAGCCATTCAAACCGTTGTGAACATGCTGCGAAAGTATATCACAAACCATGGTAAAATTTGGGACGTGAAACTTCCCTTGGTGCTAAGGGCCATTCGGTCCACCCCTCATTGCGCCACTGAAGTCACACCCTATGGGATGATGACTGGGCGAGAGTCGGTTCTTCCCCCGCATCTCCTATACAAACCAGAGGCCATGAGCATCGCGATTGCATACACCGCACATCAATATGTCGCCGTCCTACGATGCCACCTACCGTCAACCTTTACAGGTGCCCAAAAGAATCTCGATTCGAGAGTAGAAGGACACAAAGCCTACTACGCCCGAATCTCAGAGAAGTTCCTACCACCCTGGTCGAGACCTTTCGATCGTGGGAAAACCGTTCCCCGTCGCGTATCACATTAGGATATCTAGGCCTAATCAAATGCTTTCATATCGATTTCCATGATAATCGAATCAAACCTTTTGAACAGTCCTCACTCCAAAAGGGGGTGGACGACAGCTAGGCCCATCCTGTCCACTTAGCTTGTACGCATCACTCAACCATAAGCGTACACTAACATTCCCGGTCAGACTTCACCAACACAAAGAAGTAACCCTTCAGTATAACATGGTAGATAAAATACTAAAATCCGCTATTATTACTAGTGTGTATTCATCGCAAATACACCTGGCGTATAGTCTTGGCAGTGCTATCCTCACTTTTGTGAATCCACAAAACTTAGAGATGTGCACCTTCACGAAAGACATCCACTGGGTCTGCCCAGGCAACCCATACATAACACTACACACCTAGCTAGATAAAGATGGTCTGTGTCCCCGACAGCTAGCCGCAGTAGCGCACGCTTTCTAGCCAGACCCCCCACTGCTATCACCTTCCCAGAAGATTAGGTTTGCCAACCCAAACACTAATACTTCTTTCCTTCCTTCATTTCTTCTCTTTTCTTGTTTTTTTTTTATGCATAAGAAATTGAATACTACATGTTTCATGTTCAATGTTTAATTTTTTTGATGTGGTTTTGATCTAGTTAGTTAGATAATGATTATATGCCCAAAATGCCCATAGTGATTATATGCCCAAAATGCCTCTGTCTCCAACTGTCTTACTGGAACTCACAAGTTTACACAGTCTTCACAGGACACCATGGACTGTGCAGAGCAACTCTACCTCAAGGACTATGGACACGGCGATGATACGATACGGTGCTCTCAGTGCTACGACTCCGTCATACCCCTGAGACCAAAAGGGGGACTGTAGGTATCATGCCGCCATCTTGTGTCAGAACTACAATTCCCAGTCCACTTCCGTGTGACCTACGTCACGCGTGGGCGGGATCATCTACGTCATCATACAAGGAAACATAAAACAATGGGACAACGCTTCCATCTTTGCTCTCTCACGTCTGGCTTCCGATGGATCTGGATGTATAAAGAGGCGCGCTCTCCACCCCAAAAAGACGTCTTCTTTCTTGCAAGATCCATCACTCAGCGCGATTTTCCTTCTTACCCTTGGCAAAGGTAAACTCTAGAGTCGCGCGATCTTTAAACTCAACCTGAGTTACAACCGGTTTACTTGCATTAGAAGTGACGTCACGACTGCAGCCCAGGCAGTTAAAAGTTAAGAAGCGATTGAATCCTTTTTAACTCAAAGCGCTGTGCATCTTATTCTGATCAGAGACTTTTCCTCACGAACGCTGAGGTTCGGACCAAGAACCCTCTGCTTTCCACGGGAACCACCCAAGTGCTCCGTTCGACCCGAAAGTTTCTCCGCCTCCATCACGAGCGGCTCACGTGCTCCCACGGCGAGGCCCGAGACTACACCGGCGAATAGTTCTTCATATCTTGCTAAAGGCAGGATTAAGTAAGATTTTGGCATTTGGGCATAATTAGGATAGTCTTAGGAATTTGCTTTTATTTGAAATAGTGTGAATTTAAACCCAGGTTTATTGTTACACTGTTGAACACGCAGCGTGTTGATTTATTTTGGTTCTATGTTCTCTCAATTGTTTAATAGATAGGCTGCGCATGCTTCTCTCTTTTATTCTTTACTACTAACATATAGTTCTCATTATTATACATCTTGATGTCATTAAGATTTCAGTGGATTCAGTATGGTTATGAGCTAGTGGGTTAGCTACAGCTTCGCTTTTGTCTGCTTAGCAACACAAAGCTAATCAAGGCCTACCATGTGCTCAGCAAGCCATCAGGCCTAACAAACACACTTTAGCTAGGCTATAGGGCCTTTCACAAACACATACTAGCAACACAAGGCTAATCTAGGCCTCCACCACGTGTAGTTAGCTACACGAGGCTAAACACAGAGCTAATCCTTTGTTCTGTTTAGATAACATTCTTTTGTTTAGCTACCAACAAGCTAGGCCTCCACCACGTGTAGTTAGCTACACGAGGCTAAACACATGGTCAAGTCCTTCACACTCCCTCTCTCTCTCTCTCTCACACACACACACACACACACACACACTTCACTGCTTGTATATATTGATTTATCTTTTTATCTTTGTATAATAAATTCATTTATTAAACAAACTGTGTTTATTTGTGTGAACAACATCTGAAGTCCCCAATTTTCTCAAAGAATTCAAAAAGGGTGCAAATGTTATATAATATGGTAAGTGATCTTAATAATTTGGAAATGTACCATAATTTAGCTGTTTGGTAATTTATTATTAAGCACCAGGATTAATGGTATGATTCACTAAATGATTCCCTAAATGATTCATTGAACGATTCCCTAAATGATTCATTGAACAATTCCCTAAACGATTCACTAAATGATTCATTGAACGATTCACTGAACGATTCACTTCAAATGAGAGTGATTCTATGGTATGATTCAATTCAAACGAGTCAAATTAAATGATTCAATGGGATTGATTCATTTTAATTATTGACCTTCAAAATTTAATGAGACTGATTTAACGAGATTGATCACTTAATATCAATAATTAACTGATTGCACCCACAAACTAATGCTTCTGTAAGTGAAGCATTCAGTGCTGATGATTAGATGATGCTTCTGTAAGTGAAGCATTCAGTGCTGATGATTAGATGATGCTTCTGTAAGTGAAGCATTCAGTGCTGATGCTAGGAGGACAATGTTGGTGCCACAGACACATCATATGAAGCTTTTTAAGCCAAAGCGACTTACAGTTATTACAGGGTATTGGTTACAACCTGGAGCACTGTAGGGTTAGGTGCCTTGCTCAAGGGCACTTCAGCCATTACCTACTGGCTAGGGTGGGATTTGAACCTGCTACCCTCGGCACTACAGACCAACGCTCTAACCACTAGGCCACCCTACTGTAGATAACACATTGTCTTTTCCTTTTCCACATTTTCTATACTATTGTACTATTGCCGGCCGTGAAAGGTTGTAGCTCCATTGACTCCTCTTCATTCTGGACTTGCTCACGATCGCCCCTAACCCCCCCCAGCCAGAAACTAACTGCAGTACCACCTGGAAGAGTTGAAATAATAATACAATCTCCAACAGAAAAAAAACCTTTTTTTAATGTAATTAATTCAATGATGAAAGGAACAGTCTATGATGGCTATGATGAATCCAAGTCTCTGACAAATCTTGCTGTGGCATAGTGGTTAGGGAGTTGGACTTCAGATCAGAGGGTTGCTGGCTCAAACCCCACCCTGACCAGTAGGTATCCAAAGCGACTTACAGTTATTACAGGGTATTGGTTACAACCTGGAGCACTGTAGGGTTAGGTGCCTTGCTCAAGGGCACTTCAGCCATTACCTACTGGCTAGGGTGGGATTTGAACCTGCTACCCTCGGCACTACAGACCAACGCTCTAACCACTAGGCCACCCTACTGTAGATAACACATTGTCTTTTCCTTTTCCACATTTTCTATACTATTGTACTATTGCCGGCCGTGAAAGGTTGTAGCTCCATTGACTCCTCTTCATTCTGGACTTGCTCACGATCGCCCCTAACCCCCCCCAGCCAGAAACTAACTGCAGTACCACCTGGAAGAGTTGAAATAATAATACAATCTCCAACAGAAAAAAAACCTTTTTTTAATGTAATTAATTCAATGATGAAAGGAACAGTCTATGATGGCTATGATGAATCCAAGTCTCTGACAAATCTTGCTGTGGCATAGTGGTTAGGGAGTTGGACTTCAGATCAGAGGGTTGCTGGCTCAAACCCCACCCTGACCAGTAGGTATCCAAAGCGACTTACAGTTATTACAGGCTATTGGTTACAGCCTGGAGCAATGTGTGGTTAGGTGCCTTGCTCAAGGGCACTTCAGCCATTACCTACTGGTTAGGGTGGGATTTGAACCGGCGGCACATTGAACCACAGACCAAACCTCTAACCGCTAGGCCACGGCTTCCCCTGACACAGTACTGTATATGACTGCTGGGAGTACAAACATGTACATGTGTTCTGATGAAGGGACTGAAGGACAAGGCACACTGACAAAAACAGATACTGAGGTTTGATAAGAGGATTGTCCTACATTTTTATTACATAAGCAATCATGTATTACAGCTTCCTGAGAAAAGACTTTACGGAATGTCTTAGTCGTGAAGACAGCTGTATGCCATTGCCTTACATAAGACATTATTACATCGACATAACAATCGACGGATTTCAATGCATTAAGGTGAAAATCATTAGATCACATTTGATAATCGAAATGAGAATTTATATTACATCATTAACAACATGAGTCACTACTGTAGATGGCATTGCATTTCAGTGCATCAAGAAGGCACAATGACGTTACCTCATTTTACATTGGTATAGCAATCATTTTATTGGTCTGAATAAATAGTAATATATAGTGGAGCACCCCCATCCACCCCACACACACACAGCAGTTTTAAATGATAAACAACGACTAAAATTTATATATGTATTTGTATTTGAATATACTGTGTAGTTCTTCAATGTCGTCAATATACAGTAGTTTGCAGTACATGATAATACCGCAATTATTGACATTTTCATATATTACTTACACACACACACACACACACACACGAAAACAGTATTTTCATATACTGAAAAATATAATCACTGCCAAATAAATAATAGCCTCTTCTTCCTTTATTGAATACTACATCCTCCTCTACTCCTCCTTGGAGGAGGTGCAGCAGCCTGCCTATGTATCTGCTTCTGCTGTTGTCTGAGGGAGGCCATGTCCTGCTGGTGCCTCTGCTCCTGCTGCTGCAGCTGCTGCTGGAATTGGTCGCGTCTCCTCTGCGTCTCCTCATCCCACCTCCTCCTGCTGGCCTCCAAGTCCCAGCACATCGCCTCCGCCTTCTCATCGAAACCCATCTGCAGCAGCCGCTCCTGCACACGCACACACACGTTACACATGCACACACACACACGTTACACGTTACACATGCACACATTACACACACACACACACACACACGTTAGACATGCACACACACACACACACACACACACACACACGTTACACATGCACAGGTTACACAAACACACACGTTGCACATGCACACATTACACAAACATAGACACACACGTTACACACACACACACACCTGTTCCCGTAGCTTGGCGTCCATGGCGCGCTGGTTCTCCTTGCGCTGCTGCTCCATGTCGTCCTCCATCTTGACGAGGAGGAGTCTGACGCGCTCCTCGTTACTCCTCTTCTCCGCCTCCATCTTCTCCTCCAGCCACCGGTGACGCTCCTCCCCAGCTCGCACCTCCTGCTCGAGGAGCACGCCGCGCTCACGCTCCTCTACACACACACACACACACACACGTTATAGATGCTCCTCCCCAGCTCGCACCTCCTGCTCGAGGAGCATGCCGCGCTCACGCTCCTCTACACACACACACACACACACACACACGTCATTATCACACACACACGCTCCTTAGACTGCTCCTCAAGAGCCTCCTTCCTCTCCTGCACACACACACACACACAGACAGACTCACCCCAGATCTCTCTGTCCTTCTGTCCTAGGGTTTGATCAGCATGCAGGATGAAAGCGGACTCCTCCTTCCTCTGCCGCAGAAACTGATCCAGCACCTCCTCAGCCTGGAACGTGAAAACACACACACACATTATTTTTAAATACGCACACATACATACAATATGTACACACAATGTACATACACATTATTTGTAAGCACACGCACACACAGTGTTGGTGTGATTCTAGACGGTGTCACCTTGACTCCTCCGCGGGTTTGGCAGGTGTATTTGTGTACGATGTCCTCCACGTCCTGGCTGAAGAGCTGGTAGCCTCCCACGGTGGTGTAGACTCCCTGTTGCAGTTTGCTCCTGAGTCCCTCAGACAGACCAGCCAGGATCTCCTCACACAGGCGCGCTGACGTCTGCTCGTTCTGCTGCACGAAGCTGCTAAACACACCATTGATGGACTCCTGAAGTGCGCACACACACACACACACACACACACACAACTCAGAGTCGTCTCTTCACTCAGCTGCAGGAGGCGTGGCCAGACTAAGACCATACGAGCCGTGTTTTCTTGACAGCCTGTTGACGTCCTCATGTCCTGACATCTACAGTCTTGAGGTGGTGAAGTACTGTACCTCCAGAGTACTACATAGTGTCAACGCTTCACAATTTCATATGTGACTCCTTTGTCTTTTAGGATCTGTGCATACGTCAAGACTGGCATCCTTGTATGGTAACTTTATAGAATGGAGGGAATAACACATCTTAAGACTTCAGAAAGAAAAAATGCTGAGAAGATGGTTCCCAGCTTTTCTATTACTGTCTTGAGGACAATAACGAGCAAGAACCCCCCCCATCCTCTCTATTAGATATTTACTTAAATAATCCTTCTTTTGTATAAGTATGTCTTGAGTCTTGCCTCTATGTAATTTGATTGCTATGTTCAATAAAAACTAAGTTAAAAAATGACACAAATACATTACACTTAGCTGACAGGGTATTAGTTACAGCCTGGGGTTCAGTATCTTGCTCAAGGGCACTTCAGCCATGCTAATGATGGGATTTGAACCTGCAACCCTCCACTCTAAAGACCTACTCGCTAATCAGTCGGCCATAGCCACTCCAGTGATATGCTAGCCAGGTGATGATACTACCTACATCAAGAGTCTGCAGGTGTTGCTCTGTAGTGGCTCTACAACCTATGGTCTATGTAAGCTCTAGTGTGGTATTACCAAAGATCTTCTATTCTAACAAGATACCGCACTAGAGACGTTAACAACGGGATGAAATGTTTCACCAAACTCCTTACTTCTGGTTTCCTAAAAAGGCATGGACAAAACATAATATATATTTTACATTTATTACAATTATTATTATTATTCACACCCTGTACCGCTATGCTGTACATCTAGTTACCTCTAGTCCTGATGAGCAGCTATGGCCTAATGGTTAAGGAGGTTGTCTTTAGATCAGAGGGTTGCAGGTTCGAATCCCACAGTTACCAGTAGGAAGGATGTGTTTCCCTCCACGTCATGAAGTACCTCTGGAGTCTTGATGTTGTGTACTAGATTACCTCTAGATTCTTGAGGTGGTCCCCCTGGTCATCTTTGAAGGAGCGCTTCATGAAGATCTCCACGGCGACCGTGTTGAGTCGCTCGTGCTCCAGGTTGAGGTCCTTCAGGTAGATGGGGAAGTAGATCCTCAGCTGCTCCATGCCCGACTCGTACATCTCCAGACCCTCACGCACCGCCGCCTCATTCTCGATCTGCGCCATGGCGATCACAGCGTTCTCCAGACACGGGATGCCCCCACTGGATATGGTGTCCACGTACGACCTCACCAAATGGCTGAACACTACAGGTAGCCAAGAGGGACAAACACAGCAAATGACTTTGCCAGATGGCCAAATACTACGGGCAGACACAACATACAATTAAACCAGACGGTCAAAGATTAGAGGTAGCCAAGAGGGACAAACATAACATACAACTTCAATACTACCAGCAGGCAAGAGAGACAAACATTACACTTAGCTGACACTTTTTATATCCCCGAAACGCGGTGCATCGGGGATATTATGGTTTCGCCCTGGCCGTTTCCGCCGCCGCAGATATTTTGCGATAACCTCTGAAAGGGTGGGTGGATTTACACCACATTTTGTGTGGTAACACTCTATAATAGGTAGATGAACTGATTACATTATGGAGGCCAAGGCTTTCAAGATGGCCGACTTTTCAAGATGGCCAACTTTTTGTTTGCCCCATAACTTTTTAAAGTGTGCATGGATTTGCACCAAATTTTGTGATATGCCCCAAATGTTGTGTGGTAGCACTCTACAATAGGTACATGAACTGATTAGACTACGGAGGAAAAGGCTTTCAATATGGCCGGCTTTCAAAATGGATGACTTTTTATAATTAATTTTAAAACGGGTGGACAGATTTGCACCAAATCTTTCAAGCTTACACTCTATAATAGGTACAATACATAAACTGATAACGTCTTGGATACCGTAAGCCATTACCTACTGGTTAGGGTGGGATTTGAACCTACAACACTGTCCTGTCTTCTTTTTCCACTACTACTACTACTATTACTACTGGGCCAGCCTAGTGCCTTTAGTTTGGTGGGTTGCAGGTTCAAATCCCACCCTTATAATGGCTAAACAAAACCCTTTAAAGGCTCAGCTA